>NC_069394.1:44791875-45097500 GCF_027475565.1 Acinonyx jubatus
GGTGCACCATGCGAGGCAAAATTTGTGAGACACTGCATATTAAAAAGATACTTTTATTTTATTCTCCTACTTCATTGGTGGTTTTATGGGGCAAATAACTTTTTTTTTATTTTTTAAAATTCCAGTATCATTAATGCACAGTGCTATATTAGTTTCAGGAGTACAATATAGTGATTCAACAATTCTATACACTACTCAGAGTTCATCATCATAGATGTACTCTGAATCCCCTTCACCTATTTCACCCATCCCCCCACTCAACTCCTCTCTCAGAACCATCAGTGTGTTCTGTATAGTTAAGAGTCTGTAACTGGTTTGTCTCTTTTTTTCCTTTGTTTTGTTTCTTAAATTCTACATATGAGTGAAATCGTATGGTGTTTGTCTTTCTCTGACTGAATTATTTCACTTAGCTTTATACTCTCCAGATCCATCCATGTTGTTGCAAAAAGCAAGATTTCATTCTTCTATGTGGCCAAGTAATATTCCACTGTGTGTGTGTGTGTGTGTGTGTGTATGTGCGTATCCTTTGATATCAATTAATTGACCATATAATCATGAGTTTATTTCTGGGCTTTCTATTCTGTTCCACTGATCTATGTGTCTAATTCTGTGCCAGCACCATGCTGTTTTGATGGCTACAGCTTTGGATTATATCTTGAAATCTGGATACCTCCAGTTTTGTTCTTCTTCTTCAAGATTGTTTTGGCTATTCAGGTTCTTTTGTGGTCCCATAGAAATTTTAGGATTGTTTGTTGCAGTTTTGTGAAAAATGCTGTTGGTATTTTGATAAGGACTGCATTAAATCTGTAGATTGCTTTGGGTTGTATGAGCATTTAAAAAATATTTCTTCTCCCAATCCACGAGCATGGAATGTCTTTCCATTTATTTGTGTCATCTTCAATTCTTTCATCAATGTTTTATAGTTTTCAGAGTACAGTTCTTTCATCTCCTTGGTTGTTTATTCTTTGGTTTTGAAATTATTTTTGGTACAAATGTAAACGGGATTGTTTTCTTAATTTCTCTTTCTGCTATTTATGAGTGTACAGAAATTCAGTGAATTTCTGTGTATTGACTTTGTCTCTTGTAATTTTATTGAATTCATTTATCAGTTCTAGTAGTTTTTTGATGGAGTCCTCAGGGTTTTCTATATATAATATGTCATCTGCAAATAGTGAAAGTTTTACTTCTTCCTTACCAATTTGGATGCCTTTTCTTTCCTTTTCTTGTTGATTTCTGCAGCTAGGATTTCTAATACTATATTGAATGACAGTGGTGACAGTGGACATCTTTGTCTCATTCCTGACCTTAGGGGAAAAGCTCTCAGTTTTTTACCAATGAGTATGATGTTAGCTGTGGGTTTTTACACGTGGCCTTTATTTTGTTGAGGTATGTTCCCTCTAAACTTACTTTATTGAGGGTCTTTATCATGAATGGATGTGGTACTTTGTCAAATGCTTTTTCTGCATCTATTGAAATGAACATATAGCTTTTAATCCTTCCTCTTGTTCATGTGATATATCATGTTTATTGATTTGCAAATATTGAAATCCCACTTAGCTGTGGTGAATGATTTTTTTAAATTTATTGTTGGATTTGGTTTGCTAATATTTTGTTAGGATTTTGCATCCATGTTCTTCACAGATATTGGCCTGTAGTTCTCTACTGTAGTGTCTTTACCCAGTTTGGGTATCAGGGTAATGCTGGCTTCACAGAATGAATTTGGAAGTTATCCTTTCTCTTCTATTTTTTTTGGAATAGTTTGAGAAGAATGGGTGTTAACTCTTCTTTAAATATTTGGTAGAATTCACCTGTGAAGTCATCTGGTCTTGGACTTTTGTTTATGGGGAGTTTTTGAATACTGATTCGATTTTATTGGTGGTAATCAGTATTCTGAAAGAGTAGTCTTAGCTATGGCTTTTTTTTTTTTTTTTCATTTCAGCACTTTGAATAATAGATCAAGCTACTCCCTCTGACCTGCAGTGTTTCTGCTGGTTTTAATTATTATGTGTCTTGGTGTAGACCTGCTTGGGTTGATTTTATTGGAGGCTCTCTCTGCCTCCTCGATCTGGATGTCTGTTTCCTTCCTCAGATTCAGGAAGTTTTCAGTCATTATTTCTTCACATAAATTTTCTGCCCCTATTTCTCTCTATTCTCCTTCTGGGATCCCTATAATGTGAATGTTATCGCACTTAATGGTGTCACTGAATGCCCCTAATCTATTCTTATTTTTTACTATTATTTTCTCTTTCTTGAGCTTGATTGCTTTATATCACTGTGTCTTCCAGGTTACTGATCCATTCTTCTGCTTCCTCTAGTCCACTACTGATTCCCTCTACTGTAGTTTTAATTTCTATTATTGTGATCTTCACCCCTGGTTTTTGTTTTTTTTTTTTTTTTCATATTCTATGTCTTTGTAGAGGGTCTTTCTGAAATACTCCGGTCTTTTCTTGAGTCAGATGAGTATGTTTATGACCATTAATTAATTAATTAATTTATTTTTTTTAATTTTTTTTTAAACATTTATTTATTTTTGAGACAGAGAGAGACAGAGCATGAATGCGGGAGGGTCAGAGAGAGAGGGAGACACAGAATCTGAAACAGGCTCCAGTCTCCGAGCTGTTAGCACAGAGCCCGACGCGGGGCTTGAACTCACGGACGTGAGATCATGACCTGGGCCAAAGTTGGACGCTCAACCGACTGAGCCACCCAGGCGCCCTGATGACCATTAATTTAAATTTTCCATCAGGTATATTACTTACCTCCATTTCACTTTGCTCTTTTGCTCTGAGTTCATCCTGTTCTTTCACGTGGGACATATTCCCTGTCTCCTCATCTTGCCCAACTTTCTGTGTCTGTTTCTATATATTAGGAAAGTCAGCTATGTCTCCTTCTCCTGAAAGTAGTGGCCTTATGAAGAAGAGGCCCTGTAGTGCCATGCAGTGCAATGCCCCCTGTTTACCAGAAGCTGGCATTTCAGGGGTGTCTCCTATGTGTGTTACATGCATCCTAATGTTTTGGCCAAGCTGTATTTGCCTTCAGTATAGTCAGCTGCAGTGTCTCTCTGTCTGTTGTGCCAGGGTTTGGTCCTTGTTTTGTTAATGGGAAAGTCTGGTGCCACTTTGGCATTGAGTTTGGTCAAAGCAGGCATTTACCTGAACTATGGTCGCACTGATCTGCAAGGCACTCCCCCTATATTGTCTACTGAGTGGTTTCTGTTGGTGGGCAGGGCCTGCAGTCCGACTGGATGTCTGCCCCAGCCCACTTCTGGGGCCCCAGTGGAGCTGGTATGTGTGGTTACCTTTCCCCCTCCCCAGGGCAGAAGTAACTTTGAATTTGCATTGGCCACTGTATTGGATTCTTGCCTAATGCCACACCTGTAGCACCATTTTGGACTCCTGCCAAGTTGGATTACAGCAGACGGGTCTGCAGAAGAACATGGGTGTTGGGCATGCTCTTGACAAGCTAGATGAAGAGTGTTTATGCTGATTCCTGAAGGAGTCCATATATCTACTCTGAGGTGCGTGGGAGGGAAATGATGCTTGCCAACTCCTTTGTTCCTGGAGAAGTCTCCCAAAGATCCCTCCTCCTCCAGCACACATTTTGAGATTAGTAAATAAATCTCCTTCCCATATATTCCCTGCAGTTTTCAAACTGCTGCTTCTATGCTGTATCTCAGCAGGGATGTTTGTTTTGCTGTTTCTTTGAGGGCGGGAACTCAGTTTCCTATGGCCTTCCAGATCTTTTTTTTTTTTTAATTCTAGGTGTTAAGCCCCATTAATTCAAAGAACTAACGAAGTTGAGCCACTCTGGTTTTCAAATCCAAATGTTATACGGGTTCATCTTCCTTGTGTGGGTCCCTTGTGTCTGGGGTGCTTGGTCCAGAGTTCGCTCATCTCCCTTTTCCATGCTTACAGCGTCCCTCCCTACCACAGACAGTCGAGTGGGTCTATTTGGCTCCTGACTGTATCTCCACCCTTCCTACCACTTTCAAGGTGGCCCCTTCTCTACATTTATCTGTGGAAAGTCTGTTCTGCCAGTCTCCTGGTCATTTTCTAGGTTATTTACACTTATGTGGGTGTTACTTAGGTGTATCTATGAGACTATGTGAGCCTAGGATCCTTCTACTCGGCCATCTTTCCCAGAAGTCAGAGTGAAGAATTTTAGGTTGCAAATCATTTCCTCCTCAAATTTTGAAAAAGCTGTCTCACTGCATTCTAGCTTTTAGTGCCATTATTTAAAAAATCTAGTGTCTTATTCATCCTCTGTGTTTGACCTAGTTTTTGGTCTGGGAGATTTTAGACACTTCTCTGTCTCTGGTATTCTGAAATACCATAATGGCATTCCTTGGTGTCAGATTTTACAATTCATTGTAATGGGCTCTTAGTCTGTTCTATCAACTTGGAAACCCAGGTCCTTGTCTGAGAATTATTTCTTAGATAATTTCTCCCCTTTTTTTCTCTATCTGAAATTACTACTTTTCAAATCTTGAACCTCTTGGACTACCCTATAGCTTTATTATTTTTCTTTCTTATTTTTCATCTCTTTTTGAAAATGTCATCACACTTTTATCTCCAAATCTTGCTCACAGGTTCTTATTTCTGCAATCATAATTTCCAAGAGCTCTTTGAGTGCTTTGAATATTATTATTTTTAAGTAGCATCCTTTCCTTAATTCATAAATGCAATATTTTTTCTGTTTTCTGAGGGTATTGATGATTTGGGTGTGGGGGGGAGTCTTCTTCTGCTCTCTGGATTATATGTTTGTTCTAAGTTTCTTTTTTGGTGTTTGATTTGTTCTCCTGGTTGTCCATGCCTATTTCAGAGGGAAGAAACAGGGATGATTGGAGAGAGAGGCAGGGAGGGAGGGATGGGGAGAGAGGGAGAGAGGCAAAGAGAGAGAGAGAGAGAGAGAGAGAGAGGGAGGGAGGGAGGGAGGGGCCAATTGCCAACTCACAGCCTCCACCGTAGAGTGGCCTGGCTAGGCCTATTCATTATGGGCACCATATCTTGGTACTTTAAGTCTGTCTCTTGGACTGAGAATAGCCAGGGAAGCATCCCCAACTAGTGTATAAGCTCGCTGTAAGTGCTCTGAGTGGGTTTCAAAGCTCACCGTTCAGTATGGAGACTTTCACTTAATGCCTCAGTTTTTAGTATCATGTACTAACCCCTGCTATGCTAGGTGTACATCTGTTCACCTTCTCCAGAACGAACATCTCTAGGCTTCCTCGAGGAGTCGTCACACAGCACTGGGTGGAGCTTTCAGCAATACATTAGCCCTGCCTTCATCTTCACTGCACATGGTGAAGCCAATCCTTGAGCCTTTCTGAGGTTTTGTGGTACCCATTACATTGCATTTTGGCTTCATACATTGTCTATATTTCATCTTTCTCAGAGCTTCTACATCAGTCATCACTAGATTCATTTTCTTTCCATATTCCAAGCTTCTATCTCGTTGGTTCCTCTATCCTTATCTTTGTAGGTTTATGACTCCTTTTTGTCCAGGCACTGTTAATGCCTTTTTTGAAAAGTTTAGGGAGGAAGGAGAAGAAGTCATGTTTACTCTCCAGTCTTTAACTAGACCATCCTATGGAAAGTCAACTTTCTATCAATTTCAGTGGTCACAAGAATAGGAGACTAGATCAGTTATTCTCTATGTTCAGGCTGAGGGAATATGAACTGTCTGAACTTTTATAACTACCTATAAGCTTCCCTGACTTCTATGATAGCCAACCATGAAAAGGAGAAAAATAACTTCCAAACCTAGAAGGAAATCAGTCATTTCTCTAGATAAAGGAGCACTTTGGAAAATAGAGTAAATTTTCAGATTCCATTATAAAAAAGAAATTCGCATATAATTAAACTGTGTTCCCAGAAATCTGGTTTGTGAGGAATGGAGATTTATATAAGAGGACAGGGGCCTCTAGAGGGAAACTTCAGTGTAACATAATGATTATTCTTGTCATTGGCTATTAGGTACTTTCGGAAGACATGGAATTAAAGTGGCTCCCATTTAGCAGTATGCCAGGACAGATACAAAGAGTGTTGTAGAACACCATCTGAAAATCTCACCTCTGTGGCATTCCAGCTGTACGCATCCCTTCTCTCTGAAATTGCCATTTTCACATGAATAGACGCAGACATTCTGCCCAACATTGCATGTCTAACTCATTACTGCAGGATGACTGACACTGTGTGATTCCTCCCTGGGGTTGATAACTAGACTAGATGCCTTCCCCAAATTTGCTATATTCCAAAGAGGCTTTGTATCCCTAGGTTTCACAAATATTAAGCCTCACAGTAACACTGATGTTTAAGGGGAAGCAAATTACTACAACCCTGGGATTTTTAATGTTCTCTGCAGGTTCCAGCTGTTGACTATGCAGGGCATCATGGAGTCTTCCTTTATGTTACAAAAAACTGATGAGGTTTTGGGTACATTGATTTGACCTCTCCTCTCCGACCTAGCTCTAACTCTTCCCAAATCTTTACTATATACTGTTATGAGACTAATATTCCCTAAAACCTGGGACGCCTGGGTGGCTCAGTCAGTTAAACATACGACGTCAGCTCAGGTCATGATCTCATGCTTCATGAGTTCTAGCACCGTGCTGGACTCTGTGCTGACAGCTCAGGGCCTGGAGCCTGCTTCAGATTCTGTGTCTCCCTCTCTCTCTGCCCCTCCCCTACTCATGCTCTTTCTCGGTCTCTCAAAAAATAAAGAAAAACATTAAAAAATTAAATGTTTCCATTACATTTCTCTTTCATTTACAACCACCAATCTCGGATCATATGAAATCTAAATGCAGTATCTAGCTTTTAAGACCTTCTAGGGGTGCCTGGGTGGCTCAGTCAGTTAAGCATCCAACTTCGGTTCAGGTCACGATCTCACGGTTCATGGGTTCAAGCCCCACGTTGGGCTCTGTGCTGACAGCTCAGAGCCTGGAGCCTGCTTTGGCTTCTGTGTCTCCCTCTCTCTCTGCTCCTCCCCCACTCACGCTCTGTCTCTGTCTCAAAAATAAACATTTAAGACCTTCCCTGGCTTACATGCCAGGTAGGTTACGTTCACTGTCCCAGGTCCTCATCCACTGCTATTCTACATGGTTCCCTTTATTTGGGATTCCCTTTCATTCGTTCAGTTTCATATATTTAACATGTAGTTGTGCCAGGTAGAGGGAAACAAGGCAGAGCCCCTGTCGTTTAGAAACTCCAAGTCTCATGTGAGAGATAAGTAAACGACTGGGTTTGTAGATACGTCTAAGTAGAGGGTACTGAGGAAATATGCAGTGGTGGAGCAGGAGAAATAAAGACAGCAGTGCTGTCCAAGCAATGACCAAGCAAATGGGGAAGAGCCAGCCAGAAGAAAGGAGATGGTACTATGGGGTGGGTGAGAAGACCCATCCCCCCAGGGAGAATATTCTCTGCCATTAAATCTACCCTAAATATCCTGCTCAAGTCTTGTCTCCTCTGAGGCTTATTTACTGGTCTCTTACTTGATATCACAGGAAAAAGAGAGCCATCTTTCCTGTCTTGTTTTTTCCCCACCAATGAGGGCCCCTGGGGTTCTCCTGGCTTTGGTCTATGGTGACCAGCTGATTCGAAGATGAAACTAGGGAGAGGAGACACAGCACTTTTAAACATGAGCACAACTTGCACTCTTCCATCAGGGTCACCAGAGATTCTAAGTTGGACTTATGGGCACAAACTCATAGTGGAAACGAGTTTTTTATTTGCTTTTTACTTTATTTTTAATGAAACCTCCCCAGGTGGAGTATCATGGATTTGGGGTGGGATGTGGGCATCCCTGGGTACCTTGATCAAATCCTGTACAACAGCACTACCCAGACTTACATCAGACCTGTTATAGTTCTTATTCTTCCAGGCTCTGTTTGAGCTAGAAACCTATAAATAAAATATTCATGAGTCCTCCAATGTCTTTCAGTTCTGCATTATCACATCCTTTCTCATTAAACACAGCTGCAGCTGTTGGTAGCTTTCACAGGGGGTCCAGGCTAGCCTGTGGCCTGACACAAAAAACAGCTGTTCATTATGTATTCACTATATAGCGGTGTATGTAGAATTCAAGTTTGCAGGAGATGACCATAGACAAAACCCAAAATGCAGGTGAAGAAGGGAAGGGGAGCACTTTTGCAGGCCTCTTCCCAGGGGGCTAATAATTGACTCTAAAAAGGGAGAATCTATTTTGCGACAAGAAAATCTAGACACAACCAAGAAACCAACCTTAACTTCCCGTTTGGAACCTGAAATCAGTATCACTGTGTTTCAAGATACTCCGTTGTCCTCTGCTCAAACTTGCGGAACTGGCTGACTGCTTTTCTAAAGCTCTGTTACACCTGCCATTTGAGATGGAATCACTCAATGCAGTGGAAAGAAGTTTATAATGTGAAAATGCTCCACAGATCCATTGAAGAGTGCACACCCATGTTCATCAGCTGCACAAGCTCATTAGATTGGAGATTAGAGGCTTTTTTGTTAGGATTTGGTGGTGCTCACTCATTTTGACATTGTAAACACATGGTTGAAAATTCCACTGTTTCTCTGAGATGTCCTAATGATTATGTATCCATTAATTTGTTTAGAAAAATTGGCCCTACTGAGTACTTTATTAGCAGCCTGTTCAAAAAAGCTACTGTGTGGTTCTCCCTAACTTAAAATGCAAAAAGTTAGATGGTCACATATCTAGGTTTGAAGTAACACATGCAAAAATATGTTGCATAAGCATGAGTTTTGCCAAGCCCTTCTCTAGCTTGCAAGGTATAAACAATGGTAACTCAAGAAAGTACCAACTGTTGGTTGGAATAATTTTTATGTCTGCTTTACACATTTCTAATTCAGGTTTCTCTTTAGCATTAGCACCTTTATTTATACAGCTTTTATAATCTCATTACTTATCTTCTCCGTGATATTACTTGGTGGTCTTGAATTTTGAAAACTTTTCCTACCATCCATTTTTCTCTATTTCCTTAAGTAAAAAGGCTGATTCTATTCCCAAGTCCCCAGGTACATCCAGTTCATTTGGCCTCTTGGTCTCTTTTCTATCACTTCCACATTTTCACATAATACTCATTTGCAAGATGAGCCCAAATCCCATCAGGAAATTCCACACAATTGTCTTTCACTCTCTCTCCATATTTAACCTTTTGCTTTTCCTAAATTCTTGGCAAGTTTTTTCCCCTTCTGTATGATAAGTATCACTTTGCACCGTGCATTACGGTTTTACTGTTCATGTCTTATTTACGTATTAGATTTTAGCCTCCTGAAAAGTCAGGACTTTGTAAAATGTATCTTTATGTTACCGCAGTGTCTTTTAAAGACTTCTTCATCTATTAAATCCTCAATTTAAATTTGTTGAATAAACGATGGACAGTAAAAGTAGAATGGCCTCTTGTAGAGGAAAATATAAGGCAAGAACCCAACGGTGGTTCCTGTCATTCCATTTAAATTGATTAATTTTCATTTTTAGTTTTCATTAGTTTAAGCATGAATGCCCCTCAACTGGTATTTCACAGTAAGTAGCAAGACACCCTATGAAAATATTTAACTTGCCTTTCTTGACGGGTTTGCTCCTCAGTAGTTTCCATGGCACATTCCAGAGAATTCTGGAGAGACTGAAGCTGATTCAAGGTCTCCTTCAATAAAAATCGAGTTACAAATTGTTCCAAGTTGGAGGCCTCTTGGTAGTCCTAAAGATGACCAAACAAAGGCAGTTACAAGTATGGGAAGGAAAAAATATCCAAGAATAATTTTCCCCCATGTACCCAGCAATCTCAGATCAATCCTCGAGGAGAAACAAAGGCAGACATGTTGGCCCTGGAGGCTGGGGCAGAGCTCTATTCACCCACCAGCAGTTGCATATAAGAGCTGCAGGGACCACAGGAATATCTCTCATCTTCCACTGCACATGCATCAACATAAGGAAAAAGGACAAAACAAGCAGAATTATGGAACAGGCATATGTATAAAAGGAAAAGAATATTCTCTGGAGAAAAAAAAAAGGTTGGAATGTGATTAACTCAGCTTGTTCTGTGCTTCATTTAAGTAACAACCACACCATCATGTATTTTCTCCATTATCAACTAAATGAAGTCACGTTTCAGCAACTGGCTTGGTTCCCTCTTGATGTATTTATTATGCCTGATCTGTATTATACTGAAGCCAAAGGAAATTATGTGTAGTTATCCCCAAACTCAGAAAATGTTAGGCATGGAATATTTAAACAGTTTGCTAAATCTGCTTATGTCCCTCCCTCACGAACCTACCTGAAGCTCAATTGTATCTAAATGCCACAAAAGCACTGTTCCTTCAAACGGCCCCAAGTCTACCCGGAGATCATTGCATACAGAATAGCCGTACTTGCCAAGTTTAGTTTTTGGAGACAGGTGGGCTGTACATGGTGCTACCTGCTGTTCTCTTCTACAGTCTCAGGGAGAACCAGGAAAGAAATGAAAATCAGGTTGGCATGGAATCCAGCTGCCCAAGCCACTCTTTCATGGCATGAGACCAGCCAGTGAAACTTCATTTTCTAGATTATTGGGTGGGAATGATACATACAAGTTCAGCTAAGAAACAGATTTATCTAGCTCTGTCCCTAGATGACTTTTCACAGTTGAAAATACAAAACTGAAAGGAGTGACCGTGACAAGATAATGCCGGAAGTTACAAGGTGCTGGGACATCTCATGTCATGGTTGGAAACTCAGAAAAACCAAGATGTAGTTATTTAATCTCTCTGGGTCTCAGTTTTCTCATTTACAAATCAGGCTAACTCAGGCATATATTCCATCTCAAAATGGTCTGTGTTTTCAGCAACTCGGAATTAGGAAATACTGGATTGTGGCTTCCTGATGGAAATTACTTTGGAAATTTTCTTCTGATAGCAGAACCACCTACTGCCCCAGAAACCCTCATTTCATTCCTATTTTGAAATCATTAAATGCCTCAATTATCAGTTTCTTTTTAAGTGCATTCTTGTAGGTGAACACAGAAAATTCCCTTATCTACCCCATCTAATGATCCGATTTGAAATGTAAAAATTTTCATGCCTTTAAACTCCACCTAAGAAACTAACCATAAACCAAAACATTACATGCTTATAATAACCTAAGAGTTTTTGTGAGTTAATTCAAGGTAAAAACACACCACATATTTAGTTTTATCAAACAGATTGCTACTTAGCAGCAATAAAAACTTCAAAAAATTATTTCTCGATGTGTGTTTTTTTTTAAACTGAGTAAAACTTTCTTTTGAGAAGAAAATGTGATAGAAAAAAAGGCATGTGCTTGATTCTTTCCCCCTAGTCATTTCCCTTTTGAGAAAGCATATTTTTAAAATAGAATTTATTTAAAACATTTTTTAAAAATAAAAACAATTTATTAAAATGCCAAGACAGCGTAATGGTGTAGTCAGAGATTATGCCAATTACATTTGCATCTCAGTATACACCACGACTAATCCAAAGCTAAACTATGAAGTTTTATACCTATTCGGAGACAGCCCGTATGGTGAAGGAAGCGTACATTTACTGAGCAACGCGTTGTCCCATCAGCCTGGCTCTTTCCTCAGTTAAATGCTAAGTATGTGTCACGTCAGAATGATAGAACTAATCGCATATCATTGCAATCAGATTTTAGCTTCTTAGACTCAAAGGTCACACCTTATACCTCTGTGGGCCTCATGGTGCCCACAACAGATAACTCACTCAATATTTGATTGCAGAGAAACTCCTCTAAGTCTAAAAATTGATTGCATTAGCTATTGTGGTCTTAACATATTACGATTTGGGTGACATTTGAGTGCAATACTTAAGGACAGTTAAAATCTGACAACTGGCTATTCCACGGCAGCAAAGTAAGAAGTGATTTTGATACTGAGACATCTGTCTCCCTCTGATGAGAGTTTGCTATCATCACGAGTGACTCTTCAGACAACACTAAGAGGTGGCACAACTAGCTAGTACACTGTGAATGGCTGATGCCTTGACATTGAGAGGGGTGGGAGATGGGGTTAAGGTTTTGGGGGACTCAGTTCTTTGAGTCAATACAAAGATTGGCTGTTACGTGCTACCACCCCTGGATCATGAGAAAAGAGCCTCTTTCTTTCTTTTCTTTTCTCTTTTCTTTTCTTTCTTTATCTTTATTTTTGAGAGAGAGAGACAGAGTGTGAGCAGGGGAGGAGCAGAGAGGGAGACACAGAATCGGAAGCAGGCTCCAGGCCCTGAGCTGTCAGCACAGAGCCCAACACAGGGCTCAAACTCACGAACTGTGAGATCATAACCTGAGCTGAAGTCTGACGCTCAACCGACTGAGCCACCCAGGCGCCCCTAAAACAGCTTGTTTTCTAATATTCCTGTTTATCCTTCCAGACCCTACTCATGGCACCGCCTTGGTAGAGCCTTTCCTTTCCCTGATCTACCACTTTGCTTTGTGGGATTAGGCACACTTCCTTTCCCTTCTCTGTGTTCCGAGCCAGAGGAACTGGTTAATATGCAATTTATCACTGTATATTATAATGCTGTCCTACTTGCCCATCTCCCACATCCCAGGCGAGCTCTTTAAAGGTGGGAAATAAGAGGTGCTTGGGGGGTTCAATCAGTTGAGCTTCTGACTTTTGATTTTGGCTCCGGTCATGATCTCATGGTTCGTGGGACTGAGCCCCATGTCCGCCTCTGCAGGGACAGCACGGAGCCTGCCTGGATTCTCTCTCCCTCTCTCTGCCTCTCTCCCACTTGTGCATGTGCTATCTCTCTCTCTCTCTCTCTCTCTCTCTCTCTCTCTCTCTCTCTCTCTCCCTCTTAAAATAAATAAATAAACATTAAAAGAACCCATAAAGGTAGGAAATATACCTTATAATCATCTCTGCCTCCAGAATGCCCAGAACAAAGCCCAGCTCATAGCATGGTGCTTAAATGTTTAAAGGGTATGTGCACAACAGGACGCTACCTGTAGATTCAGGCACCAGAGGACGTATCTGGGCATCAGAAACTATTTTTGCCTTCCCCCAGGCACCAGCTGCTTCCCCCTGCCTCTCACCCTTGCCAGGGGCAGACACTGCTGTCCAGCCTGTCTGGTCGTGTGGGCTCCGCAATAAATGGAAATAAAGCTTTGTTCTTAACAGACTGTCCTCATTTCATTTTCTGGACCATGTGTTAGTCTTCTTTCCTTCCCTTCATCTGAATCCCAAGGTTTAGGACTGCAGACCCAGGTGGCATGGATTCAATCCCCCTTTCCTTCTCTGGGACGTGCAGCAGATGTTCCTTTGGAAGGTGGTGGCAAAAAAAGCAGATGGAAAATTAAATAGATAACAAGCTGGAAAATGTCAAAGCCTGGTCCTCTTTATTCTCAACAAATGTGTTGGTTGTGCAGGTACAAAAAGGGGTCTTTGCATGCTGAACTCCCCAAAGACTAGTATGTTGGCTTAAGACACACATTCCTTTGAGCAAAATCCAGAAGGCGAGAAACTGGCAGAAAGAACATCCACTCATCTACGAAAGCAGCAAAAACACGTACAGATGGTACCTGATATCCAGATTCTGCCACTTTTTTCAAAAACAGTTTAGTCCTTTATGTCTATTGGAAAGGTTAAAGGCAAATGAAGGTTAATTATATGTTTCTCAGATCCCAATACTGTTTATTCATGTCTTTGACAACTGTCATTTAATCTTGAAGCGGAAATTGTTAACAAACTAGCATTAATATTTCCGTTTGTGCCTTTGGAAAGCCACACTGTGAACAATCTGCCTATTTCTTTTATATGGAGCTGGGACAGGGTGAGGATTTATTCAAGTAAAAACCCTAGCATTAGAAGCACAGTCCTTTAAATATCAGGTTTCTTAGGGCACTGCCTGTGCATCTTAATTGTCAGATCATTTCTCAGAAAGCAAGCCCCTGCCCATCAGGGTGATGGAAGAGCAGAGATCCCAGCTATTAACCCACCATGAATCATCTGAGTTAATTAGGAAAATCAGAGCATCAGTCTTCCCTGTTTGTATTTGCCCTACTTGAAAATTAATCAGGTCGGTGACATCCAGCCTCAGTGTCTTCTTGTTTATGAGATCAGATGCAATCGGACTTGGGGGCGGGGGAGGGCTTCTGACTTCCTTTTGATCTAAGCCCTGCAGCTATCCCTGTTCTTGTGTGAGACGTCTGTGCCTGCTTCTGTAACAGGAAAAACTTCACTTCTACAAGGATAAGGGTATCTTTTTCTTTTTCTACTCCCCCGCAAACTGTTGCCCTTTAAAAACAGTAACTGGGGGCGCCTGGGTGGCTCAGTTGGTTGGGCGTCCGACTTTGGCCTAGGTCATGATCTCACCATTCCCGAGTTCAAGCCCCATGTCGTCGGGCTCTGTGCTGACAGCTCAGAGCCTGGAAACCGTTTCAGATTCTGTGTCTCCCTCTCCCTCTCTGCCCCTCCCCAACTCGTGCTCTGCCTCTATCTCTCAAAAATAAATAAATGTTGAAAAAAATTTAAAAAATAGTAGCTGGTTTACACTGCTTTATCTATGTCCTATTTCTTTAGACATTCTTAGACTTTCATTTTAAATGGCTTTTCTTTTAAAGTGGGAGAATACTATATCAAATTTAACCCTTAAAAAATAAAAAATAAATAAATAAGTAACTGGCCCTTAATTCAGAGTCTTAAAAATTGACTGAGGTTAATTCCAGATAGGTCTTTAGAAATTTTAGAGAGCAAAATGAGAGATTACAATATTTTCACATGCAGATCCCCAAGGATTCAAGGAATTATAGATTTGCAGGTTAGTGAAAGAAAAAAAACAAGGCTCTAATCGTGGAATAAAATGTTACTAAATAACCAATAAAGTTCAACAATTTTGAAGCCCCATCTTAACTAGCTATTCTATAGTTTGAAAGCAGAAAATACTTTGGAGATGAGTCATATAATTTAACATCTTTACAATGGCAAACCCCACTGTAGAGGGCTCATGTTGAAGTTATCAAAGATTGATTTCATGTAGGCTTCTTTCCTCTGGCTCCTTCTATTGTTGTGTTTTATAACAGGAGACTCTAACAAGAACATATGGCCCCTTGAATGTCTATGCCCAAAGAAGAATCCCATTCTGCTGTGAAGTGATCTTCTTCAAACAAGTGGAATTTTGGCAAAACAAACAAAAAAAAAAAACAAAACCCCAAAACCTGCATTTGAAGGTTGGAGAGTCGGTCCAAAATGAGGGTTAAGAGCTAACAGATGAAGTCTTGGGTCGCATTCATCATATTATTATCATAATAACACAGTGTGGTGATTAAGAATCTGGGTTTGAAGACAGTTACACATAAGTTCTAACCAGTGTTATGCTACTCAACAGGAGTGTGAGCTTGGGGAAGTATTCAACCTAAGTCCCTGTTTCCCTAACTACAGGTAAGAACAGTCAATCTCATAAACTAGTGAGGATTGAACGAAATAGAGCCTGTAAAGCACATGTTAAGCACATGTCAAGCACATGCTAGCACATGTCTAGCTTATAGTTTCTGATAAATGTTCATCGTTGCTATCAATCCATTGGAGTACGGATATTACAAAGTGTAATGCATAGGTAATTGGCTCAAAATTCACAAGGCCTGAACTTGAATGCTGTGATAACAGTTCACTTCAGAATTTTGCTGGGATAATTATAAGTTGGTGTTCAGTGTGTAGCAGACTCTTCACAAATATTAATTTTTTGGAGTTCCTTCTACGTATATTTTGTACTGCACATCTGTTATCTTTCTTATTCAGAAATGTGTAACTTTTACACACACATTTCTTACCATATTGAAGCTGTGACTCATGGGATTCAAGCTTTGAGAAGGGTCAGTTAAAAATATGGATTTCAGTGGATGCAAAAATTCTCAACAAGATACTAGCAAATCGAATCCAAAAGTACATTAAAAGAATTATTCACCATCATCAAGTGGGATTTATTTCTGGGATGCAAGGCTGGTTCAATATCTGCAAATCAATCAATGTGATATATACCACATTAATAAAAGAAAGGATAAGAACCCTATGATCCTCTCAGTAGATGAAGATTAAGCATTTGACAAATTACAACATCCTTTCTTGATAAAAACCCTCAAAGTAGGGACAGAAGGAACATACCTCTATAGCATAAAGGCCATATATGAAAGACCCACAGCTAATACCATCCTCAATGGGAAAAACTGAGTGCTCTCCTCCTGAGATCGGGAACACAACAGGGATGTCCACTCTCACCACTGTTGTTTAACATAGTCCTACTTTCAGAAATCATCAACAAAAAGAAATAAAAGGCATCCAAATCAGCAACGAGGAGGTCAAACTTTCACTCTTTGCAAATGACATAATACTCTATGTAGAAAATCTGAGAGACTCCACTAAAAATTACTAGAACTGATACATGAAATCGGCAAAGTCACAGGATATAAAATCACCATTTGGAAATCTGTTGCATTTCTATATACCAACAATGAAGCAGCAGAAAGAGAAATCAATGAATTGACTTCATTTACAATTGCATTAAAAACCATAAAATACCTAGGAATAAACCTAACCAAAGAGGGAAAAGATCTGTACTCTGAAAACTATAGAACACTTATGAAAGAAATTGAAGAAGACACAAAGTAAAATGTCTATACTACCCAAAGCAATCTACACACTCAATGCAAGGCCTATCAAAATAACACCAGCATTTTTCACAAAGCTAGAACAAACAATTCTAAAATTTGTATGGAACCAGAAAAGACCCCAAATACTCAAAGTAATGCTGAAAAAGAAAACCAAAGCTGGAGGCATCACAATTCCAGACTTCAAGCTGTATTACAAAGTTGTAGTGATCAAGACAGTATGGTACTGGCACAAAAATAGACACATAGATCAATAGAACAGAACAGAGAACCCAGAAATGGACCCACAGCTATAAGGTCAATTAATCTTTGGCAAAGCAGGAAAGAATGGAAAAAAGACAGTCTCTTCAACAAATGGTGTTAGAGAAACTGGACAGTGATATGCAGAATGAAACTGGACCACTTCTTAAATCATACACAAAAACAAATTCCAAATGGTGAAAGACCTAAATATGAGACAGGAAACCATCAAAATCCTAGAGAAGAAAACAGGCAGCAACATCTTTGACATGGGCTGGAGCAACTTCTTACTAGACGCATCACTGTAGGCAGGGAAAACAAAAGCAAAAGTGAACTACTGGGACCTCATCAAAATAAATGGCTTCTGCACAGCAAAGGAAACAGTTAACAAAACTAAAACGTAATTGATGGAATGGGAGAAGATATTTGCAAATGACACATCAGATAAAGGGTTAGTATCCAAAATCTATAAAGAATTTATCCAACTCAACACCTAGAAAACAAACCAGTGAAGAAATGGGTAGAAGACATGAATAGACACTTTTCCAAAGAAGACATCCAGATGGCTAACAGACACATGAAAAGATGCTCAGCATCCCTCATCATCAGGGAAATACAAAGCAAAACCACAATGAGATACCACCTCACATCAGATAGCTAAAATTAACAACTCAGGAAACAACAGATGTTGCCGAGGATGTGGAGAAATGGGAACCCTCTTGCACTGTTGGCGGGAATGCAAACTGGTGCAGCCACTCTGGAAAACAGTGTGGACGTTGCTCGAAAAATTAAAAATAGAATTATCCTACAACCTAGCCATAGCACTACTAGGAATTTATCCCAAGGCTACAGGAGTGCTGATTTGTAGGGGCACATATATCACAATGCTAATAGTAGCACTACCAACAATAACCAAATTATGGAAAGAGCCCAAATGTCACTCAGATGATGAATGGATAAAGAAGTGGTATATACATACAATGGAATACTACTCGGTGATGAAAAAGAATCAAATCTTGCCATTTGCAACAATGTGGATGGAACTGGAGTGTATTATGCCAAGTGAAATAAGTCAGAAAAAGACAGGTATTATATGTTTTTACTCATATCTGGAATTTGAGAAACTTAACATAAGACATAGGGGATGGGAAGGAAAAGTAAGTTGCAAATAGAGAGGGAGGCAAACCATAAGAGAGTCTTAAATACAAAGAACTGAGGGTTGTTGGGACTGGGGGTTCAGGGAAAATGGGAGATGGCCATTGAGGAGGACATTTGTTGGGATGAGCACTGGGTGTTGTATGTAAGTGGTGAACCATAGGAATCACTGCCAAAGCCAAGACTACACTGTATACACTGTATGTTAGCTAACTTTACAATAAACTATTAAAAAAAAATTAAAAATATAACTACCCTATGACCCAGAAATTGCAGTACTACCTATTTATTCAAAGGATATACAAATACCAAGGGACACATGCACCCCAGTATTTATAGCAGCATTATCAACAATAGCCAAATCATGGAAAGAGCCCAAAATATCCATCAACTGATTAATGGATAAAGGTGTGGTATACATTACTCAGCCATCAAAAAGAATGAAATCTTGCCATTTGCAACAATGTGGATGGAGCTAGAGTGTATTATGCTAAGCAAAATAGGTCAGTCAGAGAAAGACAATTACCATTTGATTTTACTCACTTGGAATTTAAGAAACAAAACAGATGAAGATAAGGGAAGGGGGAAAAAACAGAGGCAAGCAAACCATCAGAGACTCTTAACAACAGAAAACAAACACTCAAACTACTCCTGAAGCCAATACTACATGTTAACTAATTTGAATTTAAATAAAATCTTAGAAGAAAAAAAACACAAAAGCCAACCAACAAACAAAACAAAACAAAATGTGAAGTTCACCTGCAAAAGAAATTAAAAAGTGTTTCTATTCTTGATTTATTTCTCATCAAGGATAGCACAGGGGACCCAACTTCTTGCATTCCTATTTATAACCTCTGAATTCTTTAAGCCATATCCTCTTCCAGATCATTTCATTTTCCAGACCCTCTTCAAAATTCCTTTTCAGTCTCTAACCTGATTTTATTTCCTTTTCCCTTTTTCTCCGCCAGATCTTTGTATGTATATGGGTGAAGCCACTATAAGTCTGGTTCTAGTCACCTGGGCCAATTCCCTTATTCTGCATCACAGAAGTGTAGAAACTAGAAAAATCATAACAGGAGGATTTGGAGAAGATGGCCACATTGGTGGCATAGCTTTTGAAACTCCTGGAATCCACTCATAAAGGCAGAGCAAACAGATAAGAACAACAACAAAACCCCCACCAACAACAAATACAACAAAACTAGATTTGAAGGTATTATCATGAAACTCAAATTACAAGTGGGTAGGAATAAAATCACTGACAGGCACAAAATCTGCACAGCATGGTACCACTGGGTATACGGGAAGAAACAAAGGGAAGTAATGGGCTGTGTGACAGACCTGAGGACAAAAGGACTCCAAGACAGCTAACAAATATTCACTAGAAAGCATAATTAGCTAACTTGAAAACATCAGCTAAACCTGGAAAGAGTTTTATCCAAAAGTGGGTGAACATAAATATCCTAGTAAAGCCTATAGGGCTGGAACCGTGGAGGACCCGTGGACTCTTAAAATCAACTAGCTAATACTGTAAGCTAGGAGGGCCCCACATTGAAGGGAAACTGTGGGAAGTCAAATCAAAGCTGAGCAGGACAGGGTCACAGAGATTTTAAAGAAAAGAAGATTCACTTAAAAGGAGGGGAGAGTAACAGAGCCAGGAACTCTCAGAGGGAAAGTCACTAAATTTTTTCAATACTACAAGACAGCCTCTGACAAGGGAGCTCTGTGAAGCCAGAAAAAGTATTATGTACATAGGCATCTTTTAAAAATTCAGGAAAATTAGTATTTTTTAAAGTGGGCTACAGAAAAGTATTAAGGTCTAATTTTATATAATGTATTATAAGAAAATGGAAATTAAAGAGCAGAACACCATTACTGCAGACAATGAAAGCACACCAGAAAGACAAAGTTCACAAAACAGATGAAAAGTATAACTAAGTATTTTAAAATGAGAAAAGAATGGAGAAAAGAAACTGAAAACATGAAAGAACAACAAGAATCAGATTATCTCAGAAACAAGGTGACAAAATTCAGAAAAGAATTAGACATAGAAGAAAATTATTTCAGAAATTAAGTCTAAATTAGAAGGAACACAAGAACACATAAACATAACAGATAATACCTTAATAAATAAAAATAAAAAGGAGGCAGTCCTTTAAAAATCAAAAGAAAATAAGGAAAAGCAAAAAGACTGGAGAAAAAATGACAAATATTGAAGACAAAGAATACTCAACACACTATAATAGAGTTCTTTTTTTAAAAATTTCTTTAATGGTTATTTACTTTTGAGAGAGAGAGAGAATGAGTGGGGGAGGGGCAGAGAGAGACAGAGACACAGAATCCGAAGCAGCTTCCAGGCTCTGAGCTATCAGCACAGAGCCCGATGTAGGGCTCAAACTCACGAACCGTGACCTGAGCCAAAGTTGGACACTCAACCAACTGAGCCACCCAGGTGTCCCTAGCGTTCTTAAAGAAGTACCGAAACCATTACAGGAACAGTGCCAACACTAGACTCTATTATTCAAAAATGCTTTAATTTATTTTTTTTTTGAGAGAGAGCAAGCATGAGTTGGGGAGGGGCAGAGAGATAGGGAGAGAAAGAATCCCAAGCAAGTTCCACTCTGTCAGAACAGAGTCTGACTCAGGGCTTGATATCATGACTGCGAGATTATGACCTAAGCTGATATCAAGAGTCAGATGCTTAACTGATTGAGCCACCCAGGCACCCTAAGAATGCTTTTCTGAAATATGAAGACTTGAAATTAGATATTCAAAGTGTGAAAGGTGAAATAAAATCAAGTCATGGGTGTCAAGGGTTGTAAAATGGAGTCGGAAGATCATTAAGGAGGTGAGCCTTATGCATACCATCTCATAGGTGGAACCATGAACTTTTGAACTGGGCCAAACCACAGATAATCAAGGATTCTGCAAGAACACCTATAACTTGCCACTGTATGAGACTCTTGCTTAGTGATAGCCTTAGCAACTAATTATGTTTAGGTAAGATTAGTGTTCTATACCCAACATCAATCAAAATTCTTTGTAAACAACTTATAAGGGCATTATCATTTTGTCATTAAAAATCCCTGAATCTTGCTCCCTAGGGGGACACTATTGGGATTTCTACCCAAATCTGTGTACCCCAAATGGCAATTCTTTGTTCCCAAATAAATGCTTTTGCTTATTAATTCCTGCCTATTGAGAATTTTAGATTGACCAAAGCACACCATATACCTAACAATATCAGCTCAGAACAAACATCAAGGCACATTTCTATAAAATTATTGGGCTTTAAAAGCCAAAGAAACAAATTCTTTGCGCACTTAGATATAAAGAGCAAATGACTTGTGGGGTTAAAAAAAAAAAAACAAACAAACCCAGGGGCGCCTGGGTGGCTCAGTTGGTTAAGTGACTGACTTTGGCTTGGGTCATGATCTCACAGTTCGTAGGTTCAAGCCCCACATCAGGCTGTGTGTTGACAGCTTGGAGCCTGAAGCCTGCTTTGGATTCTGGGTCTCCCTCTCTGTCTTCTTCTCCCCCGCTTGTACTCTCTCTCTCTCGCTCTCTCTCAAAAATAAACGTTAAACAATATTAAAAAAAAAACACCCAAAACTGGATCACCGTGAGACTTTCCAAAAGCAACATTTTTATGTCAGAAGAAAGTGAACTGCACCATGAGAAGGCAATCAGCAAAATCTAGACTATGAGCACCTCTCTAAAGAATTGCAGGGTTATCTGTAAATTCAAAGAGATGTTAACACACATTAAAATGGGCACAACTAAAGTAAAGATTTTAGAGACGAATATCAGTGTGATGAAACCGTAATACCATGCAAAGGAATGATTACTAGAAGAAATCTGTTTGGTCGTTATATCCAGGTGGAGAGAAGACAATTGGGACAAGGCACATGGAAGATCTGGGGGGGCTGGTAGGTTTGGGTTTTGATCTGGGTGGGGGTTTAAAGAGTGTTTGCCTATAATCATTAGGTTCTACATGTGATTTTTGTGACTTTCCTCCTTTTCATTTTATTTTTATAAAAGGTAAGATATGTGTAGGAACCAGCCTGGTAGAGATACACTAGCCTCATATTTTTGAGAGACTGTGGGAGTAGAAAGATAAGGTCTATAAAATACAGAAGTCTTTGGCAGGCACCAGGACAAGAAAATCTGTAAACACTTCCAAATTAGTAATTTTTATCACCTCTCATATACTATCTGCTCAACTGCTAGCCTGTATTTTTCTGGAGTGTAACATAGAACCAAATGTTAAATTTTTCAGTATGAAGAGCACAGAGCTATATTTACACATGATTTGGGCTAAATTTATGTTTGTTGATGTTGTTAATAAAAGATCATTAAAATTTCTTCCCCATAAATATGCTGCTTTCTACCTTATAACTCACATGCTTTTCTTTGAATATCATTTTTAAGCACATGTAATACCTCAAGGGTAACATGCACTTGTAATCTGACTCCTTCTAAACAGTGTTATGTGTCAGATGGATAGTTCTATTTTAACCACAATCTTAAAATATGTGGAGTTAGTATGTCTAAGTTACTGAATTTTTCAGAGACAAATACATCTTCAAACGTCATTTGTGATCTTTCAGCTTTCAAAGACATAATATCTTTATCTTTGGTCTAAACAAACTCTATGACAGAGGAAAAAAGAGTTTTAAAATATTAGGAGCATTTACAAACAGAATATATGGGAAATAGTAGATGCTTAATATATATGAATACTGACACATTTTTGGATTTCATTTGCATTTGTGGCTCACTTATGAATAGAATACCAAAACATTCCAGTAACTTTTTGTAAAGGAAGAAATATCACTGGTAATAGATCACTTCTTCAGAATAATAAATAGGCAAGTATTTTCACCAGTGGGACTGAAATAATTACAAATGTTGTATTTCATTAAATATGTAGTGTCATTAATTATAACATGCATCTTTTTTTTGTATTTTGTACACCACTAGGAAATAAAAATATCTGTAATTCAGTGTTATATCATCAAGTGCAAGCTTGTATCCCAACTGCATAGATATTAAAAAATGAAAAGATACACCTCTTAGAGATTGATGAAATACAGGGTTTTGCCACATTTCAATATGGTAATGACTAACAACAAGAATACAGATGATCTCTTTGTACCTTAGTTTCATCCTGTTATGTCTTTCACATTTTAAAGATATTATACTGAGAGACAACACTGAACATTTCTGCTACACAGTCAAGAAAACGGTCAATGCAAGAAGGAACTGGCTACAGGCTAAAATCACAGCCACAACTTGCCTTTCTTAAAACTGGGTTTGTGGCAAAGTCTCCTGGCTTGCTTTAGAAATATCTAGACAGGCTTAGTTGAAATCTTCATAAGCATCCAGAGGAATAAGTTAGGCATTCATGGTAGAAGTGTTTCTAGGGTATAAGGTCACTAAAGTAATGCAACTTGCTGATACATACGCACACCCTAGGTGGATTTCAAATAATAAAGACCCCCTGATTCCTAGATGATTAAAAATATATGGGGAGCTATACAGGAAACACACATAACAGAACAATGGATTATAAAAACCTACCTAGATCCTCCTTTCTAAAAAAAAGTCTTCTAGATGATTATACAGATTACTTACAATCAATTCTGAATATCTTATTTTCAAACTGGTAAATTGGAAGGTAGTACATTAAAAAATTTACTGGAAGCTCTGCTTTTGTCAACAGAACTTGTTAAATTTCCCAAAAAATACTTCTTTTACAAAATTATTAAAAGTATGACAAATACTTCAAAAGTATAGCCAAGCTTCTAAGAAAGTAAGAAAAAACCCAACAGTGCCCCAAATGAACAGGAAACAGATACACATACTATGAACAGGAAACACCCACAGACTATAATCTAGCACTGAAATCCTTGCTGTACTGTAAGCATTTCTGTAGCCAGAAGCTTCAAGTTTCAGATTGTAATAATTTTGGGGAGGAGATGAGTCAAGGTGGAGGGTTGGAATTGGAACACAGAAGTGATCATTATTGCCCATAAACAAAGGAAGACGACATTTTGTCTCAGGCTTAGCTATGAATACAAAAAATTCTTGAAAACTTATAACCAAAGCTAGTCCACATTAGAGTCTGAAGTTCAATATCTCTACCTGCAGGATCCAGGAGATCCCTAAACTGAGAGATTAATTTAAAGTACTTCTGTATTAGTAATATCCTGGGCCACCTATCATAAAAAATATATTCTCTGTTTAGGAAATACATTATCAAACCAGATTTCTCAGAATACCCAAAGATTTAATCATACAAGTATGAATTCACAGCTGAAAAAATTTCAGTCTAACCATGTATCCATATTGCACAAAGAAAAAAAGAATCCTAAAAAAGACCAGAAACATGCTTCAATGATCGAAGAAATTAAAAAAAAAAAAAAGTAGTTGAAACATGAGAAAGGAAAGAGAGATTATAACAGAAAGGCAGGCAGACTTCAAAGGAAGCAAGAAAGAACTTTGAAAAAAGGAATTAAATACTCAATGGCTAGGTTAAATATGAGATTAGATACAGATAAGGAGAGAATTAGGGAATTAGAATATAAATCTGAAGTAATTACCAAATTGAAGCACAAAGGTGGACAATATGCAATAAAAGAGACAGAGAAAGGAAAAGGATCTAACTTTCTACACAATTCTAATAGGTGGGCAAAGAAAACTGAAAAGAGGCAACAGCCGAAAATTTTGCAGCACTGAACCAGGGTATGACATCTCAGATTCTGGAATCATAGCAGATGCCAAGCAGAATAAATAAAAGAGATATCAGCACTTGAATGCAATATAATAAAACTTCTTAAATAACCGAAGTACTAATATTTTATTTTCTCTTCCCTCCTGAGGAACCTACAGCTGAAACAGCATGAATAAATCCTTGTTCCAGCTCCCTCTGGACATGCAGCTGTTACACCAGTAGATGTGCTCTTCTATCTGCCACAAGGCAGAGGAAATTCCAATCATCGGCTCTGGCTTTTAGAATTCACCACAAGTAAGTGGTGAATCTCTCCCAAAGTCCCTTAAACTCCAGGGTGCAAGTGACGAATATTTTTCATGAGTCTCTTAAAGTCCTCCACTAGCTTAGACAAATCATCTGAAATTTCATTTTAGACTTTCAGCAAATAAAGGCTATACTGGACCTTCACAATTTTTCACAGGCTATATTGGACTTTCCCCGGCTCCCTTTTAAAGTTACTGGTCCTGTATTTTTGCCTTATTTTTTCTATGATGTGTTCTTATTTTTCCTTATTGATTTACAGAGCATCTTTAAATGTTCTTGATACTAGTCCTTTGATAGCTGAGTTTTACAAATACATTCTCCTGCTTTTTGTTTTTTTTTTTCAAATTCTAAGTGCTATCTTTTTTTTTAATGTGAAATTTATTGTCAAATTGGTTTCCATATGACACCCAGTGCTCATCCCAACAGGTGCCCTCCTCAATACCCATCACCCACCCTCCCCTTCCTCCCACCCCCCATCAACCCTCAGTTTGTTCTCAGTTTTTTAAGAGTCTCTTATGCTTTGGCTGTCTCCCTCTCAGTGCTATCTTTTGAAGTATAGATCTTCTTGAATATATTAAAGTGAAAGTGATCAGTTATACAATATTCTAGATATATTACTGTGTTCTAAATCTTGTTTATGAAATCTTACTTTATGGCAAAGTTACATTTTCTAATATAAAAAAACCTCTTAAATCTTTACTCTTTTTCCATACTTTTTTTGCCAAAACTATCACAAGTTAGATTTCTACAGATCTTCTATTGGTTTGAAGATATACAATTTCTGTTGTACATTGATTTTTTCTTGCTGAACTGTCTTATTCATTCCTCCTAGAATGATGATTCTATGTTTTAACTTCTCACTCAATTCTTGGTCTCTTAATCTCATATTTTCTAGACTTTTGTCTCTTTGAACCATATTCTGTGTGATATCTTCAATTCTACCTTCAAGTTCCCTTATTCTCTTTCCCACTGTATCTAATCTACTTTTAAACTGGTATCCTGATGTTTTAATTTCAGTTATTATATGTACTTCACTCATACCAATTGTTTTGGTTCTTTCTCAAAATTTCTTGGTCTTTTTTGTATACTCTTGCCCAATTTCTCACATTTTTAACCCCACCATAAACTTATATGAATATATTAATATATTTATTCCCTGATATTTTCAGTGTATACAGTTTTGGACTATGAGTTGAAACATTTTTATAATATTGCTACATATTATTTGCAAGATTAATCTTTGAAACTTATTGGACAAGATTAAAAGAAGATTAAAAGAGGATTTTTGATTTTATTTTTGTCTAGTTCCTAGAGGTACCTTATTTTGGAATAATTTTAAATTAAATTCTTAGCTTGAGGCTACTCCCACTATACCCCACTACACAGGAAGTTTAAATGTGGCTTGAAAATTCACGAGGGCTGACTTGTAGTTATAATTCTCGGCTACCCTTTGTTTATTCAGTGCGGAGGATAATTAGAGGTAATTTTCCTTGTTGTAAAGAGTGAAACTCTTTGGGTTCCAAGTTTATGCAGTTAGTCTCTTATTGGAATTCTTAACATGCAGATGGGTCTCTTGGACAGCCTCCTTGGGAGCATGGCTGGGCTTTCTCTCTTTCTCGTGTTGTTCTTTAAGTCTCAAAAAGTCAAGTAAAAGGTCACTGGGTTAAAGCCAGCTTCCCAGAACTGCTTATTTCTTTGAGGTCCGTCTTTCACTTAGATATTGGCCTATCAGGAACCTTTACTTTCTTTCCAGGTAATTGACACATTTATGAATTAAAAAAGTATATTGTGCCCATCATTTTTATTTTGTATAAATAAGAGGATTTTTCAAGGAACTATTACTCCAGTACTGCCATAACAGATGTCACTAATTACTTTCTACGAATTACTTTATGTAAGCCTCACAAACTTATCAAAAATTAAGTAAGGTCTTAAGGTCATAAGTTTTGACTTTTTTGTTCATGAATAATAATTGGTCTATGAGAAAAAAATTAACAAAAACCAACTTTACTTTAAAAACCTGTTGACTCTTATCATGCAAACCTACATATATAGACTAAAGTTGCTTAAAAGTTAGGACACGTTTTCTGTAGACACAGCAATATTAAAACTTTAAATTAAAAAGATAAATAACTTTCACTTTTAATGTGACAATTTGGTCACTATAAATCAGAAAATACAGATAAACAATGTAAGATGTTAAAATGATTATTCTAGGACTTCCAGGGAATATGGCAGAGTAGAAGGACCCTAAACTCACCTCGTCCCACAGATAAAACTAAATAACACTCACATCAGTGCAAATAACCAGGAAAACAATCTGAATGCTGGCAGAACAAACTCCCGAACTAAATGTAGAGAAGAAGCCACGATGAAGAGGGTACGGAGTATACAGTGGGGAGCTATTCTGGCCACCTGAGGGAGGGAGCAATGAGCACAGAGAGCGGCAAGAAACAGACTATCACACTGGGGAGCCTGCATAGGGAAGAAGAATTCCCACAGCATCTGGCTTTGGAAATCAGTGGGGCCGAGTTCTGTGAATTCTTAGAACAAGCAATACTTAGAACCTAGAACTTTAAAAATCAGGAGGCTCAGCTCTGGGAGAGCCCAGAGGGCCACAGAAAGTGGAGTCCCTACCCTTAAAGACATAGCACAACAAACAGCTCTTCTACACAGAACCAGCAGCTTGAAAAATGCTTGGGGTACACAGGAGGGAGAGTTAGTTACTAACCTCAGAGTTTGCTGAGGGACTTCTACAGGAATAAAAAGGTGGCAGGCACCATTTCCTTCCCCTGCCCCCAGCATGGTGCTGGCATTCACTACCTAACTTGCTTACCCTATACTCCACCCTTGCCAGCTAGAGCTACCTCGGTACTCTGTGGGTCCTCTCCCCCAGAAGATAGGCACAAACCTTGCCAACACCATGTCTCCCCACCTCCCAAGGAGGATGTACACACCTTGTTAAAACTACACTTCATGACCCCACTTTGTGGAGTGGCCTAGCTGGTCAGGTCTCTCCAGTAGCTGCATGTCCCAGGGGGAAAAGGACCAGCACATGCAGCTTGCAGTACTCCACACCTATACACACACACCTTGTAGAGCACCCTGGCTGGCTGGGTCTTCACAGTGGCTGGTCCTATCCTATGAAGAGGATCAGTGCCACCTTCTTAAAAGTGCCTGCCCTGCCCACTACTTTCAAGAGCAACAGACACAGCTAACTTTTCCTAACAGAGACAGACACAGATTGTTAGGCAAAATGCAGAGACAGAGGAATATGTTCCAAATGAAAGGAAAGACAAAATTGCAGCTAGAGGCTAAGGGCTAAAGTGAAAGTGAGATAAGTAATATGCCTAATAGAGAATTTAAAGTAATGGTCATAAAGATACTCACTGGACTCGAGAAAAGAGTGAAGAACCTTAGTGAGACCCTAAACACAGAGATAAAAAAGAATCAATCAGAAATGAAGAATATACTAATCGAAGTTAAAAGTATATTTAATGGAATAGAGGAAGGCTAGGGGAAGCAGAGAAATGAATTAATGACCTGGAAGACAGAGTAATAAAAAGTAATTGAGCTAAGTGAGAGAAAAAATAATTATGCTAAATGACAATAGACTTAGGAAACTCAATGACTCCATCAAGCATAATATTATTCCCATCATAGGGATCCCAGAAGAAGATATAAAAGAGGGTAAAATTTTATTTGAAGAAATAATATCTGAAAACTTCCCTAATCTGAAGAAACAGATATTCAGATCCAGAAGGCACAGAGATTCTCCAACGAAATCACTACAAGGTCAACACCAAAACATAGTAATTAATATGGAAGAAAGTAGTGAGAAAGAAAAAAATTTAAAATTAGCAAGAGAAAAGAAGACAGTTACATACAAGGGAAACCCCATAAAGCTATCAGCAGATTTTTCAGCAGAAACATTGCAGGCCAGAAGGGAATGGTATGATAACATTCAAAGTGCTTATAATCTGCAACCAAAAATACTTTATCCAGCAAGGCTATTATTCAGAATAGAAGGAGAGATAAAGTGTTTCTCAGACAAACAAAAACTAAAGGAGTTCATGACCACTAAATCAGCCTTATAAGAAATATTAAAGGGTACTCTTTGAGTGAAAAGGAAAGACTATAACTGAGAATATGAAAAGTAGGAGACATGGAAGAAGTAAAAATAAGTATTTCTGTAAAATCAGTCAAGAGATTCATAAAATCAAAGAATGTAAAAAAGGAAACCATTTACTTAAAACATAGAGGGGAAAAGAATAAAGAATGTGTTCAAACTTAAGAAACCATCAACTTCATATAGACTGCTATATGCAGAAGATGTCATATACAAACCTAATGGGTAACCACAAATTAAAAAACCAGCAATAGATATGCAAAGAATAAAGAGAAAGGAATCCAAGTATATCATTAAGGAATCTCAACAAACCATGAAAGAAAGCAAGAGAAGGAACAGAGAAAAGCTTAAAAAAGCAACAAAACAATTTTAAAAATGGCAGTAAATACATATCAATAACTACTTTGAGTGTAAATGGACTATAGGCTCTAATCAAAAGGCACTGGGTAACAAAGTGGATAAAAAAACACGACCCGTCTATATGCTGCCTACAAGAGACTTGTTTCAGACCTAATGACACCTGCAGGTTGAAAGTGAGGAGATAGAGGAACACTTATTATGTAAATGGATGTGAAAAGAAAGCCATGGTAGAAATATTTATATCAGATAAAATAAACGTTAAAAACAAAGATGGTAACTCTTGTTACCAAAGACAAAGAAGGGCACCAAATAGTAATAAACAGGACAAACAAAATGATATAACAATTATACATATTTATGCACCCAACATGAAAGCACCCAAATATATAAGAGTTAATAAACATAGAGTAACTAATCAATAGTAACACAATAATAGTAATGAACTTTAACATCCCACTTACATCAATGGACAGAGCATCCTAACAGAAAATCAACAAGGAAAACAGTGGCTTTGAATGACACACTGGACCGGAGGGACTTAACAGATGTATTCAAAACATTCCATCCTAAAACAGCAAAATACACATACTTTTCAAGTACACATGGAAAAGTCTCCAGAATAGATCACCAAAACAAGTTACAATAAATTCAAAAATATCAAAGTCATACCATGCATCATTTATGACCACAGCCTATAAAATTAGAAATAAACGACAAGAAAAAAACTGTAAAGACTACAAGTACATGGAGGTTAATTACATGCAACTAAACAATTAGTGAGTCAATCAATCAATCAATCAAAAAAGACATAAAAAGTTACATGGAACCAGCGGTCCAAAATCTTTGGGAGGCAGCAAAAGCAGTTCTAAGAGGGAAGTTTATGACAATACAGGCCTACCTCAGGAACAAGAAAAATTTCAAATAAATAATCCAACCTTACACCTAGAGGAGCTAGAAAAAGAACAAACAAAACCTTGAATAAGCAGAAGGAATGAAATAATAAAAAACAGAGCAGAAATAAATGATATAGAAACTAAAAAAAAAAAAAACAACAAAAAAACAAAAACAAAAAAACAATGGCACAGATCAATACAACCAGTAGCTAGGTCTTTAAAAGGATCAGCAAAATTGAAAAAAATTTGTCCAGGGGCACCTGGGTGGCTCAGTCACTTAAGCATCCAACTTTGGCTCAGGTCATAATCTCATGGTTTGTGGGTTTGAGCCCCATGTCAGGCTCTGTGCTGACAACTCCGAGCCCAGAGCCTACTTTGGATTCTGTGTCTCCCCCTCTCTCTGCCCCTCTCCGGCTCTTGCTCTATCTGTCTCTCTTAAAAATAAATACATTAAAAAAAATTTTTAAAGATAAACTTTAGCCAGACTCATAAAAAAAGACAGAGAGGCCTCAAACAAATCACTAATGAAAGAGAAGAAATAAAAACCAACACCACAGAAATACAGACAATTGTGAGGGAATGTTATGAAAAATTACAAGCAAACATGGATAAATTCCTAGAAACACATAAGCTACCAAAATTGAGTCAGGAAGAAATAGAAAATTTGAACAGACCGATTACCAGCAATACAATTGATTCAGTAATCAACTTTCAATAAACAAAAGTCCTGGACCAGATGGCTGCCAGGTGAATTCTACCAAACATTTAAAAGAAGAGCTAATACCTATTCTTCTCAAACTGTTCCAAAAAGTAGAAGAGGAAGGAAATATTCCAAATTCATTCTGTGAGGCTAGCATTACCCTGATACCAAAACCAGATAAAGACACCACAAAAAAGAGAATTACAGGCCAATGTCTCTGATGAACAACAGAACATATTTGCAAATGGCATATCAGATAAAGCATTATTAGTATCCAAAACATATAAAGACTTTTTAAAACTCAACACCTAAAAACACAAATATTCCAATTAAAAACTGGGCAGAAGACATGAACAGGTATTTCTCCAAAGAAGACATCTAGAAGGCCAACTGACACATGAAAAAATGCTCAACATAACTCATCATGAGGAAAATGCAAATCAAAACCACAAAGAGATATCACCTCACACCTGTCAGAGTGATAAAATCAAAAACACAAGAAATAACAAGTGTTGGAGAGGATGTGGAGGAAAAGGAACCTTTGTGCACTGTTGCTGGGAATGTAAACTGTAGAAAACAGTAGTGAAGTTCTTTGAAAAGTTAAAAATAGAACTACCCTATAATCCAATAATTCCACTACTGGGTATTTACCCCCAAAATACAAAAGCACTAATTCAAAGGGATACATGTACCCTTATGTTTATTGCAGCATTACTCACAATAGCCAAAATATGGAAGCAGCCCAAGTGTCCATCAATAGATGAATGGGTATAGAAGATATGGTGTGTGTGTGTGTGTGTGTGTGTGTGTGTGTAAAATGGAATATTACTCCACCATAAAAAGAATGAAATCTTGCCATATTCAACATCATGAATGGAGCTAGAGAGTATTATGCTAAGCAAATTAAGTCAGAGAAATACAAATACCATATGATTTCACTTATATGTGGAATTTAAGAAATAAAACAAATGAGTAAAGAAAAAAAGTGAGAGACAAACCAAGAAACAGACTCTTAACTACAGAAAACAAACCAGTAGGTAGCAGAGGGGAGTTGGGTGGAAGGATGGGTGAAATAGATGATGGGGATTAAAGACCATACTTATCATAATGAGCACTGAGTAATGTATAGAATTATTGAATCACTATATTATACAACTGAAATTAACATAACACTGTTAACTATACTGGAATTAAAATGAAAACTTAGAAAAAATTATTATTCTAAAGCTGTATTGTTGTGGTACAAATCTATAAATTTACTAAAAGTTATTTAACCATACACTTATTGGTGAATTTTATGGTATGTAAATTATGCCTGAAGCTATTAAACCATCTATAATATATTGTTTCTTTTCTTTTTAAAAAATTTTTTTAATGTCTTATTTTTGAGAGCAAGAGAAATAGAGAGACAGAGTATGAGTGGGGGAGGGGCAGAGAGAGAGGGAGACACAGAAATTGAAGCAGGCTCCAGGCTCTGAGCTGTCAGCACAGAGCCCAACACAGGGCTCGAACTCATGAACCATGAGATCATGATCTCAGCCAAAGTCAGACATTTAACCAACTGAGCCACCCAGGCGCCCTTGTTTATTCTCTAAAAACAATTATTTTTAAAAATTTTAAAAACTTTTAAATTTTAAAAGTTTAATTTTTAAATTTTAAATTTTAAATTTTAAAATTTTAAAAATTTTAAAAAAAATTTATTTTTAATCAGATATTTGTACTTAAAAATGCATATATCTTTTCATGCCTATAAATACTCATTTGAAATATATATATTTAAAACAACTTTAATGTTTATTTATTTTTGAAGGAGAGAGAGAGACAGCTCCAGTCTCTGAGCTGTCAGCATAGCCCAATGTGGGGCTTGAGCTCACAAATTGAGTTCATGACCAGAGCTGAAGTGGGACATTTAACCAACTGAGCCACCCAGGTACCCTCTCCAATATAATTTTTAATGGCTAAATGGTATTTTCTATTATATTCATAATTTATTCATCCAATTCCATATTGTTGGACACTTGGGTTGTTTATAACAAAAACTAGAAATTATATGATGAACATGCTTCACACATATGCTTAATTATTTCCTTAAGCTAATTTCTAGGAGTGAAATTACCAAGTGTTTGTAGTTTTTTGTAAATTTTCCAACACATACAGTCCCATTATTGTGTTTGAGAGTCTTCATTTCCCTGTGTTTTTGAATAATGGGCATTACTATACTTTTTGACTGATAAACGTATATTTGAGTTTCAATTTAATTTATATTTGACCATTGATAAGCTTGGACATTCATAGAATATAAACTATAATGTGTGTGTATTATACATACATGGAGAGAGTAGGAAAACCCCTTTACATTTGTAAGCAGATAATTCAATTTATTCCTTTTCTACATATACCTCATTAGTGATATGTCTTGTACAGAGCAATTTCTATGAAATTTCAAGAAACAGGCAACTGTGGCATATTAGAAATAGAATGGGCTTTGAAATAAGAGACTGCAGGGGCATCTGGGTGGTTCAGTCGGTTCAGCTTCTGGCTCTTGATCTCAGCTCAGGTCATGATCTCATGGTTGGTGAGATCAAGCCCCTCATCTGGCTCTGCACTGATGGCATGGAGCTTGCTCGGGATTCTCTCTGCCCCTCCCCTGCTCACGCTCTCTCTCACTCTCTCTCAAAAATAAATAAATAAACTTTATTTAAAAAAATCACACAATCCAGTGTTTTAAGTTTATTTATTTTGAAAGGGGGGTGCCCAAGTAGGAGAGGGGCAGAGGGGAGGGGGGGAGAGAGAGAGAGAGAGAGAGAGAGAGAGAGAGAGAGAGAGAGAGAGAGAGAGAATATATCCCAAGAAGGCTCCAGGCTGTCAGCTCAGAGCCAGACAAGCGGCTTGATCTCACCAACTGTGAGATCATGACCTGAGCTGAGACCAAGAGTCAGAAGCTCAGCCACACACAAAGCCGATGTGGGGCTTGATCTGATGAACCGTGAGATCATGACCTGTGCTGAAATCAAGAGTAGGATGCTTAACCGACTGAGCCATCCAGGCACCCCTCTGGTTTTTTATTCTTGAAAGAATCAGTAGGAAAGTCACCTTAGCAAGGTGGCATAGTAAGAAGCCTTGAGCCCTCCTCCTTGCATAGACAAGGATTTAGCAACAACTCACAGACAAATCCGAAAACTAATCAACGTCTCCTGCACCCTGGGCATACATAAAACCAGGTTCACTGAAGCCACTGGTGGGGACGCTTTCTTGCCAGAGTCCGTAGCCCTGGAACAGCACTACATGATCAGGATTAGTTTACAGCTTTTCTCAGTAGAGGTAAAAGGATTGGTCTGTGTATCTAGCGCTGCAACTTTGCAAGAGGACTCTCCAAAGGACTGGCTTCTGTCTTGCCAGTCTTGGCGCTCTGGCAGGCCTGGCACAGGCTAGCTACCTGGTGAAAACCGAAATAGATCCTCCATGGATCATCTGCCATGCTCCGCACGGACTGAGCGGATGAAAATCCCAGCTCTCAGCCTCCACCTGAAGAGGGAAAGAGTGTTCCATGCATCTAGCGCTCCAACTTCTCCACGGCTTCCCACAACAGTTATTCAAGTTGAAATGAAAGAACACGAAATAGCAACCGCAGAGCATCAGAGACTCACTAATAAAGGTAAATGTCGCATACAAGAGGCTATATTACTGTAATAGTGGTAGGTAAGTCATTTTTAATTCTAGCATAAAAGTTAAAAGAGGCCTTCTCTTCCCCGGCCCCCCAGCAAGTGGCGGTGGCGGCGGCAGAGGAACCTGACATGCACCGGCCCCACTCCTGCCCCGGTCAAAGCCGAAGCTGCAGCGGGCGCCCCAGGCGGGGGCCGCGGGCGCCCCGCGCGGCCCGGGTTATGGGGGCGGAGGCAGAGGGGACGCCGCTGGCACCCGGAGACTTTGTGCAGCTGTCCGTGCCCATCATCCAGCAGCTCTACCCCTGGGACTGCGGCCTGGCCTGCTCCAAGATGGTGCTGCGGTGCCTGGGCCAGCTGGGCGAAAGTGAGTTCGAGAGCGCCCTGCAGGAGCCGCGACTAACCAGGGGCATCTGGACTACTGACATGGCCTACCTAATGCGCCACTGTGGCGTGAGGCACCGTTTCTGCACGCAGACCCTGGGCGTTGACAAGGGCTACAGGAAGCACTTTGACACAGAGGAGACCCGGGTGAACTAGGTGTTTGCACAAGCCAAGGCCTGCAAGGTGCCGGTGGAAAAATGCACAGTGAGCATGCAGGATATCCAGGAGCACCTGGCACAGGGCCACGTGGCTATCGTGCTGGTGAACTCTGGGGTGTTGCACTGCGACCTCGGCTCCGGTCCTGTCGCCTACCGCTGCTTCGCCCCCAGCGGCCGCCGCTGCTTCTGCCGGACCCCTGACCACCAGGGCCGCTTCACTGTGCTGCCTGGCTGCAACTGGGGCACTGGCTGCATCTTCTACAACAACCCAGCCTGTGCTGACCAAATGTGCGGCACCAGCATCAGTAACTTCGAGGAAGCCAGAACCACTTATGGCACATAAGCCCATGTGACAAAGCCCCAGGGAAGTCTTGGAGCCCAAGGCGTGCCTGCTTTGCCCACCAGCGTTGCGCGTGTCATCACATCGCTTACCCCGCACACCTGCTGGTTGCTGGAGGCCTCCGCAGAGCATCTGAGTAGAGCTTCCCCGGGGACCCCAGGCCTGACTCCAACCATGCCCAGGGGACCTCCACAGTCCCCTCTGTTGCCTGCAAACCAGACCCAGGTGGAGAAGCCTGACATCGCCTCCCCACAGACCTGGGTGCCGAGCCCTGGAGAAGCCGCCTGTCAGGATGGCATCGGTGTGTTTGGAGACCATGTAGCCAACCCCGGCTCCCAGGGCTGGGGACTCCTCCCAGGGGGACTCCCCCCTGTCCCCCAGAAGTGCTATAGACCTCCTCCCTGTGCCCTTTGGTGAATGCTGCCACTCCCTCCCGCCTCCCCGTGGGTCCAAGTTCCTGTGGCTGGTTGTCAGGCCTCTGGGCCCTCAGGAGGGCTGGGCCTCAGGCCAAAAGGACCCTGAACCTCACCCCGCACCCTCCAGGTACTATAGCATTGTGGGGTGGAGGGCCCTGAGGGGAGGAGACAGGGCCCTGGCTCTTCCTGGCTGGCAGTGCTGAATATACTCTGAGAATGCCTGACCCTGAGGGCCAAGAACAGCCACTTGAGTCCCAAAGTCCCACCCCCCCCAACCCATGAGGCCTCCTGACACTAGCCTAAGCCCTGACAGTGGGGCCCATTCTCTGGGTATAGGGAGCCCCAAGCCTCACGGTGCTGGAGGTGCTGGGGTGCTAGGGCCTGCACTCCTGAGGCAGTGGGGGGGATAGCCTGTGGCCTCCCACCCACCCCAGTGTTCATGCCAGGACATTTTGCACAGAACACTGGGTCTCTTTTTTCTTGACAGAGAAGGGTAATACCCGCCCAGAATCACACAGCACTGCACGTAGCATGGACCATTTGTTTTTTGTTGTTGGTGTTGGTTTTTTTGAGATTTAAGCTTTCGCTTGTGGGGAGTGAGGGTCACCCTCAAGTAAGACAATAATAGTGAGATTCAGGGACTTCAGAACCACGGACACCTCTGTTCAGAGGGCAGATAAGCCTGCCCAAGTTCTCTTTCAAAGAGAAAGCGACTCACAGCTGGTGGGCTGAGTGCCAGGACCCCTCACCTTATAGACAAAATCCGGCCATCAGTCTGGGGAGAGTATATCCAGGACAGTGGTGGGGCTGGGTCTTGAATGCAGGTCTGTACCTAAAAACTAAGGGAAATGGATCATTCCCAAAGGGGCTGAGGACACCCACCCCTCGTGAGCGGTCATTGGCAAGGGAGCAAGGCTGCCCCAAGAGCCACACGGCAGCTGCCATCCCTCCGGACCGCAAACCATGCTCAGCATCTGCTCCCACCAGCTGGCTGGCGCCCCCCCACCACGGCTGCTCTGAGGGGCAGAGGTGGGCTCTGTTTATGAGGGCCGTCAGACCACCCAGCCGAATCGCTCCTCGGCACCAGATGCAGCCTTTGGCCGAGACGGAGGCGCTATTAGCTGGTTAGCTAACAGGTCAGCCAGCCTGGTTTCAGAGACTAGCATTGCCTTCAGACTGGTCTCGTCTCTTTTGCCTTGATGCGGGGTGGCCCAAGATCCCAGGGAACTCTGGTGTCATGCCCAGGAGCACCATGTGTGGCAGCTGAGGTTTGGGCGTCCTCAGGAAGGGTCTGGCTAAAATTGTGGTAAGAATGGATGCATCAAGGAAGGCAATGAGGAAGTGAAGCTTTGGACCACTGGTGGGGCCGTCATGGAGAGCGGCCTCCAAGGAGAGTGGTCACAGCACCTCAGTCCATCGTGCGACATTTAGAAACACTTAGTCCCTGGGCAGGCCACAAGTTAGAGGTCACCCATCTGGCAGATTAACAAGAAAGCTACCTGTGCCTGAGACGGTGCCATCTGCCGGGGGAGGGTCATGGGGGTAGGATGCAAACCACACTACGTTGTGTTCTTGCACATGGCATGAAAATAAGGCTGGAGAGAGCCCAGACTTCAGGAACTTCTGCCCATAGCATGTGGCACCCATGACCCCTGTCCATATGCTAGGGGCCCAGCGAAGCCACACTGGACGGTTGGTTTTGTTCACTGCAGCCACACAGGGACAAAAGGGATTTTTTGCATCGCAGAGATTTTATATATATACATATACATATTCATATTCATATTCATATTCATATACATATATCTATATTGTTTATAATGAACCACTCTCAATAAACATTATTCTCACTACAAAATGAAAAAAAAAGTTAAAAGAGAAAGTATTACAATAGAACTGTAACCAAAATACATTAAAAGATACACAGTATGAATGCACATAAATTGTGACAGTAACAACATGTGGGTGGGAGGAGAAGCTAAAGTGTAGAGTTTTTGTATGTGATTAAACTTATCTTTTTAAAACAGACTGCTATAATTATAAGACGTTTTATGTAAGCCCTAAGATATCCATCAAAATAATACCTATAAATGTTACACAAAGAAAAAGAGAAAGCAAAGCCTATTAATACCAAAAAGAAGTCAAAAAAAATATAAGGGAAGACAGCAAGAGGACAAAACAGACAAAGGAACAAGGCTAACAGAAAACAACAAAATGGCAATAGTAAATCTTTCCCTATCAATGATGGCTTTACATATAAATGGATTAAATTCCCTAATAAAAACGCATAATATGCCTGAATGGATTAAAACAAAACAAAACAAAACAAAATGCACAAATTGCTCTATAGGAAACTCATTTCAGCTTTAAGGACACACACAGGCTGAAAGTGAGAAGATGGAAAAATATATTACAGGGAAATGGTAACCCAAAGAGAGGAGTGGGTACACTTACACCACACAAAGTAAACTTCAATTCACAAATTCTCTCAAGAGACAAAGGATATTATACAATGATAAAACAGTCAATCCACCAGAAAGAAATAACAGTTATAAACTGTATATGCATTCAACATCAGATCACCTAAATGTATAATGTAAACACTGACAGAACTGAAAGGAGAAATAGACAAAAACATAATAATAGGACACTTCAATAACGCACTTTCTAAATGGACAGAACACTCACACAGTAAGGAACCAGAAGATCTGAACCACACTATAGATCAAATGGACATACAGACATATTCAGAACATTCCATCCAACATCAGGAGAACGCACAGTCTCTTCAAACACATAAATATCCTCCAGGGAAAATCATATGCTGGACCATAAAAGACGTCATAATTTTAAAAAGATCGAAATCATATCAAGTACCTTTTCTAACCACAGTGGTGGAAATCATTAACAGGAGAAAAACTGGAAGACTCACAAATATGTGCAACTTAACACATTCCTGAATAACCAGTGGGTCAAAGTAGAAATTAAAAAAAAAAAGTGAGACTAATTAAAACAGAAACACAATATACCAAAACTTATGGAATGTGAAAAAAAGCAGTTCTAAGAGGAAAATACGTTGTTCTAAACATCTACATAGAAGATAGATATCAAATAAACAACCTAACTTTATACTTCAAAGCGCTAGAAAAAGAACAAGCTATGATTAAATTTAGCAGAAGAAAGAAAATAAAGATTAGAGCAGAGATAAGTGAAATAGAGGATAGCAAAATAATAGAAAATTAACAAAACTCAGAAATGGTTTTCTGAAAAGAAACAAAAGTGATGAACACTTAGCTAGTTGAGAGAAAGAGAGAGAGAGAGAGAGAGAGAGAGAGAGAAGACTCAAATAAATAAAACCAGAAATAAAGAAGAGACATAATGGATGTCACAGAAATATAAAGGATCATAAGAGACTAGTATGAATATACGCCAACAAATTGGATGACCTAGAAAAAATGGATAAATTTCTAGAAACATACAACCTACTATGAATAATCATGATGAAATAGACATTCTCAACAGGTCTATAACTAGTATGGAGATTGAATCAGTAATCAAACACCTCTCAACAAAGACAGACACAGGTCCGGATGGCTTTGCTGGTGAATTCTACCAAATATTTAAAGAAGAATTAACATGAATACTTCTTAAACTCTTCCAGAAAACTGACAGCTAGTGAACACTCCCAATTTTATAAATTCAGCTTTAATGCTAAAGCCAGACAAGGATACTACAAGAAAAACTACACACCAATAGCCCTAAAGAATGTAATGCCAAACTCATCACCAAAATACTGGCAAACCAAATCCAACAGCACATTAAGAGGATCATACACCATGACTGAGTGGGATTTATCCCTGGAATGCAAGAGTGGCTCAACAGGAAAATCAATTAATATACCACATTACAGAATAAATGATAAAAATCACATGATAATCTCAATAGATTTGAGAAAACGTTTGAATAGATTCAATATCCTTTCATGATAAAAATGCTCAACAAACTAGAAATACAAGTACTCCACAACATAATAAAGACCATACATGAAAACCCCACAGCTAAAATCACACTTTATGGTGAAAAACTAAAAGCTTTTCCTTTAAGAGCAGGGACGAGGCAAGAATACCCACTCTTGCCACTTCCATTCAACATAGTACTGGAAGTCCTAGCCAGAGCAATTAAGCAAGAAAAAGAAAGAAAAATATCCAAATCAGAAAGAAAGAAAGAAGAAATACTCCCCCTGTTTGAAGACCATATGACCATGTACATAGAAAGCCCCAAAACTTCCATAAAAATACTGTTAGAACTAATTCTTTAGTTCTAACACAAACTCCCTAAGATGGTAAAATATGAAAACAGCACACAAAAATCAATTGCATTTCTATACACTATTAGAAAAGGAAGTTAGGAAAATAATCCCATTAAAAATATTATCAAAGAGAATAAAATATTTAGGAGTAATCTTTTTTTTTAATGTTTGAATTACATCCTAGTTAGTTAGCATATAGTGCAATAATGTTTTCAGAAGTAGATTCCAGTGACTCATTCCCTATGTATAACACCCAGTGCACATCCCAAAAAGTGCTCCTTAATGCCCCTTACCCAGGTAGCCCCTCCCCCCCACCCACAGCCCCTCCAGCAACCCCCTCCAGCTTGTTCTCTGTAATTAAGAGTCTCTTATGGTTTGCCCCCTCCCCGTTTCTATATTCTTTTTGCTTCCTTTCCCTTATGTTCATCTGTTTTATACCTTAAATTCCTCATATGAGTGAAGTCATATGATATTTAACCAAGAAGTTTAAAGATTTGTACACTGAAAAGTATAAAATACTGATTAAAGAAATTTTAAAGCAGATACAAATAAATGGAAAGATATCTCCTGTTCATGGGTTAGAAGAACTAATATGAAAAAGTCTATTCTACCCAAAATGATCTACATATTTAATGTAATCTCTATCAAAATCCCAAGAATATTTTTTATGAAAATGAACAATCCTATAATTCACATAGAACCACAGGAGACCCTGAACAGCCAAAGCAATGCTGAAGTACAACAAAAGTGGAGGCATCATACCTCATAATTTCAAAATATCTTTAAGAATTACAGTAATCAAAACAGGATGCTACTAGCATAAGACAAGCATTCATAAAGTGGAATAGAATAGAGAGCCCAGATGTGAATCCATGCATATCTGATCAACTGATCTTTGACAAGGAGGACAAGAATACACAATAGGGAATGAAGTATTTCTTCAACAAATAGTGGTGGGAAAACTGGATATTCACAATCAAAAAGAATGAATTTGGACCTTGAACACTCCCATGTTCACTGCAGCACTATTCACAATAGCCAAGATATGGCAATGACCTAAATATCCATAGACAGATGACTACATAAAGAAAATGTGGTATATACAGACAATGGAATACAGCCTTATTTAAAAAAGAGGAACTTCTGTAATACGTGACAACATGAATGAACCTTCAAGATAATATGGTAAGTACAAGAAGCAGGTCATGGAAAAATAAAGACTGCATAATTCCATTTGTATGAGGTATCTAAAATAGTCATATTCAAAGAATCAAAGAGTAGAACAGGGATTTCCAGGGGCTGGTAGGGAAGGTGAAATGGAGAGTCACTAACCAACAGGCTCTAAGTCTGTTAAGCAAGACGAATAACTCTAGAGATCTGCTGTATAATGTTAGAAATTATAGTCAATAATAATGTATGGTACATTTAAAAGTTTTAGAGGACTGATCTCATGTTAAGTGTTCTTACCACAGTAAAATACATCAATAAATAAGTAAAAATAATAAAGTTTGAGAACCCTGAGAAAAACAGAAACTTTTCCGAACCTCTGTTTTCAAATGACTCTTACCACATGAGTGTCTTTTTTTTTTTTTAAACAAAAGCTTTATCTTCAAACTCACTGACCAATCTTTGGAAAAAAAAGGACAAGATAAAATGTGTATATGAGTACCTCTTATTTACTGAATATCCCTTTGTGAAGGTGCATTAAAGAAGGAAATAAAATAAAACCACCTGCTTTTGCAGTATAGATTAAAAAGCATTCATTCAACAAACACGTAACATTAACACACACAAAACATAAAGAGTGCAAACAATGTTTTAGCCAAACACTAAATACACATAGAGCTTATTAAATAGGGAGCATTCTCAACATCAGTTAAGTGTGTATAACTATTAAAAAGTCTCATTTTGAATGAGAGAGATATTTAACAACAATAACAGGGTATATATAGTCTGATATGTGGAAAACAAAATTCAGTATCAAAAATCACTAAATTTCATGAGCAATCAGCTAATCAACCAAAGACTATGCATTATAGAGCTGGAAGGGACCACTGAGTCTAAATTTCTCATTTTCAAAATGAGGTTCAAACATATTAAGGATAATTTGCTTGAAATCACACGCCTCTTCTAGACTAGACTAGAATACAGGTGTCCTTTTCCTTCTGCCCCTATCAAAAAGTGTTTAAGCCACAGAAAGCCTCTTGATCATTCCTGACTCATTGTTAAGCATCTCTGGAGAGAAACAGCAAGTTCCAGTCTCATGAGGCTATGAAGGGCAGAGGCTCTTGATTATAAAATCGCGCCCTTAAGAGCACTGTTGGAAGGAAAGCTTTTCAGAACAGAAAATAAGCAATTACAAAGGAGGAAATACATCACCTAAATGGCAGCTGAACTTCTCTTTAAGCGGACAGTAGCAAAAAGACAGCATAATTTCTCGAGCAGAGACACTTAAATCACATCAGCATCAGGTTTTTCTCAGAAACATTTACAGCCTTCAGGTAAGGATTTATGGAAGCCTATACTGGAATTAGTATCTCTAGGCTGACAGTGATTTTATTTATAATTTCCTATTCCTCTTTCATATTTGATAGGTTTTTTGTGTTCTGTACGGAATCACTCAAAAACCTTAATACTGAAATGTAAAATTAAGATTCCAGAAGAAACAAATATATGTTATACTCACTATCCGTCAATCTACTTGTCACCCCTGAGATAAAAACATTCAGATAAGCATAATGATTAAAGTACATTTATGTTATTAAAGCGTATCAAGGAAATGACGGAACAAAATGAATTCACTTATTCTGTAAACAATAAAAAGCAAACTTCAAGTAGGCACTTTGAGCTTCAGGCTTCGGGTAGTATAAAAAATGAAAAGACTAAGACTGTGATAAAACTCTGATAGGAATCTTGATTATTTCTTAACAAAAGGATTCATTTTAATCAGAAGCTTAGATTTTGTTCCTTTGCCATGGCAACAGATGTAGAATCATGTACCTGGAAGGTTACAATGATAATCTTCATTATGCTCACAAAAGGCTCTGTGTTAACAGTTTAGTGATTGGACCACAAGGAACCAGTTGGAGTATTTCTACTCAGTTCTACGTAATATTTTTTTTGATGCTCATGGAGGATGTGATTCTATGGACAGTCTTGGCCATTAACTCACAGTATGACTTTAAGTCCGTTAACTCCTCTGTGTTTTTTTCCACAAATCTGTGGGAACACTGGTCTCAGTTTTCATCCCAGAACAGGTTAGGTCTGTATTCACTGGTTTATCTAGTGCTGAATGCAAAGAAAAGAACGACTTTTTTACTTTTTTTTTATCAGCAGGTGAAGAAATTCTCTCATCATGCTCTACCCTTCTTGTCATATGACCTCAAAAAATGTCAACATGGGGACACGCAGGACACACAGAGTCATGGCCATTCTGCTCCAGGCATCCTGATATTTGACATGGTCCATGAATGTTCCCGCTCCAGTATATAAGGATTGAAGTCAGCTGCCTCCCTGTTGAGCAACTATTTTCTTATTGAAATGAAGAAAGTCTGTAATATGAAACTTGGAAACTCTAATTCAACTCTGAGAAAAGCAGAAGGAAGCTTTTATTTCTTCTGATGAGGGATGGTGCCTTCACAGCACCTCATTAAATACTAATGTGGTGCTCAGAGATTGTGGGTCCTGTCCTTTGACTCTCATCAGGCCTTCAACCACCTTTTGCTAAGTTATTAGATAACAAAGGCTTTAGGTCTTTTCCTTCCCAGAGACATCTGCTTTTAAAAACTTGTGAACACTGGACTCTTATGGACTGAAAAGTCTTCGAGACTTAAGAGAAATGGGTATTTGAAGGTGGATGTTTCAAGGATTCCTGAATCCTTGCCCGCGCTCTGAGATCACATTCTGGTGGTAGGTGGAGGTTCCCTGAGAACAGAACCTGTTCCACCTGCTGCTCCTTAGGGTTCCTCTGCAATCCTCCTGCCACTTTCTCTATAGGCTACTCCCAGCCACTGATTGAGCACAGGGAAAGTTCAAGAACTGGGCCATTTCCGCCTGATGCGGGGCTCCCTACTGGCCTGGTCAGGACTTTCTTGGTGGCTCTTCCTGCCCCACTTTCATGTTTCTGTCCAGGTGTCAGACTGGCACCACAGTCTGAAGGTTCTTCGCACAACTCCTGCTTCCTCTTCCCTTTTCCCGTCACAGAGAATCTCTTGAATTCCTAATTCCATCTTGGCATCTGCTGAGAATGAAAGCGGACTCAGTACTCCATGAATATTTGTTGTGCCAGATGAAGGAATCTCAAGATGAACCAAATGAACTCTTAGGGGAGGTGAAGAGAGTGGTGAAAACTTAGATCGAGCACCTGTAATTTGCCAGGTGTTCAACTGGGAGAGCCTTGGTGCAGTTGGGCTAAAAGAGAAGTTGAGTTCAAGTTTTCTCAATGATTGATATGTATTAAATGCTCACTAAATAGTAGCTATTCCTATTAATAAGAGCTAACTGGACTGTGTAGCAAGGTCATGTGGGTAGGAGATACTGAGGTCATGGAAGATGGCAAAGAACCAAGCACAAGAAGAGGTCAGAAGTATGAAAGCAGCATGGTCCAAGCAGTAATCTGGGCTCAGCCACTTGGCACAGTGGAGAATGCCCTGGGAGCTCTGCTTCTATTCAAGTTTGGGGCCTTCTAGGAAATGTTCGGCTCCAGGTGGCCCCCAGTACTGAATTTGTTCATTTTTCAGGGCTCTGTGGTTTTATAGGTTTCTAAATGGTTAATATCATCTCTGATTTCAGCAAAGTCGGGGGGGGGGGATACCAGTAATTAATCCATTAGTGGTACTACTCCAGGTCTAAAGACAAGGCTATATTTTCAATTTGGATTTGGGGCCCCAAGTGGAAATGGGTGGAAGAAGGGGTGAGAGCACACTCTTGGGGTAAGACCCTGACTCCTTCCTATCTGAACTTATTCTCAAAGAGTACTCCCGGGCTCGGCAGTTAGCTTTTCCATCTGCTTAAAGTGCAACTCCATAGTTAAGTGTGTGATGGTGGGCTTTTCTCAACTGTAGTTCGATTAAAGAGACTTTCCAGATGTCAGATATCATGTTGAGGCCACACTCTTCACCTCCCAAGAGAGCATCGTCCGTGACTAGGAAAATTCTACAGAACACTACACAGGATACAGAGCCTACAGAAAAACAAGCATCACATCCTGTAGCAACAGTAAATACAAAAAGGAATATTTTTTAAACCAACGGATTGTTCTCAAAGCTATCTAAATCATCTGTCAGCAGTAACTTTCAGAAGGCAGCTCCAGATTCCTTAGTAAATTAAGCCTACAAGTGAAAGCAATCCTAATTCATTACATCCCGGTACACTTGCCACAAACATAATTAGTTTAGTCTCATAAGAGCATCATTTTTGAGAGGTTAATAAATCCATCCATACTTTCCCCAAACTCCCAGGGGTCAACTTTCACTTGTCCATGGCTGATGTATGCTGCTGAGTTTTGAAGTGCTATGAACTTCTCAAAGAATTGGTAGTTGTTTTATTAACATAAGATAGTACTGCATTTCAGCATTGCTAAAGCATACAATCTGATGGTCTGAAAATAATTAGAAGATCTGTTTACCATACCATATATTATGGCATATCCATCTTAATTCAATCTGCCATTGAAACTCTTAGGGTTAGATGTGTTTAAAAATTCAGACTTTTTCAGAATCTAGAAAGCGATACCTGAGATATACACGCACACATGTAAAATACATTCATCACATATATAATACCCCCCAGCAGAGTCTGGGGTAATATGCTGTAACGACTATATTGATACCTTTACAGCATACTCCTGAGTATTAAAATAGGTTTTATAATCAAATGGATTTTGATGCTAAGCTGACCAAACAACAAGAAAACCAAAGCATCCCGTTTTCAGAACTTCCTGGATTTCAGAATTGCACAGAAGTGGATCTGCAGTGAATTTGCATCCTAGCTCCTCCTCAAACAATCCCCACAAGAACTGTGGGGACAGAAGATAAAGAGCTGCCAGGGATTCAGCTTGAAACTGAAATAGGGGACTTTTATTGCTATTTGCTCATTCTTTAAGACTCATTTGCAAACTGTCTCTTAGGCTGCATAAAATACAGAGTAGCTACCTAACACTTTGGGTACAATGAGTAATGTGGAGGAACTGTTCTCTTACCATGACCAGCTCATTGAGCTTTATTTGTGCCTCTGATTTGCATGATGAAAGTGGAGAATAAGAAAGAAAGAAAACAGCCCCTTCCAGCCACTACCCTCTTTCCTGTGGCCACAGAACCATTCCTCATCATAGTCCCCTCCTCATAGAGGCTGAAGATCTGATTATTTTATGTTAAACCTTGTGGGGTAGCGAAGGGGTTCACATCCTTTCCTACGGTTTCTGTCAAATCGACAATTGCTTTGTCTGCCAGCTGAAGAGCCTGTAACAACAATGCTCAAGACAGGAGAGTAGCCATTAACGAAAATGTTTTATCACATCACTTCATTGGTGGGCAGGGCTAATTTTTGTTCCCTATTATGTTTCTTTTGGCACGTGACATCTGGCAACACCCTGAACCTGGCAGGTGCTTCTTGTGTGTTTATTAAATTGGACTGAGAAAGCATGTTGCCCTCTCCAAACCACACTTTTTGTTTGCTTATTGCTTTTCAAAAGAGGACTGTTTCCTCAGTGTTGAGGCAACTCTGAATCTCTTCAGGATTCAGAGGCATTGGATTCTGCTCCTGGAGCTATTTATAACTGTGGGTAGGCAGGTTCCACATCCCTCCTTTGTGCTTCCAAGGGGGCTGTAGGAGTATATGTTCTGTCGCTGCAGATGATCTGTTTTGATCATATTAATGAGGAGATGGCTGACTAGGAGCTGTGTTTCCTTTTCAGTTGTTCCCCTATATTGTTATGAATTAATTTCTGTTGGATTTTGCTAATTTTGCTACTGACAGACACTTGTACCTCCATACAATCGTGTCTCTGCCCATAAGCCACAGTTTGGTCTGTCACTCAAAGATAGGGATGTACCTCTACGTACTCGCCAGACAGGATCCCCTAGAAACAAATCCATTCGTTTGAACTCTTCATTTGGTTTTTGTAAGTCAGCTGGAATGCGGATCCTTACAATGAAGGAAAGTTTAATGAAGCACGCTATCCGTTAAAAAAAAATTCAGAACGCTAAACTTGTATTTAATTTCTTTGGAGGATCAACATTCCAAACGTTTATTTAGATCAGTCTTTGTAGAAAGACTAACCTAAACAAAATCTTATTTAGATTAGCCCTTGTAGAAACAAAATGTTTTGACTGTTGTTCTAAGAAATAACCCATATCTGTATAAAGCTCCAAACCACACGCACAGCAATTCTGTCCAATAACAAAGGCTGAAACTTGGGAAAGGTCCCAGAAGTAAACTGGTAACTAGTCTCTCTTGACTCCCTATTACGAGCCACATGTAGTGACAGACACCCTGTATATGTGGTCTCATTTAGTGCTCTCGATGTCCTTGGGAGGGAGGTACAGTTATTCACATCTGGCAAATGAAGAAATGACAGTGCAGAGGTTAACTTGGGCATATGCTAGCAAGTAGCAGAACTTGGATTCAAATCAAATTTTACCTGATTCTAAAATTGTTCTTTCTGGCGACATCTCCGAAGACAACCCGATTTACACAGTTTGGGGGAAGATAGTTTTCCATATGTTATTGTAGAGGGGTGACCAATGCAGAACTCAAAGGCAGAACTGACAAGGAAATAAAAGTAGGTTTCCTTATTTTCTAGCATTATGTATTTCCTTACGTACCGTGGGAATCAGGCTCTCATTATAATAATCACTAAAAATATTTATGTGGGGGAAAAAGTGTTTGGATCTGTTAAAAACATAACTAAACATTATCAATCTGATTTATATATATGATATGATATTTATGCCACATCTTTTTCCTCCTTGCTCTTTACATTATTGGCATGAAAATGAGGCTTCTGTTTCTAAGAAACTCTAAAAATATTACTCACCTGCACCTACCATGTTCTGCCACATTATAATCTTGGTTACAGCTCTAAAAATGTCAGAACAGAAGATCGTGAACTGAAGATGTGTCATAGACAAACACATTTTAAAGGCAAGCTCAACATAATGGACTAAGGAATAAAAACCCAACTTTGAGAAAACTTGATGCTGGCCTACAATTAAAAAAAATAGCATTATAGGGGTGCCTGGGTGGCGCAGTCAGTTAAGCGTCCGACTTCAGCCAGGTCACGATCTCGCGGTCCGTGGGTTCGAGCCCCGCGTCAGGCTCTGGGCTGATGGCTCAGAGCCTGGAGCCTGTTTCCGATTCTGTGTCTCCTTCTCTCTCTGCCCCTCCCCCGTTCATGCTCTGTCTCTCTCTGTCCCAAAAATAAATAAACGTTGAAAAAAAAATAAAAAAAATAGCATTATTTATAAAATACAAAATTGTGTGAGAACTAGGATTAAAACTGCTAATTCCTTTCTTTTTTCCAGTCTTCCCCAGTTGGCCACAAGACACATCTGGCCCCTCGCCGAGGACCCTGACTTCTCTGGCACCAGTGAAATCCAGGCAGGCTGGGTGGGGTGGATAGTTATGTTTCCAAGAGTTGGTCAATTCAAAAAGAGTATGCCGCTGCCCTAGGCACGCAATCATTCCAAATTTTATGAACAGGTTTTTGGTGGAAATTCTGCACACCTGTTCCCTCCTCGCCTTCTCCCTAGTTCCTTAGAATGGGCAGTTACTTTGGCTAACTTGCCCAGAACTGGGACTGCAGGCACTGAGCCCCTCTCCTCTTCCAGATGATTCATGATCAGCAGTGATCGACAGTATAAGCTCCCCTCTGCAGTGAATGAATATATAGTCAAAAAATTATACTGAGTAGCTTAACTAGCCCTAGCACTATAAGAGACTTCAAGACAGGAGGGTGACAGGTACGTAAGAATTGACAGGAGCAAGCAGGGGGACATACAAGAGATGCTTTGAGAGCACACAACTCCTCTTGAGGGTTAAGGAAGGCTTCCTGGGGGAAGTGACATTTAAGCAGAGTCCTGTAACATCACCAGAAATGTTACAGGACCAACCAGATGAAAAGCAAGTGGATAACTGGAGCCCTGAGAAAGAATCTGTGGAGGTTAAAGGAATTCATCCACTCGGAAGGACCACTAGATAGCAAGGCCCACTCGGGGGAGAGACCATGAGGGATTCAGAGAACTGTAAGCAGCTAAGCATGGCTGGGACAAAAGTCACCCAGAACTGGCAAGAGGACTACAGGAGGACTACAGAGATGAGCAGGGGTACTTGGTGGGCAAGGAGGGCCCCAGCTTCGTTGGATCTTAGGTGTCCTGGGCAAAGCATCAGAACTTTTCTCCTGAGGTCAATGGGGACCCATTGCAAGGCTTTAGCCATTTAGGTTTTAGGGTAAGGGGAAATCTTATTTTGGGGAAAATATTTCTCATCCTGCAGGGTGGAATGTGATTCAAAGGCAACACTGGAAGCAGAATAATGAACTCTGTGTCTGTGGCAAAGGATCCCGGTGAGAATCATGGCGGGTCTGCCTCACACAGCCTAGACAGGAGTAGAGAGAGAAGACAGACAATGGGTGAGAGCAGTATTAAAGAGCTAAAATTGTTGGAACAGAAGAATGATTTGACCATGGGGATTAAAGAGTGTGTCCCCTTCAGATCTTTGTTACCTTCCAAACCTAAGAACGGCCCGTTTATTTGGATGATAGCCATATGGGTGATTTCTTTTTCATTTATAATGTTTATTTATTATTTTATTTTAAACAATGTGTGTGTGTATGTATGTGTATATATATGTATACACATATGTATGTGTATACATATATATTATACATATCATATATATTATATATATATGATACATATATATGTGTACATCATTATATATATGATACATATATATGTAATATATTATATATATTATATATATATTATATATATATATATAAAGGATATTTGATAGGTGGGATATTTAGTGATTTAATTTTTTTAAAAGCCAGAAATCACGAAGTTAACAAACGTTTGCTAGAATAATTATTGCTCATAGTTGACTGAATCATGAGATAAATCGAGACACATTTCTCTCATAAGCAAGATAACACCTGTGAGTTAACCTCTCACCTACCACAATTTATTGAAATATCGATTTTCAGATGATGCAGAAAAATGACAGGACTATGTGAGGAAGAGTGATAACCTATATATTTTGATATTCCCAAGAAAACAAAGAAAAGTCTTTAAATATTTTCTGGACATTTTGCATCACTGTGGTTTTGTTTGTTGTTGAAAACCGAAAATTCTTGGCCTTTGTCCACTACTTCTGGATCGTGTAAAAACATACACCAATAGGGAAACACACAACGCTGGCAACGCTAGCTTTGTGTTTCTTAATTCATTCTGTTAATAACCAAAAAAGAATGAGATCAAGAATGACATTTTTAAAAATGAGAAAAATTCTTAGTTCCATTATATTGCTTTTAATGTGGAATAAGTAATGCTTGTTGAAAATAGTGGTGCTTTATAGAATTCATAAAAATGATTCCGATTCACATACACAAATACGCGTAAAATGGCATAATATACACAACTTTTCTTTCAAGGAATAAGGATCAATATTATGTCTGAAGTAAACATTATCCTCATTTTTCAGGTCACAGTTGGGAAATCAAATAAGTGTTTGAAAGAAGAGCTCACCGAATTGATCCCCACGTGACCAACTCCATTCTGTCAAATTGTCAGTATCTCTCTGCTGCTTAATGATTAAACTCTACATTTCCCAAATTGCCTTTCAGCAAATACCCACTGGCATCCAAAACAGTGGGTATTTTGAAACATCCAAAAGTGCTTCAAAAACACCGTGCTTCCCAAATTTCCATGAAAATGCATTGTGTTTCTCGTGTTTGTTTATGTTACTTGTTTTCCTGAAAGTGACTTCCAGTCCCACTATATTCTACCAATCTCTGCCCATAGATCTGCTTTCCATCCTTTGGCGTACTGCTTACATGCATTTACTCCTTGATAACTTTCCAGATTAGGAGGACAAAGCGATGCTCTCCTATTTTCTATTCTTGCTCTAACGAGTTTGAACCATTTCTATCAACTCTATTCCAAACTCCACAATGCAGATAGTCCTGGGTTACCCATTCTGCTCTAGGGTGAGCCTCTAGAGAACACTGCATTGCAAAACTTGGATTCCTTTCCATTTCCCAGCATGGCATTTCTGCTGAATCAGTGACCGAACTGAGCCTTTCCTAAGAGACGTGGATTTTCCATCATTTAAAAAACTGGAATCTTTTCTGAAAGCTGATATTTTTGAAATACTTCTTTAAAAGCTTTTTTAGAATAGCCACCTTTAGTATTAACTTTAAAAATGTGTTCTCTTCTTACATATGTTTTAGCTCTACTGATACCTATTTCATGATGTATACATTTGTATGTGTGGGTGGAGATAGCCTTCTAAAGATAAAACATATATGATTCTATGTTCCAGTATTTGTAATATTCAGCGAAGACAAGGAACAGATATGTAGGCTGGGTTTAAACATCAATTTGGCTTCTTTCAATGGAGGTAGATATTAAGAGAAACAAGCAGATAAAGATTCCCTTCCACCACTCCATCTCAACACACACATACGCAGTTAAAAGTTGACTACTATTGGTGATTTTAAAGATATGAACGCACTACACTGTATGGAAAGCAATTTGACAATAAATTTCATATAAAAAAAAAAGATGTGAACACATATTTTTTGATTCTGCCCTTGTAGAAATCGAGTTTAATCCTCTTTCCCGAGTGCAGACTGGACTTTCTTCTAGTGAACAGAATGTGACAGAAGTGACGAAGTGACTGCCATGGTTATATTATAACTTTAGTCTCACTCTCCTCATAGTGTCTCTGTCTCTTTGCTGGTCTCTCTTTGTCTCCTTCTCTCTCTTTTTTTTTTTTTAAAGATTTTTTTTTAATTTTTTAACGTTTTTTATTTATTTTTGAGACAGGGAGAGACAGAGCATGAACGGGGGAGGGTCAGAGAGAGGGAGACACAGAATCGGAAACAGGCTCCAGGCTCTGAGCTGTCAGCACAGAGCCCGACGTGGGGCTCGAACTCATGGACAGTGAGATCATGACCTGAGCCGAAGTCGGACGCTTAACCGACTGAGCCACCCAGGCGCCCCCTGTCTCCTTCTCTCTTTATGAGGACTTGCTCTGGAGAAAGCCAGCTGCCCTGTCACAGGAGCACGCCTGTGGAGAATTTCCATGATGAGGAACTGATTGTGCCAATAGCTGCTAAGAAGTATTCCTCAAGCACCTTCAGATGTTTGCAGTTTCCAACTCAAAATCTAACTATAACTTCATGATAATCGGAGTCAGAATCACCCACTTAAGCAACCCTTAGATTCCTGACTCTCATAAACTGCATGAGTTAATTGCTACTTTAGGGAGAAATTTGTTACAGAGCAGTAGATAACTATTACAACCAACAAGTCCTAAAATATCTTTTTCTTTTCTCTCCAACCAACCACGATTGTTGTTATCTTTTCAAGAAATTGGCTACAAACCACCATAGCTTCAAGCCTAGAGGGTCTAGGAAGAAATTCACAGGGCATTATTATGAGATTTTTGACCTTAAGGGAGTTAGCTAACTTTCTTTGGCCTCAGTTTCTTTACATACTTCAAGGAACAAAGCAGAATCTACCTAATAAAATATTAGGATTAAATAAGATTAAGAAGCATTTAGTATAGTCTTCAGCAAGTGGTAACTAATAAATATCAGCTATAGTATTATTATAATTTTGGTTCAAAAAGAAAAGCTAAGAGGTTGACCGAGTCGACATTCAATCTCATAGAGTAGCACATAGCCAGTATTTGGTCATCTACGTGTATAATTAGAGAAAACAGTCTCCTTCCCATACCACCAGAAGTTAGGCTACTTGGCAGGTGATACTCTTAAAAAGTGAATATGATCCATAACAGAGGTTCAAACCTAATTTTGTCCAAGTCCGAAGAAACCCTAAGAGTGTGTCACTTTTGAACCACACCAGAGATTCCAGACCATACTACAACCTTGTAGGCTATGAGACCTATAGGCCACGTGCTAGTACACAATGGGCAGATCATTAAATAAATCATTCTATGGGGGACAGACAATACTATGTGGACACAAGTGCTCTCGTCCCACAGCCACACAGGAAGCAGAGGTGTAACACCACATTTGTCTTGTTTTTGCACATGCTATTCAAATAAGGACTCTGGCAAAAAATAAATAATCCTCAAGTAACATTTAGTATTTGTTTTGCAACAGCAAACAAAGAGAAAGAACAATGACATGATAATAACTGATGCTTGTCATATCCAGAAATACAACACAGACCAATTTTTAATCTGTCCCTCTGCGTTTTTCCACTTCAGGCAAAAGAAATGAGTCTTTTCAAATGTGATTCTCATGACAGAAGAATCCCATGCTGTGCTGTGTATCCCCCTAGATATGTCTGCATTAACTTCTCTTTCCCTTATCTTTGAACATGTCAAAGATCAATTCTTCAGAAATGGGGCTATAACTTCATGAAGACAACTGTAGCTCAGACCTGTATCTTTAGGCAAAGTAAGCCAGCTTTTCTGTTTAAATAAAGGAGTGTATTTTGGACTTTTAACTTCATTAAGCAGATAATTAACTCTGCATTTCTGTCAAGAAATTAAGTGTTCCAGCCAGCGATTTAAGAAAGATAAATTTAAAAAGATTTCCATGAAGAAAATAGCAAGCTATTCAAAACCATACGTACATGACACGATACAGTAATTTCTCATTAGATCTTATTTCTTGTTGGGGTGGGAAAAGGGGTGCAGGGCTGGGAGGATTGGGAAGATTGTCTGAAAACAAAGTGATCATGAAGAAAAAAGTGGTTACAGGGATCTCTGTGGATTTAGGGGTACACTGGAGGTTTACCTGGGGCCTCTGACACATGTCTAAGAATTTGAATTTTTTTAAGTCCTCTCAAGATTACTTGCAAGACCATTGCTTAGTTTTTATACACTCATTCAAGAAACAGTAAATAAGGTGAAATGTGACAAACTGCAGTCAGCATGACCTGATCCTGACCACTGAGAAACAACAGCCTCTTCTAGAAATGAATGAGCAGAACCAGTCTGCTAGAGCAGGGCCTCTAGCAGAACCAGTCCCCAACTAGCCGCTTGAAAGGTCAAAGGGGGGCCGATACCTGCAGGCTCTTTTATCTTCCTTCTCTCTTAAAATCCTGCCCCTTCTCTGACACTCGCTTACCTCCTCCCTGAGTTTTATCTGATTGCTAACTTAACATTGAGCGCTCATTTGTGAATGTCAAGTTTATTCACAGCCTGGTGTACCAGCAATTAAATACATTTTATTCACTGTTTTATTATTCATTTTTTCCTTCTGATAAAATAGAGAATCTGTTAATATTTTACAAGTTTGTATTTGTGGTATTTTGTGACAAGGTTTTTAATTTTTTTTTTTTTAACGTTTATTTATTTGGGAGAGAGAAAGAGCGCGAGCAGGGGAGAGGCAGAGAGAAAAGGAGAAACAGAATCAGAAGCAGGCTCCAGGCTCTAAGTGGTCAGCACAGAGCCTGATGTGGGACTCGAACTCATGAACCATGAGGTCATGACCTGAGCTGAAGTCAGACGCTTAACTGACTGAGCCACCCAGGCGCCCCTGAAGTTTTAAAAGCTTTATTTGGTATTATGGAAAATTATCTTGTTCGTCTAGGATATAAGATTTTAAGTGCAGAGTCGTAATTTCCTACAGCCTTGCAGCTCTGAAGAAGAATCTGAAATCTTGCATAACACCAACAGGCATAAGGTATGGCCTCAAAGTTCAGATCAGACAAATGGGAGAAGGTGAGTCAGAAAGCTAAAGACAAAGTGGAGACTAGTTGGGTTTGGCGAGAGACAGAGACGATGGCTTGGTTCTTCCCATAAGTGAGCATGGGTCTCAATGTTCAAACTCATCATATCAGCAACGGAAGATAAATGACATGTCACAGAGAAGCTACTCAATATGGTAGCTAACCTAGTTACCAAATTTATATACAAAAAAAAAGTCATGTTTCAATATACCACCAATATGAAGTTAGGAATATGAAGAGGCAGGCCAGTGAGAAAAGCAACAGAAATACAAAACATCTGTGAATTGACTTAACCAGATGTGTTTTGAAACTATATGAAGTATCATAAAAAACTTCATAAGACCCAAAAGGAAGCTTGGATGAATGGAGAAGGATATATGCAGCTGCATGGGAAGGCATATTACCAAGATGACAGTTCTCTTCAAGTTACAAATGTAATGTAAATCCATAAAAATTCCCATGGAACTTTTCCTTAAAACTGGAAAACAATGAAAACTTACATGAAAATGGCAAGACAGAAAAAAATAACTCTTTGGAAAAGAAGAATAGTAAGGGTAGATTTGCATTTTCACATTTTCAAATATACCCAAGTATTCAAAAATTAAGACAACATCTTAACAATACTAGATAATATAGCTTTACAAGTGGAACAGGACAGTGAGCTTGGGCACAGATCCAAGTAGAAGTATGTGACAAACGGTAACCAGGGCATTTTAGTGAATGGATAAAAAATGGAGAAATAGTGCTGGAATAGTTAGCTATTTGGGAAAAAAAAAATCAGGTGGGCTTCTATTTGGATATTTTCAGATCCTGTATAAATCTACCCAGAGCTCAGAAGGCCACCGAGATTTCTGCTTATTGATCTCTGGTATATTAGCCTTTCTTTTGGATATATTTCACTCTCCAAGTAAAAAGCTAAATATTTCTTCTCTGACATGGCAGGTAACTTCCTTTGTTTTCTAGTTAATGTTCCATCTATCCCTCTGGCAATAGACCATGTATATTAAAATGTATGAACTTCTTTGCCCAGGACTTTGCTTATACACCATATATATTATTTTAGCATTAAATTGGCATCTCAGCATTTAGTTATCTGCTTCTGTCCTTAATTTCTTTCAAATGTTCTTCACATATTATACAAAGCTCTGGAAACGTATTTGTTCATTTGCTTAAAACAAAGCCGAAAATAACCAGGGAAGCTAGAAGTCTCCAGACTTTGCTGATCAACAACTAAACTTTGAAGAGTTCAATCATTTCAAAGACCAAACTGGTCTAACACCATGGCACCAATGTGCCATGATACAACTTACAATTGTTTATTTGCAGCATATTCCATATGGGACCACATAAACCTTAAATAAAATTTTTCAAATGAGAATTTGGCTTAAATCTAACTTTATGATATTAATAAATCAACTAACCACTCTGTGACTCAGTTTCCACATTTTTAAAAGAGAGACAGAGACAGTGTGAGTGGGGGAGGGGCAGACAGAAAGAGAGTGAGAGAGAATCCCAAGCAGGCTCCCCATTGTCAGTGCAGAGCTTGATGCAGGGCTTGAACCCACCAACTGTGAGATCATGACCTGAGATGAAACCAAGAGTCAGACGCTTAACCAACTGAGCTACTCAGGCATCCCCCAAAATTGTGATTTTTAACAAGTGAAAAGAATATGGAGCCCAGGGAGCCCAGTTGCTAAATATAAGGAAACAGGGTTAGAGAAGAGATGGGAGGGTTGAAATGAAGAAGTCTACAGACCCCAAAGACAGATTTAAGAAGGGAATGACTGAAACCCAATGATGCTAGGACTCATCTATATTGTTCCTTAAAATAATTGAAGATGTATTGTAGAATGCACTTGTTTGAAAACAGCTTCCAGGTGAAAACTACAAACTTTGTATACATTTTAATTTTGGACATTTTCCCAGTTTCACTCATCAAGGTGAAGTAATTATTCACACCCTAAGTAACTCTTTTAAGAACATCATTCTTCACTTTAGCTTATGATCATTTCCTTTTGAAGTCTTAGCAGTAAGGCTTAAGGGAATCTGGAATTACATTTATGTTTATATAAATAGCACAAGATGAATTTTAACTTCCGCATCAGAATTCTACATTTTCTTTGAGATTTCAAGCACACCACATACTAATGATGGAGGTTAGCTTATCACCCCACTGTAGAAAGAAAAATGAATAGACAAACCCACTATTTTTTTATGAAATCCCAAAGCCAGACAGGGAGTTCTGCTTTTACCTACTTTCAAGGCTTCCAAATAACCATTTGGAATTTGACCTATGGTGTTTATTCTGAAAAATAATCCAGGTAACCCTTGAGGACCTATATAGAAAGGCTTGGGTTAAGGGAAGAGGAAAAGGGGAAATAACAGTGACAGACTGTATCTGTCCCGAGTCACCTCCTGGGGTTTAAGTTAAGCAGCTGGAATCCATTTTATCCATTCTCTGACACAGCAGACAGATACACTCACAAATGGCTTGCATTTCACTTTTCATAAAAGCCTAGAACAGTCAGCCCTCCCTACTGAGACAGGACTTTTCATCTGGGTAAAAATACTGAGAGATTCTCAAAAAGAAATGCTGAATTTCTCACTCAGAAGGGTTCATTGTGCTAGACAGCATGGAGAAGATGTCAGTGCAACAGTGGCTTGAAAAAACTGTCAAACTCCTGCATTTCACTCATTTTTGAGCTATCACATGAAGAACCTTTCCTAATTTTATTTTGGATCATTTAAAAAAATCTTTTTTGTCCTTGATTAAGCAACATGATTATACAGATTAAATGCATTTTCAAGAGTCTGTGCTAAGAAATAGGCTTTGTACCGAAGAGACCAAAATAGAACAGGTTGATCTTCATTTAAATCCCACAAAGCCTCACTGTATTAATACAAAGAACATGATTTTAATATAATGTGTGAGAAAATAAAAATTATGTGCTTGCTTTTTCTTCCTATTAAAGGATATCTGAATACTTCTTAGATGGACTTAGGAGCAATTTTTCTTTCAGGAGCAAAATTACTTCGCTTTTAGAGCAGAATGAATATCAATTTAAGTCACTTTATTTAAGCAATCAACAAAGTTTTACTGACTACATTTTGTCAGGCTCTGTGTCAGGCTCTGGATATTCAAAATAGACACTGTCCTTCTCCCTCCTTACAAACAACAAAAATCTAAACAAAATACAGAAGTGCCTGGGTGGCTCAGTCGGTTAAGTGTCCAACTTCAGATCCCTTGGTTCATGAGGTTGAGCCCCACATCAGGCTCTGTGCTGACAGCTCAGAGCTTGGAGCCTGGTTCAAATTCTGTGTCTCCCTCTCAAGCATTCTCGCCACTCAAGTCCTCTCTCTCTCTCTCTCTCTCTCTCTCTCTCTCTCTTTCAGATAAATAAACATTAAAAAACCAAAACAAAATACAGGGGTGCCTGGGTGGCTCAGGTGGTTAAATGCCCAACTCTTGATTTTGGCTCAGGTCATGATCTCACAGTTCATGAGACAGAGCCCCACACTGGGCTCTGTGCAGACAGCTGGAACCTGCTTGGGATTCTCTCTCTCTCCCTCTCTCTCTCTGGCCCTACCCCACCCTTTCTCTCTAAGTAAATAAACATTAAAAAACAAACACAAATAAAATACATAGTTACTCATTCTGATTATTGCCAGAGAAGGACAGGAGATACTCAGAGACAACCTCTTTTACATAAGGTGCTCAGAGAAGATTTCTTTGAGGACATGGTATTAAAGGTGAGGCCTAACGAACAAGGAGAGAAGTCGGCCACACCAAACAGAGGTTTTAAACAATTACCATTTCTGGAGGGAAGGTCCCAAGGAGTAAAATCTTACAGTTTCCAAATACTCCTTAACAGATCAAAGGAAAACGTATTCAGATTCCATTTGTTTCCTCTTTCTAGAATTTGTTATTTGGATTAGAGGACATCTTAGGCTGATGCTCCAATTTTCTTACACTTTTTTGCTTTACTTTTTGGAACACTTTCTAAACTTTATTTTCCAGAATTCTGGAAGTCTTTATTTGTGCTCTTATTCTAATTTCAAACAGCTTTTGATTCATGGAAGCAATATCTTCCCTTCTCCTTCTGATGGGGCTGAGGAGACTGGGAGTTTTCATCTTCCTGCATAGTCAGTCCCCTGTATTGCTTTGTTCATTCATTCCTCCCTCCCTCCCTCCTTTTTGGTTTGTCTTGATCTCTGCCTCTCCCGTAAGAAATTTGGGGATACGTGGCTGACTGTACATCTTTAATGATGGGCTGCAGACAAGCCTTTAGGATTTAAGGGGAGAAGAGGGAGATGAGGTTGAGCTCTATCCACCATGCGACAGAATTTAGGTGCTTCCTATTGTACTAGTTGGCTTTCTCAGAGACAACCTCTTAGGTCTGCCCCCAGGATGCCGACCCTCTGGGAGTTAAATGAAGGAAGAAAGCTGGAGGTCCTTTCATTTAGAATGTAAGTTTCTACTTAATCCTCCAACTATGGAGACAAGGCAGAGATCCTCCCCTTGAACCCTTAAAGAGAACAAGTCTAGGTTTTCTACCTGGGTGGATCAAAAGGCAGTTGCCCAGCTCCATAGAGAAGAGCGGGGAACCACAGATTTCCACCAGGTCACTCTGCTTTAGCCCCACCATTCCCTGCCATTTCCAGTGCCAATGAGTGCCACTAGATCCCCGCGCCTTTCTGCTTTCCCCCTACAAGTCAAGCCACCAAATGTCTCAGGTCTGCTGCCAGCAGCCACTTGCTCATCTGCTTTTCAGTTTCCAACTTTTGTTACTACAAACTTCCCCCTTAGAAAATCTCATTGTAGTTTTCTTTGGGGGCTTTGGGAACAAGTGGAGTTCAAGGACGTACATATAAATCTACTGGCTTTCTCCAAAAATTTCGCGTTAGCTTTAAACATTCTCATTTCGAGGGATTGGTCGGGAAGATGGCGGCGTAGGAGGACGCTGGGCTCACCGCATCCTGCTGATCACTTGGATTCCACCTACACCTGCCTAAATAACCCAGAAAACCTCCAGAAGACTAGCAGAATGGAGTCTCCGGAGCCAAGCGCAGACGAGAGGCCCACGGAAGAGGGTAGGAAGGGCAGAGAGGCAGTGCGTGCTCCACGGACTGGTGGGAGGGAGCTGGGGTGGAGGGGCGGCCCGCCAGCCAAGCAGAGCCCCCGAGTCTGGCTGGCAAAAGCGGAGGGCCCAGACGGAGTGTGTTCCGACAGCAAGCGGGCTTGACATCTGGAAGGTTATAAGCTAACAGCTCTGCTCGGAGAACAGGAGGGCTGGAGGACAACGGGAGGGAGAGTTGTTGAGCCCCGGACGACAGAGCGCAGCTTGATGGGGGAAAAAAGGCGCTCGCCAGCGCCATCTCCCTCGCCCATCCCCCAGCCAAAATCCCAAAGGGAACCAGTTCCTGCCAGGGAACTTGCTTGCACCGCACAAACACCCAACTGTGCTTCTGTGTATCCATTCCTCCAGGGGGTCTGACTCCCTCCCAGTACAGCAGGGCCCTCCCGAAGGAAAAGTGAGCTGAGCCTGCCCCCCCCCCCCCCCCCTGTGCACCTTGCCTACCCACCCCAGCTAATACACCAGATCCCCGGCACCACAGGCTGGCAGTGTGCAAGTAGCCCAGACGGGCCATGCCACCCCACAGTGAATCCTGCCCCTAGGAGAGGGGAAGAGAAGGCACACACCAGCCTGACTGTGGCCCCAGCGGTGGGCTGGGGGCAGACATCAGGTCTGACTGAGGCCCGCCCACCAACGCAAGTTATTCAAGACAGCACAGGGGAAGTGCCCCCACAGTCCTGCACCACTCCAGGGACTATCCAAAATGACCAAACGGAAGAATTCCCCTCAGAAAAACGTCCAGGAAATAACAACATCTAATGAACTGATCAAAAATGATTTAAACAATATAACAGAAAGTCAGTTTAGAATAATAGTCATAAAATTAATCGCTGGGCTTGTAAACAGTATAAAGGACAGCAGAGAATCTCTTGCTACAGAGATCAAGGGACTAAGGAACAGTCAGGAGGAGCTAAAAAATGCTATCAATGAACTGCAAAATAAAATGGAGACAACTACGGCTTGGATTGAAGAGGCAGAGGAGAGAATGGGTGAACTAGAAGATAAAATTATGGAAAAGGAAGAAGCTGAGAAAAAGAGAGATAAAAAAATCCAGGAGTATGAGGGGAAAATTAGAGAATTAAGCGATGCACTAAAGAGACATAATATACGCATAATTGGGATTCCAGAGGAGGAAGAGAGAGGGAAAGGTGCTGAAGGTGTACTTGAAGAAATCATAGCTGAGAACTTCCTGGATCTGGGGAAGGAAAAAGGCATTGAAATCCAAGAGGCACAGAGAACTCCCTTCAGACGTAACTTGAATCGATCTTCTGCACGACATATCATACTCAAACCGGCAAAATACAAGGATAAAGAGAGAATTCTGAAAGCAGCTAGGGATAAAGGTGCTCTAACATATAAAGGGAGACCTATAAGACTCGTGACCGATCTCTCTTCTGAAACTAGGCCAGAAAGGAATGGCAGGAGATCTTCCATGTGATGAACGGAAAAAATATGCAGCTGAGAATCCTTTATCCAGCAAGTCTGTCACTTAGAATAGAAGGAGAGATAAAGGTCTTCCCAAACAAACAAAAACTGAAGGAATTCGTCACCACTAAACCAGCCCTACAAGAGTTCCTAAGGGGGATCCTGTGAGACGATGTACCAGAGACATCGCTACAAGCATGAAACCTACAGACATCACAATGACTCTAAATCCATATCTTTCTATAATAACACTGAGCGTAAATGGACTAAATGTGCCAACCAAAAGACACAGGGTATCAGAATGGATTAAAAAACAAGACCCATCTATTTGCTGTCTACAAGAGATTCATTTTAGACCTGAGGACACCTTCAGAGTGAAAGTGAGGGGATGGAGAACTATCTATCATGCTACTGGAAGTCAAAAGAAAGCTGGAGTAGCCATACTTTTATCAGACAAACTAGACTTTAAATTAAAGGCTGTAACAAGAGATGAAGAAAGGCATTATATAGTAATTACAGGGTCTATCCATGAGGTAGAGCTAACAATTATAAATGTCTATGTGCCAAATACGGGAGCCCCCAAATATATAAAACAATCACAAACATAAGCAACCTTATTGACAAGAATGTGGTAATTGCAGGGGACTTTAACACTCCACTTACAGAAATGGATAGATCATCTAGACACACGGTCAATAAAGAAACAAGGGCCCTGAATGATACATTGGATCAGATGGACTTGACTGACATATTTAGAACTCTGCATCCCAAAGCAACAGAATATACTTTCTTCTCGAGTGCACATGGAACCTTCTCCAAGACAGATCACATACTGGGTCACTTCATAAGTATACAAGAATTGAGATCATACCATGCATACTTTCAGACCACAATGCTATGAAGCTTGAAAGCAACCACAGGAAAAAGTCTGGAAAACCTCCAAAAGCATGGAGGTTAAAGAACACCCTACTAAAGAATGAATGGGTCAACCAGGCAATTAGAGAAGAAATTAAAAAATATATGGAAACAAACAAAAATGAAAATACAACAATCCAAACACTTTGGGATGCAGAGAAGGCAGTCCTGAGAGGAAAATACATTGCAATCCAGGCCTATCTCCAGAAACAAGAAAAATCCCAAATACAAAATCTAACAGCACACCTAAAGGAAATAGAAGCAGAACAGCAAAGACAGCCTAAACCCAGCAGAAGAAGAGAAATAATAAAGATCAGAGCAGAAATAAACAATATAGAATCTAAAAACAAAAACTGTAGAGCAGATCAACAAAACCAAGAGTTAGTGTTTTGAAAAAATAAACAAAATAAACCTCTAGCCAGGCTTCTCAAAAAGAAAAGGGAGATGACCCAAATAGATAAAATCATGAATGAAAATGGAATTATTACAACCAATCCCTCAGAGATACAAGCAATTATCAGGGAATACTATGAAAAATTATATGCCAACAAACTGGACAACCTGGAAGAAACAGACAAATTCCTAAACACCCACACACTTCCAAAACTCAACCAGGAGGAAATAGAAAGCTTGAACAGACCCATAACCAGCGAAGAAATTGAATCGGTTATCAAAAATCTCCCAACAAATAAGAGTCCAGGACCAGATGGCTTCCCAGGGGAGTTCTACCAGACATTTAAAGCAGAGATAATGCCTATCCTTCTCAAGATATTCCAAAAAATAGAAAGGAAAGGAAAACTTCCAGACTCATTCTATGAAGCCAGCATTACTTTGATTCCTAAACCAGACAGAGACCCAGTAAAAAAAGAGAACTACAGGCCAATATCCCTGATGAATATGGATGCAAAAATTCTCAATAAGATACTAGCAAATCGAATTCAACAGCATATAAAAAGAATTATTCACCATGATCAAGTGGAATTCATTCCTGGGATGCAGGGCTGGTTCAACATTCACAAATCAATCAACGTGATACATCACATTAATAAAAGAAAAGATAAGAACCATATGATCCTGTCAATCGATGCAGAAAAGGCTTTTGACAAAATTCAGCACCCTTTCTTAATAAAAACCCTCGAGAAAGTCAGGATAGAAGGAACATACTTGAAGATCATAAAAGCCATTTATGAAAAGCCCACAGCTAACATCATCCTCAATGGGGAAAAACTGAGAGCTTTTTCCCTGAGATCAGGAACACGACAGGGATGTCCACTCTCACCGCTCTTGTTTAACATAGTGTTGGAAGTTCTAGCATCAGCAGTCAGACAACAAAAGGAAATCAAAGGCATCAAATTGGCAAAGATGAAGTCAAGCTTTCACTTTTTGCAGATGACATGATATACATGGAAAATCCGATAGACTCCACCAAAAGTCTGCTAGAACTGATACATGAATTCAGCAAAGCTGCAGGATACAAAATCAATGTACAGAAATCAGTTGCATTCTTATACACTAACAATGAAGCAACAGAAAGACAAATAAAGAAACTGATCCCATTCACAATTGCACCAAGAAGCATAAAATACCTAGGGATAAATCTAACCAAAGATGTAAAAGATCTGTATGCTGAAAACTATAGAAAGCTTAGGAAGGAAATGAAGAAGATATAAAGAAATGGAAAAACATTCCGTGCTCATGGATTGGAAGAATAAATATTGTCAAAATGTTAATACTACCCACAGCTATCTACACATTCAATGCAATCCCAATCAAAATTGCACCAGCATTCTTCTCGAAGCTAGAACAAGCAATCCTAAAATTCGTATGGAACCACAAAAGGCCCCGAATAGCCAAAGGAATTTTGAAGAAGAAGACCAAAGCAGGAGGCATCACAATCCCAGACTTTAGCCTCTACTACAAAGGTGTAATCATCAAGACAGAATGGTATTGGCACAAAAACAGACACGTAAACCAATGGAATAGAATAGATACCCCAGAACTAGACCCACAAAAGTATGGCCAACTAATCTTTGACAAAGCAGGAAAGAACATCCAATGGGAAAAAGACAGTCTCTTTAACAAATGGTGCTGGGAGAACAGGACAGCAACATGCAGAAAGTTGAAACTAGACCACTTTCTCACACCATTCACAAAAATGAACTCAAAATGGATAAAGGACCTGAATGTGAGACAGGAAACCATCAAAACCCTAGAGGGGAAAGCAGGAAAAGACCTCTCTGACCTTAGTCGTAGCAATTTCTTACTTGACACATCCCCAAAGGCAAGGGAATTAAAGGCAAAAATGAACTACTGGGACCTCATGAAGATAAAAAGCTTCTGTACAGCAAAGGAAACAACCAACAAAACTAAAAGGCAACCAACGGAATGGGAAAAGATATTTGCAATTGACATATCGGACAAAGGGCTAGTATCCAAAATCTATAAAGAGCTCACCAAACTCCACACCCGAAAAACAAATAACCCAGTGAAGAAATGGGCAGAAAACATGAACAGACACTTCTCTAAAGAAGACATCCAGATGGCCAACAGGCACATGAAAAGATGCTTAACGTCACTCCTCATCGGGGAAATAGAAATCAAAACCACACTCAGATATCACCTCATGCCAGTCAGAGCGGCTAAAATGAACAAATCAGGAGACTATAGATGCTGGAGAGGATGTGGAGAAACTGGAACCCTCTTGCACTGTTGGTGGGAATGCAAACTGGTGCAGCCACTCTGGAAAACAGTGTGGAGGTTCCTCAGAAAATTAAAAATAGACCTACCCTATGACCTAGCAGTAGCACTGCTAGGAATTTACCCAAGAGATACAGGAGTGCTGATGCATAGGGGTACTTGTACCCCAATGCTTATAGCAGCACTCTCAACAATAGCCAAATTATGGAAAGAGCCTAAATGTCCATCAACTGATGAATGGATAAAGAAATTGTGGTTTATATACACAATGGAGTACTACGTGGCAATGAGAAAGAATGAAATATGGCCCTTTGTAGCAACGTGGATGGAACTGGAGAGTGTGATGCTAGTGAAATAAGCCATACAGAGAAAGACAGATACCGTATGTTTTCACTCTTATGTGGATCCTGAGAAACTTAACAGAAACCCATGGGGGAGGGTAAGGAAAAAAGAAAAAAAAAAAAAAAGAGGTTAGAGTGGGAGAGAGCCAAAGCATAAGAGACTCTTAAAAACTGAGAACAAAATGAGGGCTGATGGGGGGTGGGAGGGAGGAGAGGGTGGGTGATGGGTATTGAGGAAGGCACCTGTTGGGATGAGCACTGGGTGTTGTATGGAAACCAATTTCACAATAAATTTTATAAATGAATGAATGAATGAATGAATAAATAAATAAACAAACAAACATTAAAAAACATTCTCATTTCTTGTTATGCACCTCACATGCCAGAATATCTTTTTTAATTTACCAACAACAGGAAATATAATTCTCATCTCTTGCCCCCTCCATAGCAGTCAACACTATCGACCAGTCTGTACTTCATTGGAATACCCTCCCCAACTTCTGGACGCCATAGTCTCCCAGATTCCCTCTCCTCTTTGTGCCCACTCCTTCTCATCCCAACTCATTCTCCTCCACCCACCCACAAAAGTTGCAGTTCCTTAAAGGTCAGTGTTAGGTCCTCTCCTTGTTTTACTGTATATTCTCTCCCCACATGATGTCATTCAAGTTCTTTGCGCAAATGTTGACAATTCACAAACATATGTCCAGTCTAAACTTCACCTGTCAGATACAGATCTCTGTATCCGATGGTTTACTTGAATTTCCTTAGATGTCTCAAAGGGAGCTTAGATTCAACAGGTCTAAAATAGAACTCATGAGCTTACTTCCTCAAACCCGGTCTTCTTTCAGCAGTCTATGTAGTGCCACCACCAGACACACGAGTGAAAAGCTAGGATTCACGCTGGACATATCCTTCTCCCATTCCCCATATTCTATCCTCCTCCAAGTTTTATTGATAGGATCTCAAATATATACAAATATACAAATATATACAATTATTTTCCCTTTCACCATATTGTCTGCCAATAACTTTAAACTACCAACATCTCTCGCCTGGGTTAGTGAACTAGCTTCCTCATTCATCTTCCTGATTCTGTTCCCCACATTCTCCACCCTAATCCCAAGCTGAGTCTTATATGGGCTTTTCAAAAGACTGCATGAGTTTCCACATCTCTGCTTAAAATGTGGTTGATTTATTTACATCTAGGAGGCAGGTCTACATCCTTAGGTTCACCAACAAAATCATGAAAGCTACAGCCCCTCTCTGCTAAACCAGTTTCATCTCAAATCATGCCACTCTTGAGTTTTCTAGACTTTAATCTTACCGACCATCTTAATTTCCTTGAATGCCCTGTGCCTGCTCCATGCCACTTCCAACACAGGGACTTTGTACATGCTGTTCCATGTGTCTCTTTCTCCTTTCCCTAGCTATAACTTCATCTGCAATTGCACAGGTGTCATTGCCTCCAGCATGAACCACATGTCCCATCTCGTGCTGCCCTCTGTTGTGCTATGTAACGATGGCTTGTTCACACGCTCGTCTCCTTACCAGAGTAAGAGCTGCTCGCACAGCTCTTTGTATCCTTGCATCCTCAGCAAAAAGCACAGTATCTGGCACCTCACATTTTGGAATGACTACAATAGGTCATTTAATATCGAGGAAATAAGTTGTAGGTGGTAAAAATCAATATATACTTTTATGGTACATTAGGGAACAGGTGTGATTTTCCAAGAAAATGTTTTCAAAGAGATTTTATAGAAAATAAGCACCAACATTTCCTTACTTTTTTTGTTTTGCCCATGGCCTTCAGGATGGAAAGATTTAGGTCTTCAAGTGCTGCTAGTACATTCTCATATTCACCCAAGTGCTGAGAAAAATATTCTAAAAGGAAGAATATTGAAAAAAGTTAATGTTTGCATTTAGGTATCCTAAAGAACAGCAAAACCAACTGATGATTAATTCCATAAATGAGCAAAACAAATTGCATGTTATAACTGAAAACTGGAAGGTTTTCAAAAGAGACTAAGGTGTCAATATATTCATTTCAAAAAAAAAACCACCCTAAACAGTTACAATTATCCTTGAAGAAATGCTTTTTCCTACAATAGGGAAAAAAATGAATCTGGATCTATGGGCAAGACTATCACAATAAAAACTATTCTCAACAGCATATTATTACATTACTATAGTAATCATTAAGATAGTAGTTTCAGAAAAAAAAATACATGACATTTTATCATCTCTCCTGGGAAACATTTAAGGAAGGTAAGCTCTCCTCATGGCTAAGAACTAATAAGGCTACAAAACACGAAGATGGCCCCCTTGGTATCTCTCATGTACTACTCCTGTCATAATTTATTTTTTCCACAATTTGGGCAGAGCAAAAGGTATATTTACCACATTTTCAGTAGGCAGAAATAAATAATACATTGGGTGTTACAATTAAGAGTATGGAATATAGACGGTTCCCAAACAAGGTGAAATAGAGGAGAGATACATGTAAAACCTCATCTTTACTTACAGAGATCTATATATTTCTGAAATGAGAGATCTAGCTTGACCAAAACTCATAGAAAGTCATACGCTGAAAAGACCTAGAACTTTCAGTCACTAGAAAATCATCAGCCCTCACCATTCCTGTGAACTCATCATTGGATGAGCTGTAGTTTATTATTGCCTCTCCTTAGCGTGCCATAACTATTTGTGGAATCAAATAGAATGACAAGCATAATCCACATAAAGCTATTTGAAATCACTGAGATAAATTTCAGCATGTCTTATGGAAACTTTAATTTATTTCATACTCCAGATGGAATTGTTTGTTGACACTGATATTAATAACAAATTGGGAGTACCACTGAATGATTTATTAGTAAGTGTGCAGAACTCATCTGAGAAGAAAAATAAACACAGGTGAGCAATAAATCAATTCTAGATTATGGCTGTCAAACTATGGTTTGTGTACACATGGATTAAAAACACACAGCATGTTTTTGACAAAAAGAAAATGCATTCCTGATGATGTAGTTCTTTAAAAATGTGTGGTGTATATCATCTCATAGAAAGGTTCGTTCAGGAAGGGATTAGTTGGAAGATAAATAAGGAAGCAGATACTCCTTAAATACCCGCTTGACGGTAACATTTTAATTCTTGGCTAGGATATTGACTTCCTCTGAGTGGTGACCAACGTGTCTGACCTTGTCCACGCCATTATTTGCAATGAATGAATAAAGCCGTTTATGAAGTAGCAAGCAATTAATGTGGCTACAGAAAATCAATTTAAAAAAATTATTACCAGAACAGAATCCACACTAAGTTGCAACAAGGAAAACGTGTAAAGAAAAATGGAAAAAAGTAAAGCTGTTAGCACATTTTTACTTATTTATATACAAAGACTCAAAAAAGATTGTAATGGGGATCTTAAATGTAAGCATGCAGAAATAGATTAGGTGGAAAATAGGAATGTGGTGCTTAAAAACCAGGTTTAAGAAAAACAAAACAAGAAGGAACACCTCCTAAAATATTTTCATGAACAATATATCTGGCTTAACTGATGAAGGTCCCTGGAGAGAATATAAATGGTCTTGCCACTGCGAAATTAGATTTATGAAGGCACATGCTGATAAAACACATGGGAAGGTTTCTGAGCTGACACCTATCTAGCCTTCGTGCCTTCCTTCTTTTATTCATCCACTCATTCATCTCAATTATCAAAGCAGTTAGGGGGGAAAAAATCACTCCCTAAGCAATACACTGGGACACAAAGAAAATAACTCTCAGGATAGAGAGAACTGCAGCACCTAAGCTCGGACAGGAGCTTAGGTGTAAGGCTTGTTTTGAGGAGGTGCAGGTCAAAGTCACGCAGATTGTATTACAACTTAGTAAGGGGCACGTTCCAGGGCAAGTGGGGCTCTAACGAACTTAAAGCGGGAAGCCAGATGAAAGAGCCAGGACATTTAATACCGATAAAAGGAGAGAATCCCCAATCTCCACTTCATCATGGTGAGCTTTCATACAGTCATTCCAGGACTTAACACACATTTACTTAGTGCCTTATTTAAGGAGCCTACAACCAGGTAGGTGAAATAAACATTCCAACAAATAACTGTTATACACATGATCATTGTGCCAGACAATGGTCCAAGAACCCAGAAAACTGTCCTTCAGAAATGGAGAGATAAACAGTTTTCCAGAGCAGCAAAACCAAAAGGAGTTCATCACCACTAGACCAGCCTTATCAGAAATGTGAAAGGGACTGCTTTAAGGTGAAATGAAAGGGTACTCATTAATTATTAATGAGAACACATATGAAAGTGTAAATCTCACTGGTAACTGTAAACATATAGTAAAATCCAAAATAATCTAATGTAAAGGTGGTGGGTTAATCGATTATAAAGCTAGTATGAAGGTTAAAAGACAAAAGTATTCAAATAATGATAATTACAATAATTTACTAGAACCACAAAATAAAAATATGCAAATTGGGATATCTAAAGCATAAAAATTTTCATGGAGGTGAGCGAGTAAAAAATGTAGAGCTTTAGAGCATGTTCAAACTTAAGTTGTTATTAAGTTAAAACAGACTGTTCTAATTGTTTTATGTAAGCCTCATGGTAACCACCTACACTAGGTACACACACACACACATACACACAGACAAAGAAAAAATTGAAATATACCACTACAGAAAAGCATCAAGTCACAAAGGAAGAAAGCAAGAGAAAAAGAAACAGAGGAACTACAAAACAGTCAGGAAACAATCAATGATACATAAATAAGCATATATGTATAAATACTTAGCTTAAATGTAAATGGACTAAATTCTCCAATGAAAAGACAGTGGATGAATGGATTGAAAATCTTTTGTTGCCACCAAGAGACTTATTTCAGATATAAGGACACAGACTGAAAGCGAAGGGATAGAAAAAGATCTTACATGCAATTAGAAACCAAAAGAAAGCTGAAGCAGCTATACTTAGATCAGATAAAACAGACTTTAAGACAAAGATTATAAAAAGAGACAAAGAAGGTTATTATGTAACAATAAAGGGCCAATCCACCAGAAGGATATTACATTTGTAAATATACAGGCACATAACACAGGAGCACATAAATATATAAGGCATATATTAACAGATCTAAAGAGAGAAATAGACAATACAATATAGTAAGAGACTTTAATATGCCACTTATATCAATAGACAGATATCCAAACAGAGAAATCAATAAAGAAACAATGGCCTTAAATGACACATTCGGCCAGATAGACTACACACACACACAAACACACACACACACACACACACACACACACACACAAACACACAGAACGTTCCATCCAAAAGCAACAGAATACAAACTCTTCTCAAGTACACAACGAACATTCCCCAGGATAGATTAGATGTTAGGTCACAAAACAAGCCTTAATAAATTTAAGAAGACTGAAATCATATCAAGCATCTCATCTGACCACAATGATGTAAAACCAGAAATTACAAGATGAAAACTGGAAAATTCACAAATCTGTGGAGATTAAACAACCCTCTCTTGAACAACCATGAATCAAAGAAGAAATTAAAAGAGAACACAAAAAAATAACTTGAGACAAATAACAGTGAAAATACAACATACCAAAACTTATGGGATGCAGCAAAAGCAGTTCTAAAAGGGAAGTTCATAGAGTTAAATGCTACCTACATCAAGAAACAAGAAAGATCTCAAATAATAATAATCTTTGCACCTCAAGGAATTGGAAAAAGAACAAATGAAATGCAAAGTAAGTAGAATGTAGATCTTAAAGGTCAGTCATGGGGGGAAATATACAAGGCAGTAACTGTAGTTAGTAATACTGTGTTACATATTTGAAAGTTGCTAAGCGAATACATCTTACAAGTTCTCATTACAAGACAAGAACTGTGTGTGGTGATGGATGTTGACTTATCTATCAAAGTATATTTGTCAATGTCAACGCAGGCATAAGAGTATCTGGAAGGATATGCTCCAAGCAGTTAGCAGTGGAGGTCACTATCAGGCAAGAGGAGAGACAGAGACAGAGAAAGAGACAGAGAGACACAGAGAGAGACAGTGGGAGGGAGGGAGAGAGGGAAGAGGGGAGGCTGACATTTTGTCTTACATGCCAATGTAAGTCTGTATTGCTAAAATTTAAAAACCAGTTAAGTATTATTTTCATAACTAAAATAAAGCAATACTTTATTTTAACATATTTTGATTTCTAGGTGTATAATTTAGTTAACTAAGTAAAAGCAACAGAATGAAAGTTGTTAGATATCTGGACCTTTTAACTGGCTTCCCTGAAAGAGCACAGGAAATCTGTTTTTCATGCCAATCAAATGTCATCCCTCCCATGCACCAGGGCAAATTTGTTCGGGATGTGAGTCGACAGATTTTACTTGCGTGCACTGAAGCATTTGGTTTTGATTAGAATCCAACTTAAATATTTACTTTATATTTACAAAACAACAAGACATGAAACTATACTCTGGAAATTAAAATGCATATTCTTGAGCAGAGAGGGGGAGGATTATAACACACAATTGGGACTACAATCACTGGGTTTAAAAATACAGAGCAATTTGGTTGCATTAAAACCCCATATACTAGTTCCTTAACTATGGGGAAATTCATAGCCAAAGCTTTTTCTAAGTACAGAGTAGGTTTCTAATCGAGTTCTATTATTATAGAAGACAAATTAAACTTTTTTTTTGTAGCGGATTAAGTGAAGATACACAATTACACTGAGAGGATAATGTAATACTCTTTGATGGCAATACATAAGCAACATAGCAAACAAGAACCACTAAATGTCTTCATCTTAAAAGCCCTTTTAACAGTTTGCTTTCTCAAGAGCCATGCCTACCTAAGCAAAGTTAAATAGACAACAAAAAGAATTAAGTGGATGATTTGAGGAAATCCTTATTTTGGCCTAACCTATCTAGAAATGGGTCTCCCAACCTCACAAAACTATTGACATAATCTTCTCCATTTCCCTACTTCATCTCTCCACTTCACTGGCAGGGACCATCTGCCCATGGATGAGAATGGATCACAACTTGACCTTGATCGTGATTGCTGTTCTTTAGAAAGCCTGGTGGCCAGGGTCCCCACGGGCCCTTTTGCCTCCTTGGCACAGTATAATACCCATGTGTGGACAGATCATGGTTTGATTATGTGTAAAAGCATGTCAGGATTTCCTCCGTTTTTCTCTGCTAGTGTTTCATAACTAACAAAACATGAACTGCTTTAGTACCGAGATACCTTGCTTCTGCATCAACAGCTTGCTTTTCAGCTGGATTCTTCTCACGGAATACAAGATAGACACAATACAGGAACAGGAAATAGAGTTTTTTATGACCATTGGAAAATGTGAAACCTCATGGTTGGTGATTATCATATTTGTGTTGTCCAGAGTTCTTTTCTTGAAAGCTTGTATTCTGATATATTGTCTTGGCATATCCTCACTTGGTGTTGCTCTACCATTTTTGATGAAATGGAAGATAACCACTCTTGAATATTGTAAAATGGACTATGTGATGATTTGGTAAACTTCAAATTTATAAGGATTATAAGATATTCAGGAAGTGCTTATGACTTCAATTAAGAGTTTCAAAGAATATCATCTATAAAATTATTTCTAAGAAGCCTAGACAATAAACTCAAACCTGGACAAGGTGTTATATATTTATCTTAAAACATAAAGCCTAAAACCTTCCAGTGTTCAGAGAAAAATGGCTGTTTCACACTGAAGAGTCTCACAGTGCTCCACAATTTACTCAAAACAAAAGATAAATCTCAGAAATATTTGCCTTCCCACAGTCCTAGCCTTTGACTTTTGTTTCCAACCACAAAGATGAAGAAAATAATAGAAGAGGCTATTAAATCAAGAATCTGTAGAAATTCCTCTCTCCATTGAAACTTGTTTTGCAAGTGACATTTAAAACTCCAAAACTGTTTAGGCAGGTATGGGACAGAGTTGTTTTTACATGTCAAGGGGGGTCAGTCTTGCAATCTATTTGAAAAGAATAATGAAGTTGTATTAAACACCAATTTAAAAATATATTCAAACTAGTGGAGAGTTTTCTACTAGAAACTAATTGTACCAAATGCAAACAAAATAACTCTCCTCCATGACCAAATTGAGTCCCAACTCTTTCTGCAATGAAAAACATGCTTGAGTAAAACTCAGTTAAGATAAATCCTTTGGGATCTCAATTATCTTTTATATTCCCAAATTCCTAATCTAGGACATTAATTTTAGGGTATATAGAAATTTATATAAGATGGCTTTCTTTTTCATTCTAAAGCAAGTAGTGAGTTTGACTGCCTCCCCCTCTCCCAACACAACTTACCACATAGTTCTTCTGTGTCGAGATTGCTGAAAAGAAAAAAAAAATAGTTACTTTGGTAATATTTAAGTTTTTAAATAGTTAAGTACAGTTATTCCCCAATTTAGGTCACAATAATAATAGAGGATATGTAGTTATGGTATTTTTCATGTAAATTCGACGTTGTTTACTCAATTATGTTAACAATGATTATATCAGATTCTGTCTGTGAACAAGTAATTGCTGGGGTTTGTGTTTTCCCCAGTATCACGCTGGGGAATACTGCATACTGGCTGAAGAATGAGAGGCTCTGGAGCCAGAATGCCTGAGTTCAAATCCTGGCTCGACCATTTACCACCCTGGGACCCTGAGTACTTTGCATCCCTGGGTCTCGGTTCCTCAACCACAAGGTGGGGATAATAACTTCTGTTTCATATGAATGCAATAGGATGTGAATGGGTTAATAAATACAAAGCAGCTAAAAGAGTGGCACGAAATAAGCACTTAATAAATGTTAGCTATCAGGATTTCGGACTTGGTAGAACTACTAGAACTTCTATTATCTAAATTCAATCTTTGAGGGAAGTTTGACTCGATGTCTTCTTGGAATGATTTCTAAAACATAATGAAGAGTTACACGGCTTAATATTTACATGCAAACAACGGATGCCTTTTATGAATGTAACTATGGAACAGCAGATGAAATGTTGGTAGATATAATACATTCCTATCAGAATAGTGTCTTGACCGAGGAAGGCTTGGTAAAGGAATGCAAGAATGGTCCAAAATCAGGCAATAAATAAATACAACACTACACTGTAACTTAAAGGAGAAAACTTAGGTTAACTACTAGATGAGACATTAATAAAATTTTAATTTTAGAAAGTTCATTTAAAATTTTTTTGAAGTTTACTTATTTTGAGAAAGAGAGAGAGGGAGGGGCAGAGAGAGAGAGAGAAAGAGAAGGAGAGAGAGAATCCCAAGCAGGCTCTGCGCTGTCAGCGCAGAGCCTGATGTGGGCTCAAACTCACGAACCTGTGAGATCATGACCTGAGCCGAAATCAATGGTTGGATGCTTAACCAACTGAGTCACGCAGGCACCCCATTAATTTTAGCGAGTTTAAATGAAATTGAAATAAAAGTAAACCTCTTAAAGATTAGAAAGACTTCCTAAGAGTCAGCTGCCAAGCACCAATTGACTGAAAATCTTGTACTTCATACAACCGCCACAGATCAAAGTTCAACATAAATAACCATCATGATCCAGTTATCGTCTACACAGCAGTCAGGGTTGCTGGACACTGGGTCATTTTACCAGTCCCGTCGCTAATCGTAGTGTGATTTTAAATTCAGGATTCTATCCTCAGACATTGAGTATTTGATCTTGGATAAAGGGCATCTCCTTCCTTAAGCAGATCTCTTTGTAAAGCTGTATGTGCCACCAGGCAGAACATGTAAAGTCTTCTGCGGAAGTTTTGGGGTAGGCTTCTATTCATTCATTTATCCCACGGGCTTTCACCGCTACACGCCACGCATTGTTCTGTCATAATCAACCAGGTGGCAACAGATCCTGAGAAGAGTATGACCAGTCACTAGTCTCTAGCAACTGGATAGAGCTAAACTCAGAGAGTAAATAACTAAAATGCAATTAAATTGCTGCTATGGGGGAAGTGGTTGACCTCAAGGTCAGCAGTGACTCCAGAGGATAAAATTTTGAGTTTAAAGAGGAGTAGGAAAGGCAGACAAAGGAAGACCATTCCAGTGAGAAGAAACACTATTTGCAATAACAACTACAAATGCGAGGAGTAGTTCCTGTGGCTGCAACATAGGCCATTAATGAAGAATGGGACCAAACAATGAAAAGCCTCCTGTGATAACCTAGTAGGTTTCTTGGTTCTCTTGCTAATTTGAAATCATAGAGGATTTTAAAGAAGGTGAGTGACATCATCAGATTTATACTTTAGGAAGGTCACTGACAGACGGGTTGAGGTTAGATAAAAAGAGGGCGAAAAGAGGCCAAGAGACCAATGTGGACATTGTTACTAGACTCTGGGCCAGCTGATCCCAGATTGGAGGGTAGAACCCAAGGGGTGTGCAAGGCCATCCACTGGAGGCAAGAAGATATACTTCAACTTTATACACACACACACACACACACACACACACTTAAAACTTTTTATTTTGAAATAATTTCAAAATCTACAAAAGTGCCCTTCACCTAACCCCTCCCCCAGTTGTCAATATTTTATTTCATTTGTCTTACCACCTTCTTTATTTTCTCTGTTTATGTCTTTCCAAACCATTTGATTGTACATTGCAGATATGATATCCCTTTACCTCTAAGTACATCAGTGTATATTTTCTATAAACAAGCAAGAAACTTACATACAAGTGAAATTAATATCCATTCAATGCCATTATCAAATCCAGCAGTTCTCAAATATTTGTATTTGTATTTAACTTTATGCCTTTTCATTTCTTTTTGTGTAACTTTATAGTGTATTAATATTAATACAGTGGTGCACACATAGGATTTGTAAGTCTTTATATGGATTTCGAGGCAAAAAAGCAGTAGCTAATATGGGAGCTTGGAGGAGGGGGCAAAAAGAATAGACAGATGTGAAGAATTTTGAGGGAAAACCATCAAAACTTAGAATCCTGTTGGATTCAGAATTAGATCACTTAGAAATTTTTAGTATCATTTCAAACATTTTGTTCATTAAAACACAGGTCATTTCCTAACCTTACTGTTTTCACAGAACTTCAGACTTAAAAAGGACATTAAAGGTCACTTTTGTTTTTGTATTTTCTTCAGAATGGTTCACAGGTTCATAATGAGATTTCTTTTTCATTTCAAAGGAATAAACAGCCCAATCCATTATGAAAATTAAATTACGTGGAATATATCCTAAAACATAGTAGTTCAGAGTAATTTGAATGACATTAGCTGCACTTGTTCCTTAATAAAAGGCTATGTTCCTAAAGTACTATAGTGCTCCTCTCCTCAAACATTCTTTAGCTCTTTCTGTGCTATGTTGTTTGTAGTAGGTAATAAAGCATAGTTCTTTTTTCTTTTTCAATTTTATTTATTTTGAGAGAGACAGAGAGAGTGCGAGCTGGGGAGGGGCAGAGAGAGAGGGAGAAGCTTAAGCAGGCTCCGCAATGTCAGCACATGGCCCCACACAGGCTCGAACTCATGAACTGAACCTTGAGATCATGACCCGAGCCAAAATTAAGAGTTGGATGCTCAACGGACTGAGCCACCCAGGTGCCGCCGGTTCTTTTTTTATAGTAGACTTACCTGTGTGAATTCTATAGGATTGATTTCTTACAGGATACCTCCAGCCTGTAGTAACGTGGGATTGTAAAGGAATATTAAGCTGTAGATGAGCCTAGAGGATATCCGATAGCATGGGATATTGTTCGGTTTCTTTTCATGTTTGTAGCAAGAAAACCTATACTCTTTTAGCTATGCCATTTTTTTTTAAAGAAAGCTAAATGGAAAGAATAAATGCTAGTTACATTGTAAACATTCTTACTGAAACAGAATCAGAGGGGGTGTTACTATCAGAATGCATTCTCCGCTAGATGCCAAAGAGGGGTAAAGAACAAACATATTCATTGCAGCCTGACTGACAACTGTGGGGAAAAATTGAAACAAACTAAATGTTCATTAGCTGAATAACTAAACTGCATATCATTATATAATCATTAAAATGTATCCACAGAGTTGTCAATAGCTTGAAAAATGCTTAAGTTTAGAAGTTACGTAAAAATGTGAAACCAGATATAAATGGTATATATAGAACCAAAAAATGTGACTTGGGAAGAAGTGAGGAACCATATCAACAGCAGATCGCATTGCTTCTGGATGCTAGGACTTTGGGTGGGTTTGCTCTTTCCTTCTTTACAGCTTTCGAAACCTTTGTTTTTCTTATCATTACAAGGTTTCATTTATACTGGAAAAAGTGTACTTCATGATTAAAAGCAAACTGAAGCAGGAAAAGATGTTAAGCATAAAAGGCAAGGTTCGTGTCAGTCTGTACACATGACTTGACTTGTGAATCCATTTAGTATAAGTTACAATATACCTGTCCGTTTGGATTTGCCACTCAATTTTGCAAAAGCACCCCTCAGAAACTCCAAGAACAGCAAGGACAAGATACACTGCATGCCATTCATTTACAAGTCTTGGGGACAGCTGAAGTTGTTTTGATTTGATCTTCTGTGTTGGGCACTCTGAGTTCGGATGAACTAAACTGCTCTCCTGAGGAGTATGTCTACCGTCAAGAAAAGAGAAAATATTTGGGAAGTCCAGACTGATTTCTACTTGAGAATTCAGAATCTTTCTAATAGAACCTTTTACATGCCAGCTCTCAATTCTAGAATCCACCTCAAAATAGTCTTGGCTTCATGTTAACATTCTTAGTCATCTCTGAAGTATTTTCTAACAGAGTTGGCTGCCTTTGCTATATAAATGACTCTCTTGCTGAAAAACCACCATTCTGAACTCCTTCTTTGCTTCTGATTATATTCAAGATTTTTAGCTTCTTCCTCAAAATTAATACACTGTGGATCTTAGCATGAATCTTTAAAGTCTAAGTTCTAGCTCACCTTTTACTGACCTTCCAGTGCATCCCTCAGCCGCCTGAATATCACCAGTGTAAACAGGTTTCTTCTTCAGTGGACAAAACAGTTTGCTAAACACTGCTAAGCTTCCTAATAACCTGAAGGAGTTAACACTGGCCTCCAAAGAGGTTTACTTCTAGACAGTATTTGAGGCAAGGAGAATGTGACTCAATGAGCCATGCACTTAGCTCCTCCCTGATGGGAGCACTGTAGTGATACCCACTTGGGTTTATCGGCAGACTAGCAGGCTGGCTACGTCACAAATATGCTCAGCCATCACAGTGTTCATTTTACAGAAGAATATCACGATCTTCCAATTCACTAAGAATAATCCGAGCAGAATATCTTTCTGTTAGCATCAGAGCAACTGTGTTCAGCTAGTTCTGACTCACCAAGCAAAACAGCATTAAGGAAAATCAACAGAAGCAGTATCGGAAGATCCGAATGATAAAGGACCTGACCTTGCAAATAATGTTGGGATAGATTGTAATTCCATGATGTGTATATGTACTTGATCACACAAGAATCCCCGCCCCACCAGAGGGACAGGGCAGATTGTGAGAGAGACTGGAGCCTAGAATGGGATGTGCCTCCTGGGGGAGATCAGGTGCTACAGACACAAACTGAACTGAGGTGAGCGCTCTCAGCTGAGAGACATCCATCTAGAGGACAACAGAGACAGAATGGGGGCCAAAGGGATTTTAGGAGCAGATTCTTTTCAGATATCCTCATAGGTGGGTCAGGGGAGGGGGCAAGTTACTTTAGTCACCAGACCCCTGACCCAAGAACTGAATATGAGGGCCCAGCATGAACGCAGGTCCTTGCTTATAAAAGAACAGCAATACCACAAGGGTTATCAAATAGGGGCTTGGGCCGTGCAATGAGCCAAGGAAACCAGAACCAGGCCAGAAATGGAGATTGTTTTTAAACATTAACATTTTTTCCCAGTGTAAAATGATTACCACAATCAGGCTGATGAACGCATTCATCATTTCACATAATTACCATCTTTTTTAAGATTCGTTCTTATAATCAAGACAAATACTCAGTTGTCAGAAGCAACACAATAAATGAGGCCAGGCTATCAACATGGTTGACATGACGTGGCATTCCAGGACAACCGAGTAAATACTCGTAAGAGCTCTGTAAATCCCTTCTGCTGAAGGCCACAATTGTTCCTAGAGCCAAAAGTGAGTCAGACCCTGTGATTACCTGTGAAATGGTCCCAAGGATATGGAGATGAGGGCTACGGAGTGTTGTAGGCAGGCAGCATTTGGCAAGCAGCTGGCTCTAAGTGCAGGCTTAGAGTCTATAGTGATCATAACAGACTTTGCATTTGGGTGTCCTCTATAGGAGGAATTTGTAGGAGGTACCACACGCAAGAGTCTGAACCCTGCTCATACTGGGGCCAATTAAGGACCGACTATTTTCACATATAAACACAATGTCTCATGCGAGAGACAAAATGAGATTGGAAAATCATTGCTTTTCCAGTCGAAAGTTAATCATTTACTCCCCCAAGATACAGTAAACATTTGCTGCGTGCATTGTACTGGGTTGACCTGTGTCCCCCAAGAAGATCCGTTCAAGTTTTAAACCCCATACCTACGCCTATGGTCTTGTTTGGAAATAGGATCCTTGCAGATGTAATCAAGTTAAGATGAGGCCATACTGAGTGAGGGTTGGCCTTAATCCAGTGATGCGATCTGTAGAAGGGAAGGGAAGCTTGGATTCAGAGACAGACAGGGAGGCAGAGCCTGGCATGATGCTGCCATAAGTCAAGAATACCAACGCTCACCAGCAACTATCAGCTAGCAGCTGGAAGAAGCAAGGAAGAATACCCGCCCTGGAGCCTTCAGAAAAAGCATGGCCCTTGATGAGACTTCTAGCTTCCAGAAAAAATTTGATATTTGAGGCTACCCAGTCCGTGGTACTTGGTCACGTACCTGGGAAGCTACTACGTGTTTTGCTACACACTGTGGGAGGTTCAAAAGTCACACACACAAAATAGTACCGTCTTTTCCCTTCTGTGTCATTTTAGTAACCCTGGAGCATTTGGTGAACTGAAGAGCTGGTTCAAAAGTTCTTACTAAAAGTTGTTACTACGTTGCATTAGATGAATGGAAGTCTAGGAATTCCAAATGAAAGCTTACGCTACCCTGAGGAGTCAACTATGGGGAAAAATAAAAATAACAAATTAAAAAAAAACAAGAACTCAAAGTTAAATGGAATATACACGGAGTACTTGACATATGCCAGGTGCAACACTGTTGAGAGCTTTATCTGGTGTGTCTAACTTCCTACATCTCTGATTTCACCATCCCCATTGTACAACTAGGGGACTAGGTCTTAGGTGAAGGTAAGCAACTTGTCTGAAGTGACACATCTATCGAGTGGCAGGGCCAGGATTCAAACCCAGGTACATTTGACTCAAGAATGCTCTTAACCATTCTTTACCATTCTGGACTCAATAATAGATATTTGGAGTCATCACATGTGGGTACTCAAAACCATAGGAATAGTCAAACTGCACAGTGTTTGTAGCAGGAACCATGGACGAATTTTCATTCAGAGTCTTCAATCTAAAACATCCCGTCATCACACCTACCAAAGGTGAGGATAGCGAGCTCTCCAATTTGCGCTTCCTCCACCCAACTCTGAAGTCACACAAGGGCAGGTACTTTATCCCACTTACTGTATAACAAATATTAAAAACAGGAACTGACACAGGGCATGGATTAACGATTAGTACTTTTTGAACTGAATCCTAGAGATGACCCTAATTTAAGACACCAGTACAGAATACTTCCATTTATGATGCATGAAAACAATTAAAAACCTGGCAACATATCTAACCAAGGATGTGAAAGATCGCTGCACTGAAATCTATAAGACATTGATGAAAGGCACCGAAGACACAAATAAGAGGAAGATATTCTGTGCTCATGGATTGGAAGAATATTAATACTATTCAAAGCAATCAATAAATTCAGTGCAATCCCTATCAAAAGTCCAATGTCATTTTTCAGAAGTAGGAAAAATAATCCTAAAATGTGTAGGCAATCACCAAAGACCCCAAACAGCAATCTTGTGAAGGAAGAATGAGGCTGGAGGCATCATGTTCCCTGATTTCAAACTTTATATATTATAAACCTAGGATAATCAAGACACTATGTTATCAGCATAAAAACATGTATCTATTGAACAGACTAGAGAGCCCAGAAATAAAACCCATCAATTACAATTGACAACTGACAGTCAATTTATCTCAAAGGTGCCAAGAATACACAATAGGGAAAAGACAGCGTCTTTAATAAATGGTGCCGGGAAATGTGGACAGTCACATACAAAGAATGAAACTGGACCCCCATCTTACACCATACACAAACCTGAGCTCAAATTGATTAGGCTTAAATTTAAAATGGAAGTTAAATATAAGACCTTAAACGACAAAACTCCTTGAAGAAAACACAGCAGCGTGAACAACTTGACACTGAGCGTTGGCAATGACTTTTTTGGACACGGCACCCAACGTAAAGGCAATAAAAGAAAAAACAAACAAGCGGGACTTATCAACTAAAAAGCTTTTCCACAGCAAAGGAAACTAGTAACAAAATGAAAAGACAATCTATGGAATGGGAGAAAATATTTGCTAATTGTATATCTGATCCGGGGTTAATATCCAAAACATATACAGAACTCCAATAACTCACTAGCCAAAACCCAAATAAATCTCACTGAAAAATTGCCAGAGGGCTTGAACAGACATTCTTCAAGACATACAAATGGCCAACAGGTGCATGACAGGGTGCTCAACATTACTAATTATCAGGAAAATGCAAATCAAAACCATACTGAGATAACACCTTACAACTGTCAGAATGGCTATCATCCAAAAGATAATAAATAACACGTGTTGGTGAGAGAATGGAAAGGAGGTAATCTTGATGCGCAATTGGTGGGAATGCAAATGGGTACAGCACTATGGAAAACAGTATGGAGGGTCCTAAGAAAACTAGCGATAGAACTACCATATGATCTTGTAATCCCACTTCGGGGTATTTATATGAAGAAAATAAAAACACTAGTCAAAAAGATCTTCACATTGCAGCATTGTGTACAATATCCAAGATATGGAAACAACCTAAGTGCCTATTGACAGACGAGTGGATAAAGAAGTTGTAAGACATACATATGAGTATTACCCAGCCATGAAAAAGGGGAATCCTAACACTTGGAAAGACATAGATGGACGCGGAAAGCATTGTGGTATGTGAAATAAGACAAAGACAAATACCAGGTTCCAAATACTGAAAAGGAGCCTAAAGAGGATGGGTGAAGAACCAGCTGATACTGAGGTCTCAGAAGTCAAGAAGAGAGGTCCAAGAGTTCTCTAGACTGAAGACAAGACACAACAATGAATGAGGAAGAACCGGTACGGTTCACATTTAATGTCTTGGGCAACTTTTGAACAACCGTTTCAGTCCTTCCCTGAAATTGGGAGCCTGGGAAATGCAGGCAGTGAGAGGAGTTCAAAGGAAGACAGAATGTTCTATTCCCAGCCCCCACAGGCAGAGAGGAAAGGGTGGTAACAGGTGGAGAGGGGCCAAGTAGATACAGGGAAGAGGAATCTGAGGCCCAGGTGTAGCCTTAAGGAGGGGGAAGCATATTTCTTTGTCCAAGCCTAAAATTAAAAAAAAAAAAAAGAGAGACATCTAATTGGTTCATATCCATGTCTGTTTTCTAGTTAAGAGGTTTCTAAATCTGGCTGAGCATCTGAACCACCTGGAGAAAAATTTTTTATGTAGATTTTCAGGCATAACACTGAGAGATTATGCTTTAAAAATTCAAGATGTGGTTCAAGAATCTCTTCTTTAAGACTCTGCCAAGGTGACTTTAGTAAACAGCCTTTACCTTTAACACTATTTCTCAAATCGAATTATTTCTTAGAAGTGAAACAAGCTGCAAAGAATATCTGCTGCACTGTAAGTGGTAGCTTAAATTTATTACAATTATATACTCCACACTACTAGCATAAGGTCGATAATTATACCAACGGGATATCCTCTATTTACTTACTTCTTCTGGCTCTTCGTAAGTCCAACTTCCATTTGGTAGCAGACAGAACCCGCTCATACACAAGGTCAGTTCCAAATAAATATAGCACATTTGACCCTGCTCTCTTGCAAGCCATACACGTTGCCTAGTAGAGAAGACCGACTTGAGTAAAAATTCTCCTGGGTCACGTTAAGGTGCCATTGCATCTTTTCCCTCAGGGCTTCCTATCCGCGTAGCTTCGGTGTATCCGTTGCTGACACTAATGCTTACTTTTATCTCCCATCCCGTCTTCAAACTCAAACCTCATTCTGGCTTCTGCGATCAATCACCTTTTGGGCTTTTCCGGTTGGCCAGGCTGCCTGCCGGCTTTGACACGAGCGCCTCTCAGCCCTGAGTGTAGGTAAGAATCACGTAGAGGGCTTGTTAAACAGACTGCTGAGCCCCACGCCCAGAGATGGTCTATTATGAGGAGTGGCCCGTGAGTTTGCATTTCTCTTGAGCTTCTCTTGAGCTTCTCTTGAGCGGCAGGGATGCCGCTGTGGCTACTGGTTCCAGGACCGTAGTTGAAGTAGCACTAACTGAAGCTGAGTGCAGCCTCTTGTCTTGGTCTACTTTTATTTATTTTTTTAATGTTTATTTTTGAGAGCGAGAGAGAAAGAATGAGCATGAGTGGGAGAGAGGCACAGAGGCGGGGGGAGAAGGGAAGGGGGGGGCGGACAGAGGATCCGAAGCAGGCTCTGCACGGACAGCAGAAAGCCTGATGCAGGGCTCGAACCCATGAGCTGTGAGATGATGCCCTAAGCCAAAGTCAGACACTTAACCGACCCAGCCACCCAGGTGCCTCTTTCTCGGTCTACTTTGGACCGAGACTTTCTACAACCCTCATGTCATGAGCCACAAGCGTCCTCGGTCAGCTGCCAGCTGGCCCTGCCTCACCTGTACTAAGTTGTTCACAGCACGTGAAGAGAGTCTTCTCTAATTACGGCAGGCATTTGTGAATAGATTGCCTTCAAACCTCCCTTTCGAGGATTCAAACAGGATGTTAAGTCAGTTTTCTCCACGGCCCTGATGTTGAACAGATTTTCTGTGCACAAATAATGTTAAAAATTGCATCTTGAACGTTATGTCAGGTATAAAAGTTGCACAGGAGAGAATATAACGGATCTATGTTTTACACAGATTCTTTTGCAAAGTTTTTCATACGTAGGAAAAAAAAAAAACCCACTCTGACTTTACAGTTAGTTGTATCGGTAAGGAAATATTGGAGAGGAGGTTCAGGGAAAAATAATAAAAATTTACCAGACACTGTTTCCATCATACTGTGATTTATAACTGCCGAAGCATAAAATAAGTGTAAGCAGTTGCTGTGGCTTTAACATTATACTCTTAACTGTTGGAGGATTTTGAGCTCTGATTGGCTGACCGACGTCCATATCTCCCAGAACTAAAAAGCTGTCCCATGGCTCATATCCTCAGATATGGATATGCGACTCGCCCCCGCTCCAATTCCTTTTTCTGTTTTGTCTCACTGCCACCTCTCCGTTGCTCAACGCCAAGCCCCCTCCCCTGCTGCCCCCATCACGGCTTCCAGTATCTGCCAGAGACTTCTTCCCTTTTATTTGTCTAACTTTCTTCACTCTTATTTCTTCTACCTCCTGCCATTTCTCATACCAATTAGTTTTGACATTGAAAAGATAAGCCTTCGTAACTCAGTAGACATAGCTTGCTTATTCTGCTCATCTCTTCCATTCTTCTCTACCATCATCCCCTACCTGTGGGAAACCTGCCCTCAACTAGATGTTTCTGGTGGGGCTGTTGATCAGAATACCCCATATCTGCCTTACGCAACCCAACCCATTTGGTCGCATGCATGTACATGAAAATATTCTCCTTTCGCCTTGGCTGTGATGATGGCCCCCAGTCGAGCACACTGTACAAGTGGGGCTGTTTAGAGTACTCCTTTGGGATTTTATGTATGGGACAGCTCTGGAGGGACTGAGGTAGTATGATAGAGCCTTACCGCCACTCACCCACCTCACCACATGGCAGAATCTTATCTGTGCTAGAATGGACCGTGACAATCCTGAGAGAGAAATGACTGGAGAGAAGGGCAGGACATGGAGTGGGACGGAATGAATGAATAAATAAAAGCAATGACCCCAAGTCCCTAGAATCCCTGTGACAAGCTTTACACCATCCCCTGGTCATGGAATCAATGAATTCTCTCTCTCCCTCTTTCTTACTCTGGTCTGAGTTTAGTTTCTGCCACTGTGGCTGAAAAAGGTCTGAGAGTTCATAACCAATGATAGCACTTCTTTTCCACCAAAGGGAAAGTTACTCTTCCCTGCACACGGGACATTAAAATATGGGACTTTTGCAGGCTCAGCTGTGTCTGCTCCTGAGTGAGGTTAAGCCCTTCCTTTCCTCCTCCCATGTCAGAGTTGTGTCTTATCTAGCTCCTTCTCCACTTGGAACTCAGAAACATTCTCCAGGGTAGTGTTTCTCAAACTCTCTGTGGGGAAGGATGAGATTTTTAAATTTCCACTTTCTGCCGGAGTGATGGTTTTGTAAAAAACTATAAAAATGAATTACTAGACCATGTGCTTGGATATCGTAGCGATGTCAAAATGCTATGGAAGTTTCTAAATACTGTCAAGTTTTCTTCATATCGCATCATGGACAAGTAACAGTTGGTGGGCCACAGACCGTCTGTGGCCTACACTTTGAGAAATGCCAATACAGAGAGCTGGTATAGTGCGACTGGTTTTAATACCTCTACTTTAATTTTCAGAATTTATTTATAAGAAACGTGTTTTCTATAGAAACAGCACGATGTAAGATAAAAACCAGAATCTGCTTCTGGTTCTGTCACAAATAAATTAGATATCTACGGTCTAATCTCTTAAAATAATTGGATTTTAGAAAAGCCTGATTTTAACTGAAAAAAAGAAGCTTATGACACTAGGTCTTAAAGGGCTTTCAAAACACATCAAGAAAGTATTAAACATGCTAATACTCTCCCATCTCCTTATATATTACTTAATAAAATTTCCATGGAAAATGTTCTGTTTTGGCATCATATAAAATGGCTTCGTGCATAAGGGATTTCACAAAATGTGTAAGTCTCACAAAACTCACACACAGATTTTTGTAAATATACAAAAAGCATCAGAAGATGGTCTTAATTTTTAAAAAGGCTGATATGACTAGCAATGTCTAAATCTTTTCAAAAGATGACAAGAACTAAGAAATAAAAAGGTTACTTTGGAGAGTAGGAAAAATTACGGGTTTGGGACATGTTTAAACCTTTCTTTTTATATGATAAAAAGTTGTTGTGCATAATTCTGAATCTGGTGTGCCTCAGAAAATGCCTGATCCTTCTTTCTGATATTTCTAAAATCCAGTCTTGTTGGCTTATTTCAAACATCGCTTTGCCTTTCAGAGTTCAATCTTTGTCATCACGCAAATAGTGTAAGAACGGCCAGTAGAAACATTCCAGGAAATTGTTCAATCTCGTGAAGAAAGACAGTTTTCAGAGTAAGAAATGAATTCTTCCTCTTTTTTTCTTCTTAAAATCAGTCTTGTGTTTTCACAAAAATTCACTCAAGTGCTTGATACACATATGAGGGGAAAATCAATTCTTCTGGGATTTACGTATGTTTTCAGAAAGGATAGAAATTGCAAAATGTAAGCACTATATTATGTTTAAAAATGCAAAATGCTAACCGTAAGTGAAAGAGGAGAGAGGTTATCATGTGGAATCAAGATATATGGTATCTATTCCAACGTTCTCATGTACTGTTAATAAATTTCTGATGTTTAAGTTTTGTATGTGGGTTGGGGGAGAAGTAAGGAGAATACTTTATAACAACATTTTGAACTTTGCATGCACTTCCTATCTCCAATATCCAATAGAATCCATTCTGTTCCACTTGTTAATCTATCCACTCAAAAACTGCCTAGTGATCTCATATTTAAAAAAAACAATTAAGGGGTGCCTGGGTGGCTCAGTCGGTTAAGCGTCCGACTTCAGCCAGGTCACGATCTTGCGGTCCGTGAGTTCGAGCCCCGCGTCAGGCTCTGGGCTGATGGCTCGGAGCCTGGAGCCTGTTTCCGATTCTGTGTCTCCCTCTCTCTCTGCCCCTCCCCCGTTCATGCTCTGTCTCTCTCTGTCCCAAAAATAAATAAACATTAAAAAAAAATTAAGTTTATTTATTTTGAGAGACAGAGAGAGTGGAGGAGAGGCAGAGAGGGAGAGAAAGAATCCCAGGCAGTCTCCGTGCTATCAGCGTGGAGCCTGATGCAGGGCTCGAACTCATGAACTGTGAGATCATGACCTGAGCCGAAACCAAGAGTCAGATGCTTAACCAACCGAACCACCCAGGCGCTCCGATCTTACGTTTTTAAAAAATCACTCCCAGAGAAAAACCACATAAATTCAATCATGAACAAATACAAACATCTACATACATGTGCTGATCAATATATTCCTTCAGTGCCCTGCATATCCCCCTTCAGGACCAATACATGAACCTACCTCATTGGTTTGTTTCATCAGATGCCTCATTTTACTAAGATTTCCAAAACTCAATTTTGCAAAGCTTATCTGAAACATCACTGTTGCCACTGAAAGCTTCATCTTTATCATCATACATACGGTGTACCTGTGTGTTTGAGCAGGTGACAATCTATGACATGGCATAACATTCAAAAGGTAAGACAGCACCTCCAGTGATAACTGTTTCCCTCCCATCTCCTCCCCTACCCGTACAGTTCACTTCTAACAGGGGTGTCTACAATTTCCAACCCCGTGTGTACCTTTCCAATGACATCCTTACATACACTTAACCAGTTCATGCGTATGTATTTTCTCTTTTTTTTCTTTATCAAAAAGTAGCACACTCTGCAGGCCATTCTATACTTGACAATATTTCTTGGACATCCTTACGTATCCATATATGTCTCAATCTTTAGTAGCTACATACTTTTCTACCAAATGAAAGTACCACAATTTATGTATAGAGCCCCTATTCAATGAGTATAACTGTTAAGACAGGCTACCTCCAAACTAACTGAGAGGCCATTTATATAGAAAGAAATACCACATCAGTGTGTTCATGTCTGACTCATCCTCCCAAGTCCTGGCAATTCCCTCTGCAATTTATTGCTATGAGATAATGTCCCATTCTCAATGGACCAGTTTCATGCTTCACACCTCGGCTGGGATCTGTACTGCGAGGCAGGATCCTGTAGTGGCTGAGAATCAGGAGATCTGAGCTTGTGCCTGGCTCTACCTTTTACCAGATGGTAAACTTACCTTAGGCAAGTTACTTATATTTCTAGGCTAGAATTCCCTCATGTGTAATTAGGAATAATAATCACTATACCTTTCTCAAAGGATTACTTGTGAAGACTGTATAACCTAACATATGTAATGCCTTTAGCCCAGTGCCTGGAACATAATTAGTGTCCCCCAAAGTGGTACCTCTCATTCCTAGGGACATTTAGATTAATTACGCTTCAGCAGAACAAAAGGGTGAGAGGTTCTCATTTATTTGCCATGTGACGGCATTTCCTTTACTGTTAACCATAAGGCACGGATCACCTTTTATTAAGGGAAGATGGTGTATATTGCAAGACCTACGTTGTCTTATTGCCGAGTTTTGATTATATCGTGGCAAAGGAAAGAGGACAAATGCATAAGATTCTCTTTAGTCTTTTATCTTTCCTAATGTCAGGGAAATTCTGCATGCTTTCTTCTTTGCCAGACGCTCAAATGAGGAAGGGAAAGGTGGAACTACATTTCATCATTGCCAGTCACATTGGATTATTCTGAGGGAGAGAAGTTCCTGTTAACACAGCCTTGTGGATGAACCTCTCCTTGATGGTCCTTCCTAAGATCAGAAGAGGGGACACTGAGGGGAGTGTCTTCAGTTCCCCTTAGACAATGGGAACAGTTCCATCAGAGACCTTATCATCACAGCAATCTGAGGAGCCAGTGTGGTAATACCTGATTGTTACCGAATGCTAATAAAGGGATCTGTAGAAGCCCTTATTCAGTATTTAGAGTACAGAGCCTTTCACTATAAAGGCTATAGTATAAAGTCTATATAGAGAAGAAATCTATTAATTAGTGTGAGACCTAAAAGGAAGAAAAAAAGATGATCTCTAGTATAAAAAATTCTCCCACAGAGTCCTAAGGCTTAACTTTTCTTACACCATCCTTACAGTAGTAGGTATATTCCTCCTCCATGAACTGTGTTCCTTCTCTCCCCTGAACCTGGAAAGACCCTTCCTTCCTCCCTCCCTCCCTCTCAGATTGTCATGAGCCCCTTCGATGCTGGGTGTGTGTTCCATGTTCCTCACAATGTTGTTTCTGACCACGCTAGCCCTTCTTTACATCCATTCTCCTGAGCCCTCAGCTGTGATTCTTAGCCTTTCCTGCAACACTGACTGAGAATGTGATTAAAGCCATGGATCTTCTGTATCCATTTATCCACCTGAAAACTGCATATATACACATACGCAAAAACCAATTTGGCAGTTTGAGAACCCCCAAACCTATCCTTGAAATCCTAGGTTCTGGAACTTTTCTCTCCAAACCAACCAACTTGGTACTGCCTTGTATCGCCATTTAGCTGATAAACAGAATATATATGTTATCTCCCTTCTAGGTTAGTAAACTCCCGAACACTTAACTTGTTAGTATCATTCTCAGTGTTCTACAAGTATCTCTTAAATACAGGTGCCTCCCAGGAGTTAGGGGTGCACCAGGAAAAGCAAGAAGTCATAATGCAGACTCCCAACCCCGGTTTCCCATTAGAACCACCTGAAAGCTTTACAAATACTGAGGCCAAGCCCCTGCGCCCAGAGTTCTTACTTAATTGCTCTTAGGTGTAGTCTTGGCCTAGTGACTTTTAAAAAAAAGCTCTCAAGTCATTCTAATAAGAAGGCAAAGTTGAGAACCACTGGTTGGTAGTAATAGTGAAATTTCTTCACGCTCATGGAGTTTGAACTGAATTCTCTTACTTTCAAGCTGCATGATCTTAGCCAGGTTATGTAATTGCTATTAGGCTCAGTTTCCTCAACCATAAAGTGAAGATCATGGCAAATTTAGCTTTACATGTTGTTCCAAGGATTAAAGGAGATAAATATTGAAACAGTTGACAGGGTCAGGCAAACAGTCAGCACTCAGTAAATATAAGCTGCTACTGTTACTTAAAGTAATAAATGCACACATGGCAGATAATACAGTAAACACATCACAACCCAGGCCTAGGTGCCCCGCCCTCTTAGAAACAACACGGGTGACTACCGCTCAACTACCAGTAACCTCCTCCTAGCCATTATTTTCAGAGAGTTCTCTCCACGTTCTCGTGCTATGGTTCAGCTACGTCAGATGATCCTGTTTCTGGGTGTGGCACTAGAAGCAGCAAAGGGTCTCAATGGAAATATTCAGTGAAAGAAACTCAGGAAGGTATATAAATGATGCAATGTGGCTTTTCTAAGTCAGCATCCTTGACCAGCTGAAACTAGCAGATGCACCTGGCCAGGTATAATCACCGAGCACATGCAGACCCCTGCCTTCCTAGCACCAGCACTCTCCCAGATTCCCTAAGAATTTTCCTGTGGGAGATCGGCTTCAGGGATGACAACTGCCTTGGCAATGCTTTTGTGCAATAATCATCCATGTATAACTACGTGTTTCTCAGGCTCAAACAGTTCTATCTGTATTTTAGGATTATGGCAAATCTGGAAAGGTAAAGAAACGATATATTAAATATAAATTTATCATTAGAAAAAAATGTGATCTTGGTTTCATTTGGGTGAAGGCTAGTTTCCCTTTTTGTTGTTGTTTTTAAATCAAGGGATTTTTAAATTTTCGTTGCATTTTTTTAAGTAGGCTCCATGCTCAACATGGGGCTTGAACTCATGACCCTGAAATCTGGAGTTGCACACTCTACGGGCTGAGTCAGCCAGGCGCCCTGAATCCTAGTTTCCGAATGTCTTTCTATAAAGATGAAACTGAGAAAATAAAATTGAGCATGGATTTAAAAGCTAAAAAAGCTAAAAACCCCCAAAGCTAAAAACTCTAAGAAGGATCAATGAGGTCCCACAAATAGAAGAGCAAGACATAAGCACATCAATCCATCTCAGCCTCAGTTTCTTCTATTTAAAATGGGCGTAGCCAAGTTAGGGATGGGTGGGAAAACACATTATGATGAGAAAATTCACACTTCGAAGCCACAATGTTCTGGGGGCGCCTGGGTGGCTCAGCCGGTTCAGTGGCCGACTTTGGCTCAGGCCTCGATGTCGCGGTTCGTGAGTATGAGCTGCGTCGGGCTCTGTGCTGGCAGCTCAGAGCCTGGAGTCTGTTTCAGATTCTGTGTCTCCCTCTCTCCCTGCTCCTCCCCCACTCGTGCTCTCTCTGTGTCTCTCTCTCTCAAAAATAGGTAAACATTAAAAATATTTTTGAAGCCACAATGTTCTGCTTTGACTCCCTGATCCACCCTTTGCAAGTTATATGACCCTGGTAAGTTACTGAACTTTCAAAGCCATGATAGATGGTGGTAATTTAAAAGACTGTAACAGCATAAAATGTTTAGAACAGTGTTTTGTGCAGAGTAGGAATTTGACAGATGTTAGCTTGCACTCTTCCTGACATTCATCTATGGTGAAATTAGATATTTTCCCACAATGAGTGGACATGTAGGATATTAGGCAGAGGCTTTTACTGATGCATTTCTCCAAAACACTCCCTCTTCCTGCAAGAAAACTAGAAACAACAACAAAATTATATTAATTCATTTTAATTGAGTGAAAGTGATGCTGAATCCTGTGTACTTGGGAAGTAAAGATACATGCACAATAAAAACAAATGAGAATTTAATGATTTCAATGGAAATACACAGACCTGAACCCCACTAATAAGATACAGAAAGAATAATGAAACCCTGGATCTCCTGTTCCCTAATGGCTGGGGTCTTTCCTCTGAGCTGTTCAATAGAGCATACTTCGTGATTTTGATGGTGTTACGTATCTGTCAACTCTCTATATGCATGACAAATAATCTTTACATGATTCATCTTCTCTTCTCTCCACGGTTCATGATCTGTTCCAGACCACCGGTGCCCAGGCCTCTGTGACATTACACTAGAACCCCGCAAGCCTAAATCTTTCTCCACTAATTTTATTGATTTTTTACATGACATGCTTTGGCAAAATGTGCTACTTTGTGACAGGGCCATTTTTATGTTATTGAAATGAATTATCAAGGAGCATTACTATTAGAGAAAATATTTTTCCCCTTCCAGGGCAACGTCATCAATCATATAGAGTTAGTTTTGCATTCAAGGAAACAATCCTTAAAATCAAACGAGTAACTGAATTAACTTTTCCTATCCCACCTTATTCACATATTTTTTTCTATCCCTCTAATTTCTCCTTTCTGTCATTCCATTTTTGATCTCCCTCTCTCTGTTCCTTTCTGACAACTAGAAGAGGAAATTCAAATGATTTCAAGTTGAGGCCTACTATGCTTGGCAGGTTATACTCTTCCCTCTTATAACTTCTGGCATATTAAGTTAATTCTAGACCATAGTCCATTCTAATCCCTTCTCATTCTGCTTTGGAGAGTTCAGTACAAAAGCAAATAATGTGTTACAAAAATGGAAATTAGAACTACATACAATGATCAACTATGGTTGTTTTGTTAACAGTTTTATTAAAGATAAATAATACTGTTTGGTTAGGTTTATTCCTAGGTATCTTATGGTTTTTGGTGCAACTGTAAATGGGATTGATTCCTTGATTTCTCCTTCTGCTGCTTCATTATTGGTGTATAGAATTGCAATGGATTTCTTTTTATTTATTTTTATTTTTTATTTAAGACAAAATTTTAATGTTTATTTATTTTTTGAGAGACAGAGACTGCAACAGAGCATGAGCAGGGGAGGGGCAGAGAGAGTGAGCGGGAGACACAGAATCCGAAGCAGGCTCCAGGCTCTGTCAGCACAGAGCCCGACATGGGGCTCGAACCCACGAACTGTGAGATCATGACCTGAGCTGAAGTCAGACACTTAACTGACTGAGCCACCCAGGTGCCCCTGAATACAACCGATTTCTGTATGTTGATTTTATATCCTATGGCTTTGCTGAATTAACATAGCAGTTCTAGAAGTTTTTTGCTGGAGTCTTTGCGGTTTTCCGTGTAGAGTATCATGTCATCTGCAAAGAGTGAAAGTTTGATTCTTCTTTGGCAATTTGCATGGCTTTTATTTCATTTTGTTGTCTTATTGCTGAGGCTAGGACTTCCAGTAGCATGTTGAACAACCATGGTGAGAGTGGACATCCCTGTTGTGCTCCTGAACTTAGGGGGAAAGCTCTCAGTTTTTCCACACTGAGGATGACACTAGTTGGGAGCCTTGCATATATGGCCTTTATGATGTTGAGGTATGTTCCTTCTATCCTTACTTTCTTAAGGGTTTTTATCAAGAAAGAAGGCCGTAGTTTGTCAAATGTTTTTTTCAAATGCTTTTATCTACTGAAAGGATCAAATGGTTCTTATCCTTTCTTTTATTAATGTGGTATATCCTCTTGGTTGATTTGTGAGTACTGAACGAGCCCTGCAGCCCAGGAATAAATCCTACTGGGTCATGGTGAATAATTCTTTCAATGTACTGTTGAATTCAACTTGCTAGTATCTTGTTGATAATTTTTGCATCCAGTTTCATCAGGGATATTGGCCTGTAAATTGCCTTTTTAGTGGTATCTTTGTCTGGTTTTGGAATGAAGGTATGCTGGCTTCATAGAATGAGTTTGGAAGCTTTACTTTCATTTCTATTTTTTGGAACAGCTTGAGAATAATAGGTATTCACTCTGCTTTAAACGTCTGGTAGAATCCTCCTGGGAAGCAATCTGGCCCAGGACTCCAGATCTGTATGCTGAAAACTATAGAAAGCTTATTAAAAAACTGAAGACACAACAAATGGAAAAACATTCCATGCTCATGGATCGAAAGAACAAATATTGTTAAAATGTCGATACTACTGAGAACAATCTACATATTCAATGTAAGCCCTATCAAAATAACACCCAGAATCCTTCACAGAGCTAAAAAAAAATCTTAAAATTTGTATGGAACCAGAAAAAAACCCCAGAAAAGTCAAAATAATGTTGAAAAGAACACCAAACCTGGAGGCATCACAATTCCAGAATTCAAGCTGTACTACAAAGCTGTAATCATCAGGGCAGTATGGTACTGGCATAAAAACAGACACATAGATCAATAGAACAGAACAGAGAACCCAGGCATGGACCCACAAATATATGGCTAACTAGTCTTTGACGAAACAGGAAGGAGTATCCAATGCAAAAAAAGACAGTCTCTTCAGTAAATAGTGTAGGAAAACTGGACAGCGACATGCAGAAAAAGGAACCTGGACCACCTTCTTACACCATACACAAAAATAAACTCAAAATGGATGAAAGACCTAAATGTGAGACAGGAAACTATCAAAATCCTAGAAGAGAAAACAGGCAGCAACCTCTTTGACCTTGGCCGCAGTAACTTCTTACTCGGCATGTCTCCAGAGGCAAGGGAAATAAAAGCAAAAATGAACTACTGGGACCTAATCAAGATAAGTAACTTCTGCACAGTGAAGGAGACAATCAACAAAACTAAAAGGCAACTGACAGAATGGGAGAAGATATTTCCAAATAACACATCAGATAAAGGGTTAGTATCCAAAATCTATAAAGAACTTACCAAACTCAACATCCAAAAAACAAATAATCCAGTGAAGAAATAGGCAGAAGACATTAATAGATACTTTTCCAAAGAAGATAACCAGATGGCGAACAGACACATGAAAAGATGTCCAACATCACTCATCATCAGCGAAGTACAAATCAAAACCACAATGAGATACCACCTCATACCTGCGGAATGGCTAAACTTAGGAAACAACAGATGTTGGCCAAGGATGCAGAGAAAGGGGAACTCTTTTGCACTGCTGGTGGGAGTGCAAGCTGGTGTAGCCACTTGGGAAAACAGTGTGGAGGTTCCTCAAAAAATTAAAAACAGAATTACCCTACAACCCAGCAATTGCACTACGGAGCATTTATCCAAAGGAGGCAAAAATGCTGATTCAAAGGGGTACATGCACCCCAATGTTTATAGCAGCGCTATCAACAATAGCCAAATTATGGAAAGAGCCCAAATGTCCATTGACTGATGAACAGATAAAGAAGGAATGGTAGATACATACAATGGACTACTACTCAGTGATCAAAAAGAATGAAATCTTGCCATCTGCAACCACATGGATGGAATCAGAATATATTATGCTCAGTAAAGTAAGGCAGAGAAAGGCAAATATCATATTATTTCACTCATATGGGGAACTTAAGAAACAAAACAGATGAACATATGGGAAGGGGAGGAAAAATAAGATAAAAACAGAGAGGGAAGCAAACCATAAGAGACTCTGAAATACAGAGAACAAACTGAGGGTGTCTGGAAAGGTGTAGGGCAGGGGGATGGGCTAAATGGGTGATGGGCATTAAGGAGGGCACTTGTTGGGATAAGCACTGGGTGTTATACATAAGTGATGAATCACTGGGTTCTACTCCTGAAACCAATACTATGCTGTATGTTAACTAACTTGAATTTAAATACAGAAATTTTTAAAAAGCAAAACAAACCACAAATATGCCCCTGCTGCAGCACCCCCTACTGCCTTTGCCACTTTTCATTATTAAACTACTGAAGTTTAAAATAAATACATAAATAAATAGATAACACTGAAAAATTCTAAATAAAATCTGTTTTTTAATCTGTTATAAAAAGAACTTTGAGAAGTAGTCTAAATTATTCTATTATTTTATCTATTATCTACCTATTCTATAGGTCAATTCTAGTCTGGACAGTTTGGCACATAGTAAGCACTCCAATAATTGAAGAATAAACAAGTAGAAAATAACATCAACTGAAAAAAATACTTGATATTTTTTAATTGATGCAGTCTCATTATCAAAGGTGCTAAAAACTAAATTTTCTGTCCTAAATCTTTGGATATAAAAGGCTTAAGACCAATCATAGCTAGTCTCTTACAATAAGCTAACTATAAAACTTTTATTAAAGTATTTTCTGAGGCTTCTAGAACTATCACGGTTTCATCTAAATATAGATCAAGCAAAGTTCATAGATTAAATCTATTATGACATAATTACTGCAGTTTTCATTCTGATGACAATAAAATGTCTGGTATTTTCTTTCTTTATGAGGCATCAAGAGCAAGAGAGGGGCACCTGATAGCTCAACTGGCTAAGCATCCAACTTGATTTTGGCTCAGGTCAGGATCTCATAGTTTGTGGGACAGAGCCCCGAGTCAGGCTCCATGCTGACAGCAAGGACCCTGCTTGGGATTCTCTCTCCCTCTCTTTCTGACCCTCTCCTGCTTGTGCTCTTTCACTCTCTCAAAATAAATAAATAACCTTAAAAAAAAAGAGCAAGTGAAACTAATCACTCCTGCAATTTCAATGTTAAACAAAAAACTATTTTGTTGTAATAACAAGCCTAGGAAAGCATTAGGTATCAGTGGCCAAAATGTGGTCAGCTATACCAGTAACACGTATACCCAAAAAAATACCTATTAAAATGCAGGTTGGGGGGTACCTGACTGGCTCAGTTGGTTAAGCTTCCGACTTCAGCTCAGGTCATGATTTTATAGTTTGTGAGTTCAAGCCCTGCATCGGGCTCTGTGCTGACAGCTCAGAGACTAGAGCCTGCTTGGGATTCTGTGTCTCCCTCTCTCTCTACCCCTCTCTCTGTTTCTGTTTCTCTCTCTCTCAAAAATAAATAAACATTCAACAAATTAAAAAAAAAATGCAAGTTGGCAACATTAGAGGAATCATTCCAGTTCGAACAGATCACCTTATGTAAATCACATTAAAATCAAACACAATCTTAGCTATGTTCAGTGTTGCATTATAGCTGGCATGACAGTAACGAGGTATCACTTTGTGGTAATTAAGGATATGTCACTTTTTGTTCACCTGGCCCAGTTTAATCTTTGTTTCACAGAATTTAGGATGTACCAGGAGGCACTTTATTCTAGAAAACCCTGTGGTCTCCCAGCAACTCAAAGGAAGATAAAAGTGTTATGTTGTTGGCTTTTAAAAATCACTCAGAGACAATCTACTTTAAAAATTAAAAACATAGATGACACTCAAAGAAGAAAAACCACCAGGCTGGTTAGAGCAAAAAAAACAAAAAAACAAAAAAAACTGCTCACTTTGAAAATTTTGTTCTATAACTTTTACCAGCCTAGTGTCTTTTGATTTGCATAAAGACAAAAAAAATGCAAGTCTCAAGATAGTCCAAAAAAACATCAAGTTAAGTGAAAGTAGTTATACTTCAAATGTCTTTTTGGTAACAAATATCATTTGAATATTGCATAAGTTTTTTTTTTAAGTTTATTTATTTATTTTTTGAGAGAGAGAGCATGCATCCGTAGGGGAGGGGCAGAGAGAGAGGGACAGAGAGAATCCCAAGCAGGCTCCATGCTGTTGGTGTGGAGCCTGATGCGGGGCTCGATCTCATGCACCATGAGATCATAATCTGACTGAAATCAAGAGTCAGCCATTTAAACAAGTGAGCCACCCAGGTGCCTCTTACTTAAATATATAGTGCTGTACCTTGTGGCTTATAAACATTTTTTTTCAATTAATGGAATTTATTGTCCTTTTGACAAAATACTATTATCAATGGAAATGAACCAGGTGCCTGCTTTTAAGAAGCTTTTTGTGTTTTGGAAGACTGAAAATAAACATCTGCAAAACTCAAAATAAACTAATAAAGTAGCATATTAAAAATTTCTAATTATTTGGAGAACAAACTGAGGGTTGCTGGAGGGGTTGTGGGAGGGGGGATGGGCTAAATGGGTAAGGGGCATTAAGGAATCTACTCCTGAAATCATTGTTTCACTATATGCTAACTAATTTGGATGTAAATTTTAAATTAAAAATAAAATTTAAAAATTTCTAATTAATAACAGCCAAAATAAATATATGAGTACTATAATCATGCATGGTAGGTATTTTACAAATATTAACCAAAGCCTCCCATCTGCTTTGATGCCCACAACGTCTACTATTATTTCCTTCTACTGACTAGGTTACTATTGTCTTAGAGAAGCAAAGACGAGGCAGATCACAAGACAGGGGCGTGATAGCTCATTTTGCATGTCAACTTGGTTGGCCCATAGTGCCCAGATACGTGCTCAAACATTATTCTGCATGTTTCCGTGAGGGTGTTTTTGGATGAGATTAACATCTAAATCGGTGATCTGTGAGTAAAACAGATTGTCCTCCATAATGTAGGTGGGCCTCATACAGTCAGTTAAAGGCCTGGTAGAAAAAAAGACTGATCTCCCTCAAGCAAGACTAATATCGAGCAGATGACTTTCAAAGTTGAACTGCAATACTGGCTCTTCCTGGCCTTCCAGCCTGCCAGGCCACCCTGCAGATTTTGGACTTGGTGGTCTCTTACACGAGCCAATTCCTTAAAATAAACCTCTTTCTATTTAAATATATATTCAATTGACTCTCTGGAGAACCCCGTCTAATACAAAGGGTCAGATTCTTGACTTTTGATTCAGGTAAAAAAAAAAAAAAAAAGATTTAGAAGAATACAACTTAGTAACAGTTAAGCCTCCCCATCCCCAACTAGATAAAAATTCCCTAGAATGGAAGAGGAAAATCCCATCAATCTTGATGAGCACGATGGGAGCAGTAGATATATCTGCGTGGTGGGCCTGGGCAGGACCTGTGACAGTTTTACAAAATTGCCTGTGCAGAGACTGGTTTGGGAACAATACAGGGATCATCCAGATCTGAGAGCAGTGGAGATAAGGCACGCTGAGCTGGGAGATACAAAAAGTGCCGGGGGGCTGAGAACAAGGGAATGTGCACGGGACCTGCCTGGACTCATGACCAAAGATCAGGTGGGAAGAAAAACACCACTGCAGACACTGAATGGAGAGCTGAACAGAGACAAACAGATGCCCCTCTTCTCTCATGATCTTGTGCTAGGTGAGGTGCTATACTCCTACACAAACCCCAGGATTGCGATTAAATTTCCACCACCCAGAAGAATGGAGGCTTGAAACAGAAATTAAGTTAACTTATAGGAAAAAAAAAAAGTTACATATCCTCTTTCCCACCTGAGTTTATGGTTCCTGTAAGTCAGGAAGCAGCACCGAATAGAAAGAGATAGGAATGGGTTCTGGAGACACGGGTTCTAGCCCAGGCTGAGTCCGTCATAATTTTGGGAAGTCATTTATCTTCTTTGAACTCAGTTTCCTCAAATGTCAAATGAAAGAGTTAGACTAGGGTGTCCCTGAAGAAGCCACGTTTTCCTTTCCCTTGACATACATTGTCAGTGATGTAGAAATATGAAAGGAAACATCCTGCTCGGAAAGAAGTACTTCTGTCTAAAAATTATGCTAGATTTTGTATTTTTTTAGTTTCTAGCCCATAGCCAGTGCTCGATACAAATCTGTTTGAGCGAAATGAAACAAATCTCTGAGTTCAGTGTTGAAACTATCCTTGGGGTCCTGTCACCTAGTATGTCTCACTGTTCTGGTTGAGGAGCATGGAATAAATAGTTCTAACGACAGGCAACAGGGTCAATGAAAAGTCACCAACTCACTTCTCTGCTACACACTAAAAAAATATTAAAGATTTTCCACTCGTGACCCTGTAAATCATAGTTGCTTCAGAAATTAAAGTAAAAGGGGCACCTCGGTGGCTCAGTCGGTTGCTTCAACGTCCCACTCTTGATTTCAGCTCAGGTCATGATTTCGTGGTTCGTGAGATCGAGCCCCTCAGTGGGCTTTGCGTTTCTCCCAAGATAAATAAACATTAAAAAAAAGAGGAAATATAAAGAAGTACATAAAGAGATTCTTCCCTCCTTCCTTTGCTAGGGCAAGTGGCACTTACAACCCTCTTGGATATGAAGAAGAAAAGAAAACCAGTAGTAATCCACCCATTCAGCCAAAGGAATGATTCCGGAAGGGGCACAAAACAGCGAACTTTACATGTTGCTGTCTACCTGCATCTGCCGTGTTCTAAGGCAGCTTCTCTAGCACCTGCAGTCACGTTACCATGAGCCCTGCCTGGAAAGTCCTTAGCAATTTTAGTGCAGTTGAACGCACACTATAAAAACCATGTGTAATGTTCTGAGATCCACTGAGAATGACAATAAAGGAAAACTCTTCCAGCCATCTAAATGTCTGCATTGTCTCAACACGGCAGCTTTACAGAGAATGTCCTACGTTGGGAAAGCCTCTGAGTGTGGTTAAAAGCTCTAGTCACGCACAGCACCGAGCTAGACAGCCCAGGACTCACTTGAAGAGCAAAGAGCTGTAGCAGACAAGCTGTTCCTGCCCACATAAAACAAACAGCAAACAGCAACCAGGAAGCCCACCCACACAGCCAGGCCCTTGAGAGCCCGCTGACGATTTTCATCTGCAGACAGCTTCTACGATGTGCGATGCGGCTTAACCAATCCTCCCTCCTCCCCAGCACTTGTCTTTAAGGGAGGAGAAACAATGGAAAAATTCAGAAAGCAGTAACTTCGATCTATTTATTAGGCATATAGATTTGTACCGGATATAATTTCAAGCCCAAGGACAAAAGTGAACCTTTGAGATCACCATTTTAGGAGGCTCTCTGTGACCCACCCGGTGGAATTTTCCAGAATCTACTTTTGCACTGCATGGGGTCCTGACACTTAAGTGTCCCCCATTAACTCTCAGGCCTGAGCCACCTCTGGAGTACCCTTTTCTAATAGTTCCTTCCAGGATCCAGATTGCTTTCCTTTCATTCCGAGCTACCACCACCCCATTATCCATCAGGAGGTTCTTCTCTCTCAAGACAAACCCAGTAGGCTCAGCTCCCCCTCTCCATGCCATCTTAGGCAACAAGTCTCCATGTCACTTTCACTGCTGTGAAACTTAAACACTAGGAGAGAGGGGGAAGCAAAGTCCCTAACGGGGATGGCATTTCCTAACTTCCTTTCCTTAGCGATACCCAGAGTCTCAAGTAGCCTCCAATATTCTCCTACTGTTACAGAAGTCAAGGCCCTTTTGACCCTCATCTATCTCTATACCGTGCTCATCTCCTTTTTTCAAAGGAAGCCCATTTTCCAAGCTACTGTTGCCTCCTGAAGACATGATTAGGAAAAAAGCAATTTCTGTCAACTGGAGTTCGCATTTCTAAGGCTCTTCAGAAAGGGAGAGTTTAATCTCGGAAGGCTCTCTGCCCAAAATAGGTCATTTCCATGCACATCTTCCGATCAACTACTTCGACTACTTGGTCACTAAATTGATAGCTTCATCACAAGTATTTTTGTTCTTCCAGGGTAACACCTCTTGAAATATTAGATTTCCATTCATCGAGGCTACCGATGCCCCTGCCCTCCCAGAAGAGTCAGGACAGTGGGCAGAGAACGACCTGAACGGGGCAGCTTCCCAGCCACCCTCGCCTTCCCTGGTCCCGAACCCAGGAGGCAGCAATGAGCGAGCAATGGACGAGCTGGCGCGTCATGAATTCCCGCGCTGACAAGCACTGCTAACTCAAGTCAAACAAACTCCTCGTATTTACGTGGCACCTTCTGTGGTTGCCAGACTAAACTGCTTTTTAACGTTTGTTTCATGAGTTTTCACAATTTCCTGCCAGAAAATATTAGTAGCGCCACTTAATATTCAAAGATAGTAAAACACTGAAAAGTTTGCTTGGCCAAGTCCTTCAGAAACAGAGCAAAGACTATATCGCTCTGCCAGACACCGAGCCAGTGTACCGGAGAATGACTCAACAGGCCACTGTATAGAGTCGTGGTTAAGAGTCAGACTTCCCAGGCTTACTCCTTACCCTCTGGGTGTCTTGGGGAAAATCACTCAGTCTCTGTATTTCTCAGTCTCCTCATGCAAAATGGGCTCAATCATGGCCTGTTGTTAAGATTAAATAAGTTAATGATGGAACATTTATTTGACAGAGAGAGAGAGAGCACATATGAGCAGGGGGTGGCTGGGACGGGCAGAGTGGGGGGGTAAGAGAGAGGCAGGAACAAGACAGAGAGACGGAGACAGAGAGAGAAAGAGAATCTTAAGCAGGCTCCACACTCCTTGCTGAGCATGGAGCCCGATGCAGGGCTCGACCCCACAACCTGGGGATCATGATCTGAGCCAAAATCAAGAGTCAGATGCTCAACTGACTGAGGCACCCAGGTGCCCTAGTGATGTAAAGTTCTTAAAACAGGATCTGGTACATAAACTTTCACCATTATTATTGCTCTGCATTATCGGGTTACTGAGTACCTGACATCTTTCCAGACCAGAAAGATTTCAACCTACTCAAAGACTAGTTTTCAAAATGATGATTCAGATAAACCTTTTTTCAAGGCCAGCCGAAGTAGCCTTTTAATTGGTCTTTCTGTCTCCAGACTTGTCACCTCTCTTCAATCCTCTTTTATTTGGGGAAGAACCATCTTTCTAAATCGGAAAACTAGTCCGGTCACTTCCATGTTTAAGACCCTTTCGTGGCTCCACACTGACCTGAGGGTAGAAATCCGAATGCCCCACAGGTTCATAAGTGGCCTTTCACAAGTGGCCCTGTCTCTCTGGTTCCTCTCCCCATCACACTCTTAAACTTGAGCAGACTGCATGCCTTTCAGGTCCCCCAACATGCCACCCTCCCTCTCACCTAAGGTTTCCCCATATGCCATTCTCTTCGACTAAAACTTTTCTCATCTGCAACCCCACTCATATCCACACCTCTTCTTGATAGTAGCTCATCACGCACTTAAAAGTCACTTTCAAGAGGTCTTGACTGTAGACTGGGTTAGTCCCCACCCCTAACTCCGAAACAGTTGTATCTCCCTGTCATAATTAATCAGGTTACCATCTTTCTACGTCCCTGGCCAAACTACAAATCTCTTCTTCACCATCATATCCCCAGCATCTAGCACAATGAGGTAAACACTAATACTTGTTGAAAGAATGGAAAGTTCAGTTTGTATGGGCAAGACAGGGTATTAGACACAGACTGAGCTCAAAGTTCCATTTATTAGCCTCTCTCTCTCTCCCTAATCTCTAGGATCCTCTTCCCTGGAATTCCCAAGAAACTTCAGTGGGTTTCTGTGGTAGCCTCTTACAATATTCAAGCTCTTTTTTTTTTTTTTCTGTATCAGGGTTGATATAAAATTACTCATAAAAGGCCGGTGGGGGGGCTGATTTAGAAGTTAAGAGGAAAGGCGAGTCTTGCGTAGTTGTTCTTTGCTGTTTTGGCACAGAACACTGAGTGTCTGATATAATGAATCAACCATCTCTCCTCCCTCCCCATCAAATTTAAAATATGTAATATCTATAGCATTTTATATTAAATTTCCAGGGATTCATGTTACCAGGTTAAGAAATCTTATGTGGAAGACTTTACATAACCACCAAAGGACAAAGATTTCCTGTGTAATCTAGGACTGTGAATGGGGGATTTCTGTCATGGGCTTTGAAATCTACATTACTTTCTTCACCCTACAGAACAGTTCCAATCAAATACAGTGAGGATAACAATGTTTCATGAATTCATACTATGCTCTTTTCACTGGACTATGTCTCTCTGAATATACTCTATATTAAAGATAAAATCCCTTTGAGTTTTCATGAACCAGAAGTTAGCTCCATGGAGAATAAAAAGATTTTCAAATGTAAAATATAAAGGGCAAGGATCCAGGATTAGGGATTCAAAGTAGAAGCAGAAATGCAAAGGCAATTAAATAAATAGCAACACAGAAATTCAAAGAGTAGAGACCTCTTACAATCCATTTCTATTTAAGTGACCCTGGTATAGACATAGTCCGTCAACTTCCAGTTTAGAGATGGATCAGTCGAAGAGAGTGACAGAGGGAGAGATTGTAAAAGAGAGTGAAAGAAACTAGATGCAGACAGCAGCTCAGAGACAGTGCACACAATTCTATTACATAAGTAAGGATAAATGACTAAGTTCTTGGAAGCTGCAAACTCAACCAGAGTAACAGTTGTCAAGGTCAAATCTGAATTTTCACTTGGCAACTATACACGGTAAGGGAGAGAGCAAGAGAGAGACTCTTTGTGGCAATCTCAAGTCTATATTCATTTCAACCTGATGGCAGTGAGGATGGGAAGTGGAGGGAAAGTTCTGTATGCAAATAATTAAAATCCTATGGTTTTCCACCTGTAGAATTCTAATTATTCTAAAAGCAAACTATTTTAATTAAAAACAGATTCCCAGAAAAACCTAAAAATTAAGCCATTAAACCCTTACTGAATGAGTCAAGAACAGTAACGTTCAGCTGATACCCAAGCTCGGCTTTCTTCCTATTACAGTTTGAGTTCACTGCTAAACGCTTTTGCTAATTAGTCTATTTTTCCCTACTGAGAAACCTTTTAAGAACAGAAAAGAGAAGGGGCGTCTGCGTAGCCTAGTCAGTTAAGCATCCAGCACTTGATTTTGGCTCAGGTCATGATCTCAATCCCCACATCAGGCTCCGTGCTGAGTGCAGAGCCTGCTTAGGATTCTCTCTCCTCCTCTCTCTCTGCCCTTCCCCCACTCAATAAATACATAAACCTTAAAAAAACACGAAAGAGAACGTAATATTCTATATAGTGGGAGCTTCTTTTAAAGCAGGGAAACTTTGTTTTATATATAAATGCAGATCCACTAAATATACTGGGACAAAGAGAAATTCTTAATTTGAACATATTTTCTGTCTGCTAAAATAAACAATCCACATTCACATTTTAAAATTACATTTCATGGCTTTTAGTTCATGGGCGTAGAGAACTATTTTAAAAGAGACATACCTTTCAAAAATTTAATTGCGAGTCCAAAGTCAGACTTCTTATTTACTCGATTCCCCTCAAAAAGACTCAGTTATTATTTGACCGGATCTGTCAGTCGCGTCATCCTTTCTATCATCAGTCAGCCAGGATCTCAACTCTAAAAATCACCAACAATGTGCCTTTGTATGCTTTTCTTACATCTAATCAATATACTCCATTCCTAGAAGAATTAGTCAACTAACCAAGTAGTTATTGAGTGTATTATAACAATTACTGGGAATAGCAGAAAACCATATTCTTGCCTGAAAGGACTGTATGATTTAGATTTAGTGACAAAATTAACATGTTCATGAAACAATTAGCAAAAAATAACAACAGATATATAATTAAATGGTACCCTATGAAATGGCAATTACAGAAATGTGGACAAAAAAGACAATCAGGAAAGAAGAAAAGGTTAGTAAATACATCTTAACAATAATAATCATGATTATGATTTAATGGCAGGTGTTTACATAGTATCGTTAAACTTCACAAAATGAGTCTCTACCTTGGACCTATTTTACAGCCAATAATATTAAGGTTCAGTAAAGAGCGATGGCCATCCATAGTCCTTACTGCTAGATAGTGGAAGGATGTAAGCCTAAGCTTGACCAGTTCCTGAGCTTTTTCCACACTGCAACATTGCTTTTCTGGAATTGGGTGGACTTTGACAGCTAGAAAACTCTACTAGGCAGAGGAGAGGGGCGAGGCTATTCAGGCAAAGTGCACAGCATGAGATAGGGGGAGGCAGGAATCTATCCCTTCTCAATGAGCTCATAACATATATTAGAGACGGTGCTGGGTCTGGAATCCATGGAAAGCAAGACAGTCATGACTTCTGCCTTCGTGTCGTTTAGACTGGGGAGGGCAGCATCAATCAAATAAACATGGAACAAGCATAAAATTGTAGTTTATGTAAGTGCTTTGGAAAAGAGATACACGCCACAAGGAGAAAGCAGAATGAGAAATGTAACCTAATAAGAAAGGTCAGGGAAGGTTTTCAAGAGGCGTATAGATATGTATATGATTATTTAAATATGGAAAATGATAGAAGACCACAGTCTCAGTGGTAGAGATTGGTCATGTGGGGTAAGATAGGAGTGGATAGTAGGAAAGGAGAAGAAATAGAAGAAAATAGCTTTCTATGATTAGAACAGAATGCACACAGAAGTATGGTGACCAAATGCTATTGGTAGTTAAGTCAAGGTGGTGAAATTTTGGGTATTTTTATGCTCTTTCTTATGATTTCTGTATTATTTGAATTCTTTTTTACAGTAAGTATGTGGTATTTATATAATTATTATAGGGCAAAATATCTTCCTTAAGAGATTGCTCTTGACAAAATTCATTTCAAAAGGAAGCAATCACTTTCAGGTTATTTGTAATCTATACTTATTTCAAAGATTCTGAAACCTGGGAACATCATAGAGAAAAAAATTGCAAGTACTCCACCAAAGTGACCATTTTGAGAACAATGCAGCTGTAAAAGAGAGAAAGCTTGCATTTAGGTAGGGGTAGTGACCATAAAGAGAGTTAGATGGATTCGTAAGATGAATGAGCTGGCGGGGGGGGGGGGAAGAAGACAGAATTGGTTGGTGCATTGGTGGATGAGAGAGAGAGGAAACCATCCAAGAAGTAAACTTCGTGTATTTTTAAAAGATTAGGGTTAACACTTTACTGATCTGATTTCGTCCATTTGGTGGATATTGGTGACGTCAGAAAGAATACTGCATTTATATGAATAAAAAATTCATTTAGATTCCTCAGGAATCAACTTTTATTTCAAGTAGTAATCGATTTTTACTTTGCCATCAGCAACTGTGTTATGGCTGATGTGAATTGAGTAAAAATCAAAAGAGAATTCACATTCTTTATTGGGAGGAGGAGATGACAACCAGAAAAGAGTTCTCTAGATAAGGTTAAAACATAAGATGATCTGAAACAGCTTGAAAGCAGAAGCCTTTAACACAAATGATTAAAGGAAACAGTAAAACTCCGTGAGTGCTCTGAAGAACAATGGAGAAAATGAGGCAAATGTAAAGTGATGGAGTGGAGGGTGGCAACGAACTAAGTCCAAAAGTAGGAGATGAATTCCACATATAACGGCAGGGTGGAGGGAGGGAAAATGTGCAAGGAATAGAAATAATGTCCACAGAGAAAAAGAATAACACCTCTACATTGTGGTGACTCCCACACTGTAAAAATCCTACATAATGATTATAAAAAGGGAAGAGATTAAGGCAGCAATTAAGGCAATTACCCCTATACTGTACATCCAAATATACTCTACTGCTAGAGAATGAAGCAACTCTTTATCAAAAGGAAAATACCTGAAAGCAATTTTTTAAATTGGCTTTGGGATATTTTGATTTCTTTCTTTCCTTTTTTTTTTTTTTTTAATTTGAGAGAGAGAGAGAGAGAACAAGGGAGAGGGGCAGAAGGGGGGTGAGAGAGAGAATCTTAAGCAGACCCCATGCTCAGCACGGAGCCCAACATGGGTCTCAATTTCAGGACTGTGAGATCATGACCTGAGCTGAAATCAAGAGTCAGAAGCCTAACCAAATGAGCCCCCCAAGCACCTCTGGAATATTTTGATTTCTGGTAGGACACAATAAGTAGTGGAAAATCTGAAAATTTACTGAAGTGGCATGACAATGAGCTGGAGTTTGGTTTTTAGTTACCCCTGAGATAATCCCAGGCTCTTACAAAATGTATGTGTGTAACCTTGGGCGAGTTACTCAACTTTCTATATCTGATTCCTGAACTGTGGGTTGTGAAGAGTAATAATACCTTTCTATGCGGTTTTTGTGAAGATTAAATAAGATGATGTAAGTGCCTGGCACATAGACAATAACTGTAACTTTTTTACTCCATTAAAAATTAAATATTTTTTTAGAAATTATATATGAACTGCCCTGACACAAAATTTAGCTTGTCTACCGTCTTGGTCAGAGAAAATGGAGACCAATTTCTTGTAGAAATTATAACTAAAGAGAACCCATTTCCACATCACTTGAAGAAAAATCTCCTTAAAATCCTCTCCTCTATAAATCCCCTAAACTATGCTAATCTTCTTAATTATAAAGTAGATTTGTTGAGTCCTCACTTTTCCTCCAGGAAAGAATCCTCAGCTCAATCAACGCTGCAGATTGTGGAATGGTCTGATTTGGGAGAAAGTGTTGGCAGTGTCGAGGAAATGCCTTCAGAGGAAAGTAAACAATTTTAAAAGGAACTCACAGGAAACAGCCTGTCTTTTTCTCCTCATATCCTTATGAGCTAGAGATGCTCAAAGAAAGTAAATAGGTTTCAGAGATGATTGAAGTGAAAGGCACATCTGAAAAACAGGTGAATAATAAGTACATTTGATGGCCGCAGGTAGGTGCTAATGGCCAAATGGAACCAATAACTGGAAAGATAGGTCTAGTAAGATTGTAAGACTTCAGTTTTTGGTCCCTGATAATGAGGTACAAAGTGTGCCTCTAAATAATATAGTCAGAAAACGTTTCTTTTAGCCATGTTCATAGCTCCGATTTTTAAATTCTTAAGAAGTAAGGACAACACAATATGTGAGAACTGGTGGATAACTATGGAGAAGGACTAAAGGAATAAAGAACAGGTGTCACCCACAAAGTCCGCCTAAGTTTTGGAAGTCCCTGAAGAGACAGAGGAATTGGCAGGACCACAAGGAGTGAAGACACGGCATTGCATGCGTGATTCTAGTAATATTCTAGAGTGTGGGAACACAGGGACACTGGGGGGAGACACGTCAAATGGTCAGGAAGGGAGCAGATGTAGGCAACTAGAACCCTGGACCAGCACGCTTGTTAACAGACCTCCCCCTGGCTTCATTCCTTTCCATTGTAGAGAGCTTCAGGTTTCCCTGAATGACCCCACACTCAGTAGAAACTCTCTGGAGTTCAAACTGCGCCCAGCCTCTCGTCCTTTTAGGGAAGTGGATTATATTCCTCCAAAATATGAGAGGGGAGAGGAAAGTCTTTGGGACTGAGTAGGCAGGTGATCTACAAGTTCTGCCTGCCCAGCACTATTCTGAAAATACTGTCCCAATTCTCTTCCACATCGTGTTTTCCCGGAAACAATGGTTATTTTTCAGGGATGTGCACGAGACCCAAGTCAAGCTAACATAGTTCAAGATCAGAATTTTGCTGGGACTACTGGGAAAGGATAGCAACCTCTGAGAGTTTGCCAAGTTGGTGGCAATATGAACCTAGAGCTTCTAGTCTCTTCTTGACATCTCAGCAAGAGGATCTGTTCAAGAGAACAGCCAACACAGAGAAAAGAAGAGGTGGGAGTTGATGGAAGACTGATTGCTTGCACCACTATTGGGAGTACTAGCTCCAGCACACGTAAGGCCCATCTCTGGACTTTTCAGCTACAGGAGTCGGATGATTATTTTTCAGGTCAGCTTAATTTATGTTTCTGTCACTCACAACCGGTGAAGTCCTGCCTACTATATTCTCTTCTGCCCCAGTGTGACTTCAGCCAAGTAGAGCTTAGGAGAAGTTGAGGAAAATCCATAAAGAATGTTCTTCTCTCCCTTCTTAGCATCACAGTTCCTCTGACTCCGTGACTCATTTGGCATATAAGCATTCTAAACTAAAATCATCGGCCATAGCTAACAGATAACTCCTGCCTCTCTCTGGGAAACAGCATACATCTGCTGGCCTTTCTCTGTTTATGCCAGGGAGGTTACTGAATGCCTCGACAGAGGTCAGCCCACAGCGTAGGTCTTACAGCTAAGTCTTGATCATGGAGCCGAAGGAAATGCTCTGTGTTCTCTGCTAGTTTGTTCTCTGGTCAGTTTGGGCCTTGTTGGAATACCTGGAACACTCTCTGGCCAGAGCTCCTTTGCCCAGTCTATATTGCTAAAACTCAACTCTGGACACCCAGTCTGCCCACTCTGTCTTACCCATTATACTCTGGAATTTGATTTTCTCTTCACTCGCTTGACATCTTGACATACAGCTACACCACTTTTGCTCTTTTCTGATTTCTTTCCTGTACTTGCTTGGCTTAGCACCTGCGATTGTGATCTCCCCCATTCTCCAGGCACTTAGGTCTGGGTGCTGCTTTCTGAGTCTTCAGTTCCAGTAAAGATGGGACTGGTTATTTTAATAGGAAGATCTCTCTTGCCCACTATGGAAATGCTGGGAACTTTCCAGTCATAGTGCGGTACAAGCTGTGCCACATACTCTGCAGACCAACCCACTGCTTATTCCTTGGGTGCTGACACTGCCTTCTTTTCCTTGTGCCCACAATATGTGTCTCCTTAAGCATGTGATGAATAACTCAAGGGAGAAAGTGGCTGCATCAACCAACTCATCAAGTTAGCATTTTGCTGTCACGCACAAATACAAGATGAACAACCTTCTGTTTCAGAAGGAACCAAATTCCACCATCTGGAACAAACCCTTTGATATCATTGCTCTCCAATTATTATGGGATTTTATCTCATCATTGGTGCATAAAACTGTCTTCAAATATTAGAAAGACTTGTCATAACATCTTTGTATTCTGCATGTCCCCAAGGAACAAAACTAAGAAAAATAAGTGAAGTTGAGAGAGAAATTTTCAGTTTCGTTTAGGAAAGAGTTTTTTAAGCTTTCAGAGCTAGCTCAAGACGGACTATGCTCTTTTAGTAGGTGGTGATATTTCTGTCACTTTGGTGTGCTTCAGTGATTTAACAAGTATTGGGTGAAATCCCAGTAATTGGCACTGAAAAAAATCATCTTAGCCTGGAACGAGGAATACTCGACCTGAAGCCGGCAGTTGTCCATTTCTAGTTAAACCCGCCCCCCAACCCCCATCTGCAGGCCCTGGGAAGCTTTTCTGTGTGTTCACTCTCTGACCTAAGAGCAAAACTCCCATCTGGTCTACCATTTGGCCTATCTTAACAATCTGGAACTCCAAAGTGCAGTACTCTGAAAGAATCATTTTTGGTCTCTAGGGGATCTTTCCCCCGCCTGTGCTATGGTTAACACCACAGGGAATTATGTTAATTTATTCATGCGTTCCTCTGACTGAAAAATGTAGACAAGCTGGCTTTCTGATGAGTAAGAGCACTTCTGATGAACCATGGAAGTTTCCTCTTGACCTAATGATCTTCCTTCTATCTATTTCTGTTCTCTGATATGATGGTTTGAATTTTTAAATTATCAAAGCTGTAGATTTAGCTTTCGCTAATGTTGTCTTTTGCCAAACTTAAATATTACGGGTTTATGTATTCTTTACTAGATACTTTACTAGTAACTTTTGCAAATTTGAGAAAAACGTGTGTCCAAAACCTTTTAATGGAGCCGGAAAAGATGTAATAAGGCTAATTAAAATGAGAGATTAACAATTCTTTTTCTTTTTTAAAAAAGGAAAAAAGATTAGGCATATTTGACCCAGAAAGAAGACAGTTAAAATGAGGGTTGACAAAAGTCTGTGAAATCATGAAAGGCTTAATAAGGTGGCTATAATATTCTTCAGAATGTTTTGGAATATCAGATTGTGTGCACTTCGCTTAAAGTTTGAGAAAGTTAAAAATTTCAACAATATTTTGCCCTGTTGACAAAAACTTACATTTTGACCTTCTTTTTCTTTGCTATGCCATATATCCCAAGGATCATGCATAGGAAAAGCTGGATTTGTGTTCTACACTCAACAACACTACTCAAGAAAAAAACTCACAAAAATTTTCTAAATATCCAAACATAATGGAAAATATCAATGTTAAAATTAATTTTTGGATAAAGGTGATGGAAATTTAGACTTCTGATGTCTTCAAATTTTTCCTACTGTCATTCAGGTTCTTTTCATTTCTAGTCTCTGCTCTGAGTGAAATCTTCAGGACGTGTAGATTAGGAATGTAATTGCTGGCAAATCATTCATTATTAAAATTCTAATCAAACAATTAGAATGATTCATGGAACTCTCATTAGAATGAGACTGTACCGAATTTTGAGCTTAAGCTTGCAACTGTGCAGGCCAGAAAAGTGACCAGAGCTCCCTAAACACTTTAACATAAAGGGATGTGTGGTTGATGGTTTCATTTTGAAAATACACTAAAAAAGAAATTCTCTGTGATTCAGAACTATAGATATTTACAATCTTGGTAATATCCACGTATAGAAATCTTTGCAGTATCTCAAATGTGTAAGTTCTTAGGAGACCGTGTGTCTTCGGGTTTGTTTTTGTATTTGTTGGTTACAGTCTCCTTGTTTCCGGGGGAGGAAATCTGACTGAAAAGACCCAAAAGGCCGCAGGACACACTTAAAGCTGCAGTGGAATCCGCGAAACATAATTTCTCCAATGAACATACTGATTTTTTAAAATAAGAGAGCAAAGAAATGAATGGACAAGAGGAAGGGAAAAAAAAACCAGGAAGCTTAATTTGTAAATTAAGATTGCTCCCTAAATGTATGTGGAGAGGGCCATATATATATTTTGAACTTGTCCAAACCTTTTGTAATCAGTGGACAGCTGTATGTGTGTGGTTTGTTCACTGAAAAGCTACCTATAAACACATGGTATCTGAGAATCTCTAGGTTTACCTGATAGGTTTTTTATGTCCTTTTACAAGGAATAATGTACTTATTTTTGATATTTAAAATATCTTAATGATGTGGTACTACAGGCACTGTTACAATGACATTTCTAAGTAATATCCGCTGTTCATGATCGAGCAATGTTTTAGGAGCACAATATTTTGAGACTGTTCTTCATGAGAAAAAAAGAGGAGAATTCAGTAGCAAGACATGTTCTCAATATTTTCCTTCCTTATTTCCAAATATTTTCAGAGTGGACATGGCACTTTTAAAACACGGCAAATATAGGGGCACCCGGGTGGCTCAGTCGGTTGAGTGTCTGACTTCAGCCCAGGTCGTGATCCTGTGCATTGTGGGTTCAAGCCCCGCGTCGGGCTCTGTGCTGACAGCTCAGAGCCTGGAGCCTCCTTCAGATTCTGTGTCTCCCTCTCTCTCTGCCCCTCCCCCACTCTATCTCCCCTAAATAAATAAACATTAAAAAAATTATTTAAAACACGGCAAATATAATATTTATAGCAAAGAGAAAAGTTTCCAGAGATGGCAGAAATGAGTGGAGGTAATACTGTGTTAGCATATACTTTTTGCAAGAAAGAGAATCTTACTCAAATAAGCTCAAGAAAATGCAGTATATTAAGTGGATCGTGATTTAATAGACTCCAAGATGAAGTTAAACTACCAGACATCAGGAGGGGCAGGAACCAGGCACCGCTAGGGGCCTTAGCAGCAGATGCTCATTGTATCTGAATCTGATGGTTCACCATAAACATGAGACAGTGAGTCTGAATGACATTGTCTAGCCTATGTATAAATTGGCTCCTTCAGGCCAAGCTGTACCCTTGATCAAATTAGGATGGTTGGTGATGCTGAGCATACAAGAACATATTTTATTAGAAGTCATGTGGAAGAGGAAAAAAATATGGCATATAGTACAATCACTAAAATAATTGAATCTTGGATCATGCAAAGACAAAAGTTATCACTCGCTTGAAATATAGCTCTGAAATTTCTGTGTCAATGTTTGAATCAATCTCCTTAAAAGATCAAAGCCTGACACTGACATTCTTTTTTTTTTTTTAAGGAATTTCATGAATACAATTCTGAAGTCTCTAACATATTTTAGCTCCAGATTAGGTTGACCACCATTATCAGAAAACAGTTACCAGAAAACACTTAAGTGTTTTTACTAATGCATCTATGAAAGCAACTGGTGGTAATAATTACTCCATTGGACTTACTGTATAAATCATTGCATATAATTCTTTAGCAATTAATGTAATCTTAAAGCTATGCCAAGTAATTTCAACTAATAAATATATAAATAAAATAGCAAAATCAGGCCAATAAGGTTTACTGAAAACTTTAGTTTTCATCAATATGAATAAATGTGTTTTGAAAAACCTCTGCGACACCTAAGATTGCTATTATGACTCTCAATAATTGTTCCAAACCTGGATATTGTTAAAACCTTAATAGCAAGTATAAGGAGGAATAAGTAATCAACATACATAATGGAGTATTAGCATCTTAACCTCCAACATCTGAGCCATAAAGGGAGCCTCTGCTCTTTCTTTCACTCAGGTATTAGTTCTCAGAATGGTTCACATGGCTTCCTTCCTTCCATGCATAAACATTATTCCTTAGCAGCAATTTAAGAATTGGGCTAACATTCGTGACCTTTCTCCACCTGCGCCCCCCCCCCCCCCAACTTAGCTCTGTCCTTCAGGAGAACCACAATAACCTACAAAGATGTTGCTCCCTGGCTTAAGTACTTTAAGGGCATTTCCTGGCCTGCAGTTTAAACTTGAAGCACTTTTGCATCTCAGAGCGCACACCCCTTCTTGCCTGGCCCATTCCTCCCTTTCCAGATTTTTCTCCTCCCGCTCTCAGCCTTACAATTGATGATGCTGATAACATGAATACTTGTTACTCCCATCCACCTTATACTTTCAGATCCTTTCTTATGCTTTTTCCTCTAGTTGGAATATTCCCTCATTCCATTCTTTACCTAATTAGTTTCTGCTCTCCCATAAAGACTCAGCTCCTGGCTAACTAATCCTAGGAACATTCCTAGAGTTTATCAAACTAGGCTAAAATTCCCCACCCCACTGTGTTATCCCACAGTGTCCTGTATATACCTCAGTCAGAGTGGCTATGATATCATAAAAATGACTTGTTAGTGGGTCTATTGTTTCACAAACTATAAGCGGGTTCCATGTTATACCAACCCACACCCACTAGGGACTTAGATTTGTTGAACAGAATGAAACTTCTGACACAGTTATCAGCTACTGAAGCTGTTTCATAGGGAATTTGAAATTCCAACAGAAGAAACTTACAGACTGAGTATTTAAAAAATTTTCCACTGCTTGAGGAAAGTGAATTTAATCTTTTAATTTTTCTTATTAGTTCGCCACAGAAAAAAGTCTGTGCCTCGATGTTGCCCAAGAGCATTTTCTTGGCAAGCTGGCTCACTGCCTGGAACCATCTCGACACTTTGCCTAAAGCAAGACAGTGATTGTTCAAATAGGAAACACACTGATGGGTCTCCAGGCATGGCTGAAATGACGCATTTTCCACATTAGAATTCTGTAATTACGACTGTTACAAATAATGTGATTTGGATCAATTACCCGAATCAAACAGCACGTGTCTGTTGTTCTATATCCTAAATCCCTCATTAGTATAGTAAGAATATAAATAGAAACTTTATAAATGCTATACTAATGAAAAGGAAGGACCTACACATGTAAGATAAATAAAATAGATCACTGTATACATTGATTATTCAGCAAAAAATTCTGTGTCCTCTATTACCTGCATGTCTCAGGTAACAGTGGTTTGGAGTTAAGCACATCTGAATTGTCCAGAAAATCACTGCAGTTCCGCATTTCACTAAGCTAATATAAGAATGGCCTCAGGACAAGTTTTAGATGAAGCAAACTGAGATGAAACTAGAAAGAAGGTAAAATTCTACTTTCTTATTAATGACACACTTAGAATTATCTCTAATCTTTGCTTTTGTTTTACATTCTGCACACCCTAAAGCTACTTTAATTGGGCTCCCTACAGATGATCACTGTTTTGCAATTCAGTACTCAGTTTTTCAGAGTTATTTCCATTACTAAAGAGGGGGTATCTCAAAAGTAAACACACAGAGCGGTGTCTGGGTGGCTTAGTCAGTTAAGCAACCAACTCTTGATTTCCGTGAAGGTCACTATCTTGATCTCACCCTTCGGTTCCTGGTTGGTTCTTCAGACCCAGACTACATCCAGCTAGCTGTGTGCTGACAGCTCAGAGGAGGCTTGAGATTCTCTCTCTTTCTGCCCCTCCTCTGGGCATGTGTGCACTCGTGTGTGCACTCACGCAAGTGCACTCTCTATCTCCCTCTCAAAATAAATAAACTTCAAAACAGAGTCAACATACAGAAGTAAACATTACAAAATGTGCCCTTTACATATTTCCTCACTCTCTCCTGCATCAGTACATACTTGTTCACACCTTCTCTACATCACTTACAGAATCCAATGATAAAAAGTTCCTTACTTCGTATTATGTGTATCAATGGTATGGAAAAGCTCATGTAATTCTTCTCCACTCAGAACACCATCTGCAAAATACGCTTTGAATTCTTCAAAGGACAATTTTCCATCATCTGAAACGGTAAGAACACACAGAAGATAAGCAAATCATTTCAACTTTGTATATTGTTTTGTCTTTTAATTTTAAAATCTTGGCTCAAATGCTTATGCTGGTTTATTTGTGCATGTACACACATTTATTTAAAAAGAGAGAGGGGCGCCTGGGTGGCTCAGTCAGTTAAGCAGCCGACTTCGGCTCAGGTCATGATCTCACGGTTTGTGAGTTCGAGCCCCGCGTTGGGCTGTGTGCTGACAGCTCAGAGCCTGGAGCCTGCTTCGGATTCTGTGTCTCCCTCTCTCTCTGCCTCTTCCCTACTCACAATCTGCCTCTCTCTGTCTCTCAGAAATGAATAAATGGCAAAAAGAACTTTAAAAAATAAAAAAGAAAGAATAATTGAAGGTGTTAAAAAGAAAAATAATTTAATACATTTTTATAGTACATGGACTTCAGACATTTACTCCCTGATGAAATAAGTCTTCATGGTTTTAAGTATGTTTGGGTTCATTTATTTTTACATTTAACAAGCAATTTAACTAAATATACCAAAAATATATCCGCACAACCAAATAAAAGCCTAATACAGAGTCAATTATTCAGATGTTCTGTCTTCATCTATAGGACCTAGCAGGTTACAGAATAAACAGATGTTTAATAAGTGAATACTGATTATTTAAAAAAAATTTTTTTTAATGTTTTATTTATTTTTGAGACAGAGAGAGACAGAGCATGAACGGGGGAGGGGCAGAGAGAGAGGGAGACACAGAATCGGAAGCAGGCTCCAGGCTCCGAGCCATCAGCCCAGAGCCCGACGCGGGGCTCGAACTCACGGACCGCGAGATCGTGACCCGAGCTGAAGTCGGACGCTTAACCGACTGGGCCACCCAGGCGCCCCAAGTGAATACTGATTAAATAATCATGTAGATTCCAGAATTGTTATTGCAATCCAACAAACTGTGTTCATTCCTTTATGATTCAAACAAATGAACACGTTTAAACACAAATACATTTTACTTATTGTGGGATACAAAAGTAAATGACAATCAAATCAGGGAGTCTAATAAAAAGACATAAGAGGCGAAGGCATAAGCGTAAATATGTTACACAGTAAAACACAGTTAAGTGCAATAAGAGATACACTTTGGAATGTATGGGAGTCCGGGCAATACAAGATCTTTCATTTGGGGGCACGAGCAGTGTTAGTAACTTTTGCACGTGACTTTCAATAACAGGTAAATCTGGATAAGCAGAGATGGAAGAAACACATTAATAACAGATGAAAGTAAAAGATCTCTACATGATACAGCAGCACAGAATGTAAGGGAGTGAATGGACATGAACGAAAAGGAAAGCATCCTTCCTTCTGTGCAAGAAGCTGGTTTGCTAGTTATTTCAGGAAGCTGCCAGATGACTTACGTGATGGAACGATCCCCTCCCTTTACAAAGAGACAGCAGCGGACTAAGGAGGAGGAACTCAGGGTCACAAAACTCCTGCCGTGTGGTCCTACCAACACTATACTGAACAAAGTGGAGTTTGTCTTTGAGAAAAAGATGATAAGATTTAGTAGGATTGGACCTTCAAGACCCGCTGAGCTTATTTTTTCCTCTAAAGATGGCCCACAGACCATTTTAATTCAGTTAAAATGTGGATTCCTGGGCCCTACTAGAGAATCCGAATCTCAGAGAGGGCATGGAGGGGTGAGGCAGCGAAGGAATCAGGATTTTTCGTGACCTGTGAGACTCTTCCCCACAGTAACGCTTAAAATAAAGGATACAACAGACTTAATCACTGAATGACCTTCTTTCTCAGATACACTTTCAAAGATCCTTATTTGCAAAATATAAATTTAAAGACTCTTGAGAGTTTTAAAATTGCGTCTCATTTTACTTTTTAACTTAGTAAGTGAATTAAACCAATCTTCTGGTTAATTCTCAGCGATAGCTAACTGGGCAGAAATAGCACGAGAGGTCACAAAAAACCTGACCTGCATAATTCAGAGAATGAGTTCCTCACTCCTAGAGGCCCGCTGGACCAGCCTACCTCAGTCTAGCTCAGTCATTCAAACACTGAAGCAATCCATCGTAAGATAAAGTTGAATCCACGAGGCTCATCAATTTTATATTTTGTATTGTATTGTCCACTTTTGTATTTATGCTTTTGGATGGGCTGTTTTAGTGTCATTGTCTCAAATGACTATTTTAAACTTTGGTTCCATGTAACCTGATGTACATTCCACACTAGATGGTAGAATAGTATCTCTACTGTGTATCTCCTTATTTTGACAAAAAATATGTCCCCCGGTTGGGGAACTGGACACAAACCACATCTAGGTATATGTGAAAGAAAGGCAAGAAAGGTAAGAAAGGGGAAGGAAGGAAGGAAGGAAGGAAGGAAGGAAGGAAGGAAGGAAGGAAGGAAGGAAGGAAGGAAAGAAGGAAGGAAGGAAGGAAGGAAGGAAGGAAGGAAGGAAGGAAGGAAGGAAGGAAGGAAGGAAGGGGGAGGGAGGGAAAAAGACAGAAACCAACCCACTATTTCCAACTCTGCCATGGAAATTTGTAACAAATTTAATACATACATATTCATAGTGGAATATGTTTTCCTTGGTGAGTATTTGATGGTTCTCAGGTGGGCTGAACCAGGCTATTAGAAAACGTAAGCTGCCTGAGCACCCTATGGACAGGGTAAGCCTCTATAATACTGCTTTATAATCACCATAAGTAGGGAAGTTCCAGTGATAATGTAAACACTATCAAATGAAAGCACTGAACAACAAGTGCTCTGATGATTCTATGAGGGCTAAAAACCTTTTTGCTTTGTAATTCTTATTAGAAAAAATATTATAAGAAAAAGCAGTCACTCAATTATAGTCCTGACTTGAAGGATGGAAACTATATTTTGAAAGCCAGTTTTTACCACGTTCAAGACTCCTGGAAGTCTTAAATTCAGGCTGCCATACTTTTAAATAAGGAATTGTAAAGAGTTACTTTGGAATATTTGTAGACTAATGCCTTAATGTCAGACGAAAGTATTACAGTTTTTTTAAAGTTTATTTATTTGAGAGAGAGAGAGCGAGAGAGCAGAGGGGGGGGGCAAAGAGAGGGAGAGAGAAAGAATCCCAAGCAGGCTCCATGCCATCAGCACAGAGCCCTATGCGGGGCTCGAACCCATGAACCATGAGATCATGACCTGAGCTGAAACCAAGAGTCAGATGCTTAACCAACTGGGCCACCCAGGTGCCCCTACATTATTTTTTTTTTAAGGAAAAGGAGACAAAATACCTGTTTAGTGTGTTCTGCATTAACCAAACAATTTTAATATTTTATTAAATATTTGTTTTCATCTTCAATTTTCCTGCTCTTTTGAAATGGAACACAATTAAACTTTGATTTATACTGGTTTGGCTCACAGACTAGCCAAATCTTGTGATATCTGATATACTATAATAAATCTTTTAACATTTACCACCAAAGGGTACAGGTTTTTCAGCTTTTTCTATTTGAATTGCATGCTTTGCCTGAGTTTGTCCTGAGCACAGCTGACCCCTCTCTGTTTTATTTTTAAAGTATTCTGGTCTTGGGGTGCCTGGGTGGCTTGGTTGAGTGGTTCAACTCTTGATTTTAGCTTAGGTCATGATGCCAGGGTTGTGGGATCAAGCTCCACTTCAGGCTCTGTGCTGACTGTAAAGACTGCTTACGATTCTCTCTCCTCTCTCTCTCTCCTCTCTGTCTCTCTCTCTTCCCCCCCCCCCCCGCCTGTCCCACACCCTCTCCCCCGTCCCCTACTCACACACTCTTTTTTTCTCTAAAATAATAAATTAAAAAAAAATAAAGTATTCTGGTCTTATACTCTACATTCCATTAATTTTTGAGATGGAGGTAGCAGAGTGTAATTGCTTATAGCAGTCTTAGAACAAAGAAACTCTTGAGTTTTTAACACAGATTTGGCATTTACTAGTATAGCACTTTCATCCATTCTCTCATGAGTTTTTACTTAGATCCTACTAAGTTCCCACACTGTTTTATGCTAAGAATATAGGTAGGCAAGCCCTTAAGGATTTTGTAATTATGATGGATGTTATAGCAAATAAACAGCCAAATACCGCATGATAAGGGCAATTCTAGGGGACACAGGATGATGGGGGACCATGTAGAAAAGAAAGCTAACCCAGATGTAAGTGTACAGGGAAGGCTTCCCAAACTGTATGACATTTCAGCTGAGATACAAATGACAAATAGGGGTTAAGGGGGAAATATCTGTAAAGGGGAAGAGTATTCCAGGTAGAGGAAATGCCAACTACAAAGCTAGGAGGCAAGAAACAATATAGGTTGGGACCTGAAAAGAAAAAATCAGATCTAATGTACAACAACATGACTACAGTTAACAATACTGTATTGCATACTTGAAATTTTCTAAGACTGCAGATGTTGAGTGTTTTTACCATAAAAAAAGAGTAATTATGTGAGGTGATGAGTATGTTAAGTAGCTTTATTGTACCGAATATTTCACAACACATATGTATATCGAATTATCAAGTTGTATACTTTAAACACATATAATCTTAAGTTGTCAACTATGCATCAATAAAGCTTGGAGAAAAGACAACATACTGAGTGGGAAGATGGAGAAGCCAGAGAGTTAGACACAGAGAGTCAATATCATGAAAAACCACAAAAACCATGGCAATGATATCTGAATTTACCCCAAGAGGAGCCACTGTCTTATTAGAAACTTTGATGTGGTTACCAGTGGGTAGAATGGAGTGGAGAGGTGTGCCATCAGATGAGAAGACACAGTAGAGGTCACTGCAGTAGTTAGAGTAAGAATCAATGGTGATGTAAACTTCAGTAGAGACAGTAAGGACGCAAGGTAAGCAGCCAGATTAGTAATTTGTTTCAGAACTAGAATCAACAGCAACTGGTGATCAGTTAGAGGCGATAGATGAGAGGGAACAATAAGTCAAAAATGATACCCTTCCAGCACAGAGTAATCAGATGGTTGATATCTCCATTCATTGTCAACACAAAAAGCATGGGGTAGAGTGCTCTTTGGCCTATTGAAATTAGATGTACCTGTGGCATAAGGAGAGGCATCCAGCAAGCAGGAGTGTCATATGGGTATAGAAAAGGAGAAGCAGATGGGGCGCCTGGGTGGCTCAGTCAGTTAAGCATCCAACTTCAGTTCAGGTCGTGATCTCATGCTATGTGGGTTTGAGCCCCAAGTGGGGCTCTGTGCTGACAGCTCAGAGCCTGGATCCTGCTTCAGATTCTGTGTCTCCCTCTCTCTCTGCCCCTCCCCTGCTCATACTCTGTCTCTCTCTCAGAAATAAATAAACATTAAAAATTTTAAAAAAATGAAAAGAAAAGGAGAAGGAGAGAGAGGAAGATGAAGAGATACTTGGGAATTATCAATACATACTAATTGAGGTCCTAGAAGTGAGTTCATGCTCCCAAGGAAAATGCTTACAGTGAGAAAGAAGAGGACCCAGAACAGAATTTGGAAATGCCAACTAAATCTTTTAAGTTTCAGATTTTATAAATGCTTGGCGACTGCAAGGATCAAGAGGCTATAGAGAAAACACTTAGCACAGTACCTAGCACATAGTTAAGAGTTCAACAACGGTAGATACAATTTTTGGATGGATTTACGTGTTTGGTATTGCTAAGCCAAGACCATTATGTATTATTAATTCTCATTTTGTTCTCTTTCTTGAAAAGTATTTATTGAGAACACACAGAATAATGGGTAATTGATATGTTTATTTAAAAATAGAAATTTTAGGGGCGTCTGGGTGGCTCAGTCGGTTAAGCGCCCGACTTCGGCTCAGGTCATGATCTCGCAGTCTGTGGGTTCGAGCCCCGTGTCAGGCTCTGTGCTGATAGCTCGGAGCCTAGAGCCTGTTTCAGATGCTGTGTCTCCCTCTTTCTTTGACCCTCCACTGTTCATGCTCTCTCTCTCTCTGTCTCAAAAATAAATAAACATTAACAAAAAATAAAAAAATAAAAATAAAAATAGAAATTTTCATTTATGTTCTTACGTAATAAGTTTTTATATATCCTAGAGCTGGTGCTTCTTTGAAAAAAAAAAGAGTCTCTTTAAACACTCATTTAATTTTGCCTTCAAGTTTTTTTTCTTTCACAAATATGCCAACAACTAGAGCATTGATCTCAGCATTTCCCGCCCCTGCCACTATCATAATTTTAATCTAGTTTTTGTGATCATTTAAATGGTTATTCTCTCAAACACTGGATTTTCTCTCATGTGTTTCTTTAACATTTTTGAACTTTAAATACTGTAGTTTATCAAGATTAAAACACCAAAACATCTTCAAAAATGACAGCAGCATCCTTGTACAAAATGAAACCCTGGAAAGCATTACTGAGTTTAGCACACAAAGAATAGCATATACTTCACATACACATGCAGATTTTTAGAGGCAGAAATAAAAAATATCAACCTTGTTTCTAAAATGATGTACTTAAATTATAAATTAAGAAAAAAATAATGCTAATATTTGATTAAATATAACAGATTAAACACTTTCTATTAAATGTACATATCACTTTATACATTGCTTTAATATTATTGTGCGTTAACTTCCTTATCTCTACATAGCCCCCACCTGTCAAACTTATATTATAAATGTGATTTAAAAGAAGTTACTGACAATATATACATGGAAAGGAAATAGAAACTCTGCTGATTTCAGCTCCGATATGTCAAGACCTTAGCCATTATCGCTTCCGTCCTTAGAACAGCAAAAATCTGAACAGACTGAAAATCACTAACTTTTCTCGGACTCCTCAGAGAACTGAGGTCGCAGGGCAAACCACTCTCCAAAATCTGAGAAACAGGCAAAACCAGAGAATCCCGGCCAAGATCTGCTTACCCGGAGCAGAAGAGACTGGAGCCCTAAACTGACAGGAACACTTACATGGTCATTTTGATGGCTGCTGGAGGCTGGGTACAGACTAGCATAGGAGGGGGAAACTGCTTCAGTCATTAGGGAGCTTCCGCACTTTCGTGGGTTTTACCCCCAGGGACCCTACCAGGTTCTCAAAGTGAGGAGACAAAAAAAAAAAAAAGAACAACTTGTAGCTCTGAAAGAGGGAAGAGCAAGGGGAATCATGAAATATACCCAGAGTGCTCTTCATGACAATGTCTACTCTTCAGGGGCAAAGGTTTTTACCAGAACCCTATCCCATTTGGGGAAAGGACGTTTCTCTCACTGCAGACCCCTCTAGGCTTCATATCAAATATGCTTAAGGGAAGCTAAGAAACACTTGTGAAGGTCAGAGCCCAGAAACACAGACCCAATAAAAGACTGAGATTTAATCATAAGAATATAGAACACATCTGCTCCTCCATTCCTTACCATCAAGCGAACATGGATCCCCTATAAATACAGAGGACTACAGGAGAAAGAGCTGGAAGACTCAGCTTCCTTTTCAGGAGGAGGACTTAGGGAAGCTCAAGTAAATTGGGGAGACAAAAAGACGAGAAATTTGAAGACTTTAGCAATCAGAGCAAACATTAAACACTGCCCAACTCCTAGCCCGCCAGATTAACATAATTTCTCAAGCTAGAAACGTATTAATTTCATTTCCTATTACCTGATACGTCACGATTGGCTTTCACAAAAATATTATCAGGAATGCTAACATGCAAGAAAAAGCACAGTCTGAATATACAAAGCAACCATCAGAACCAGACCAGATCTGATACAGATGTTGGAACTGTCAAACAAGAAATTCTAAATAACTATGATTTATAGGTTAAGGGGTCTAATGGAGAAAAAGAGAAGAGATGGGTAATGTAAACAGAGAGGTGGGAACTCTAAGGAAAAAAAAATCAAGAGATCAAAAACACAGAAATGAAGAATTCATCTGATGGGCTCATCAGTGAACTTGATATAGCTGAGAAAAGAATCAGCTTGAAAAAAATAAAACAAAACCTCAACAGAACATCTAAGCACTCTGAGAAATTTCAAAAGGTGTTACATACATGCAACTGGTAAAGAAGAAAAGGGAGTACAGAGCAGAAGAAATATCTGAAATAATAATAATAATGGCTAAGAACTTTCCAAAGTTAATGACAGAAACCAAACTATAGATCCAAGAAGCTCAGAAAGCACCAAATAGGATAAATTCTTGCCTTGACATCCCCCCACTCTGACCTAAGCAATGCTATACCTAGGCATATAATATTCAAACTACAGAATGCCAGGGGCGCCTGGGTGGCTTGGTCGGTTAGGCATCCGACTTCGGCTCAGGTCATGATCTCACAGTCCGTGAGTTCGAGCCCCACGTTGGGCTCTGTGCTGATAGCTCAGAGCCGGGAGCCTGTTTCAGATTCTGTGTCTCCCTCTCTCTCTGCTCCTCCCCTGTTCGTGCTCTGTCTCTGTCTCAAAAATAAATAAACGTTAAAAAAAAAAAACTACAGAATGCCAAAGACAAAGAGGAAATTTAGAAAGAGAAAGAAAAAGAATTAATCTACAGTCTATATAAAGACCAAGAATACAAATTAAAATTACAGTGGACTTCTCATCAGAAACCATGCAAGCAAAAAGTGTGGAGTGAAATATTTAAAGTGTTGAAAGAAAAGCCCCATAATATAGAATTTTATATCCAGTGAAATTGTTCAAAAACAAAGGCAAAAATAGAGACCTCGGATGAACAAAACTGAAGAAATTCATTGCCAGTGGAACTTCTCTGTGAGAAGTGTTAAAAGAAGTTCTTAGGGAGAAGGAAAGTGATACAGATCAGAAACTCAGATCCACATAAAGAATAGTGTCAGAGAAGGAATAAATGGAAATAAAATATTTTGCTGTTTTTATTATTCTGAGTTAATCTAAGAGATAACTCTATAAAGTAATAATACTAACAACATGTTGGTAATTATAGCATATGGATAAGTGAGATAAATTATATCAGTTCATAAGGAACAGAAGGAAGCACTGGAAATATTCCATTGTAAGGTATGTGTGTTACTTATAAAGTGGTATAGTGTCATTTGAAGGTATATTTAGATTAGTAATATATTAAATATTGCAAATTTAGATTAGTGAGAAATGTATATAGCAACTAAAATGGTCTTAAAATATATAATTGATTTGCTAAGAAAGTAGATAAAAAAGATTATAAGATATTGTTTAAAACTGAATAGGGTGGAAGAAGAGGGAGAAAAAAGGAACAAAGAAAAAGTGGAATAGAAAATAACTACAAATGTGGTAGATATTAATCCAAAAATGCCAACAATCAATTTAAATGTGAATGATCTTAACACGCTAATTAAAAGGCAGAGACTGGGGTGCCTGGGTGGCTCAGTCGGTTAAGTTCCCAACTCTTGATTTCGGCTCAGGTCATGATCTCACGGTTTGTGAGACTGAACCCTACATTGGGCTGTGCCCTGACAGCGGTGTCTGCAAGGGATTCTCCCTCCCCCCCCCCGCCCCTCCCCTACTTGCACTCTCTCTCTTTCTCAAAAGAAATAAACTTGAAAAAAATTCTCTTAAAGGCAGAGATTTTCAGGGTAGATAACCAAACAAGAGCCATGCTGTCTACAAGAAACCCACTTTAAATATAAAGATTAATACACGCTAAATCCAAAGAGATGGAGAAAGATATACCATAACAGCGTTCAACAAAAGAAGGCTGAGGTAGCTTATTAATTTCAGTCAGAGACTTCAAAACAAGAAAAATTATCAAGGATAGAGAGTGGAATTACTTAATTAAAAAGGGGTCAATTCTCCCAGAAGACAACAATTCTAAGTGTGTATGTGCCTAAAACAGAACATCAAAACACATGACATGAATACTGACAGAACTGAAAAGAAAAATAGACAAATCCACAATTACAGTTGGAGACTTCAACACTCCCCTTTTAGTAATAAAAAGGGGATAAATCAAACATGTAGAAAATCAGTAGGGATATATATACATATATTGATCTGAACACCACTATCAATTACATTATCTATAGTCACTTATACAATACTTCTTCTAACAAAGGCAGAATATGTAACCTTCTTGAGATCACATGGATTATTCACCAAGATATGTCGCATACCTTGTTTAGGTGTGGCCATAAAACACACTTTAACATATTTAAAGTGTAGATGTCACATAAAGTATGTTCTCAGAACACAGTAGAAGTAACCAGAAATCAGTAACAGAAAGATAGTCAAAAATCCCAATATTTAGAAATTAAGGATCACTTTTCCAAATAACACATGACATTTGACACTCAAGTATCAACAGAAGTTGAAAAAAAAAAAACATTTTGAACTAGATGAATATGACAGTACAACAAATGAAAATTTATAAGTGCTTAGAGGAAGACTTATATCTTTAAATAAGTTTATATATTCATATAAATATAAATATTTATATAAATATAATATAATTTAATTATATTAATTTGACATATTATGTAAACATGATTATATATTTAATTAACTTAATATATTATATAAATATATAAATAAATTTATATATTATAGAATATCTAAAATCAATATCCAGGTTTCCACATTAGGAAATTGGAGAGAGAAGAGTAAATTGAGCCTAAAGCAAGCAGAAGAAAATAAATAATAAAGATTGGTACACAAATCAATGAAAGTGAAACCAGAAAAACAACAGAGAAAATCAGCAGAACTAAAAGCTGATTCCTTGAAAAGATCAATAAAATAGGTAAAGTTCTAGTCGGGCTAAGCAAGGAAAAAAAGAGAGCAAATATGATCAGTATCAAAAATGAAAGAAAAGTTATCACAATTAATAAAACAGTACTATGGACAACTCTATGCCCACAAACTTGATAACTTACCTGAGGTGGAATAATTCATTGAAAGACAAAAACTGCCAAAAGTCACACAAAAAGAAACATTTAATCTTAATAGGTCCATATCTACTTAAGTAATGTTATCAATAATTAATAACCTCACGAAAAATAAAGTGCCCTGCCCAGATGGATTTACTGGTAAATTCTATCAAATATTTAAGGAACAAATGACACCAATTCTCCTGATGTCTTCCAGAAAATAGAAGCCAAAATAACATTACTAAATCATTCTGTGAATCCATCATTATCCTAATCCGAACCTAGATAAAACCGTTACAAAAAGGGAAAACTGTAGACCAATACTGTTCAGGAACATAGATGTAAAAATCTTCAACAAATATTAGCAAGTTGAATCCAACAACGTTTTAAAAGATTATACACAAAGGCCAGTGGAATTTAGTTCAGTTATGTAAGATGGACTAATATTTGAAAAAACAATCAACGTGGGGTGCCTAGGTGGCTCAGTCAGTTAAGTGTCTAACTTTGGCTCAGGTCATGATCTCGCAGTTCATGAGTTCGAGCCCCGTGTCGGACTCTATGCTGACAGCTCAGAGCCTGGAGCCTGCTTCACTTTCTGTGTCTCCCTCTCTCTCTGCCCCTCCCCCCACTCATGTGCACACACAATCTCTCTCACTCTCTCAAAAATAAACATTAAAAAAAATGAAAAAAAAACCAATGTAACCCACAACATAAACAGGCTAAAGAAGAAGAAATCATATGATCATATGAACTGATGAAGAAAAAACATTTGATGAAATTGAACACTCATTAATAATAAGAACTCAGCAAACCAGGAATAGAAAGGAATTTCCTCAACCTGATAAAGAACATCAACAAAAATCCCAAAGCAGAAGTCACACTAAATGGTGGGTAAGTAGAAGCTTTCCTCTTAAGATCAAAAACAGATCTTAAGAGATGTCTTCTCTCACCACTCTTACTTAACAATAGTCTGGACGTCCTAGCTAGTGCAATATGACAAGAAGCAGGAATAAAAGGCATACAGACTGGGAAGGTAGAAACAAAACTGTATTTCTTCACAGATGGCATAATTGTCTATGTAGAAAATCATCCCAAAGAGTCAGCAAATAAAACAAACAAAGCCCAACCCCAAACAAAACCTCTGAAACTAAAAAGGAAATATAGCAAAGTCACAGGGTAGAAGGTTAATATACAAAGTCAATTGCTTTACTATATATCAGTAACAAGCAACTGGAAGTTAAAATCCAAAACAATACCATTTACAAAAGTACCCCCCAAATGAAATACTTAGGTAAATCCAAAAATATATATATAAAGGATCTAAATGCAGAAAACTACAAAACTCTGATGAAAGAAACTAAGTAAGATCTAAATAAGTAAATGAAGAGATAGTGTAGAAGACTCGATATTGTTAAGGTAGCAATTCTTCCCACCTTTGTCTTTTGATCAATGCGACTAATATTGCAATCAAATCCCAGCCACTATTTGATAGCACAGACAAACTGATTCTCATGTATATAGGGAAAGATAAAAGGCCTAGAATTACAAACACAATACTGGAGAGGAAAAACAAAGTTAGAGGACTTAACAGTACCCAATTTCAAGACTTTCTATAAGCTACAGTAATCACCCCAGTGTTGTCTTGGCAAAAGAACAGATGCATAAATCAATGGAACAGAATCAAGAAACCAGAAATACAACCACACTAATATAGTCAACTGATCTTTGACAAAGGAGCAAAGGCAATTAGAGAAAGGACAGTCTTTTCAAAAAATGGTGCAGAAACAACTGGATGTCCATATGCAAAAAAATGAGCCTAGACACAGAGTTTATACCTTTGATATGATAAAAATTAACTTAATATGGATCACATACCCAACTATAAAATGCAAAATAAGAGAAACCTTGGATTGGGTGATGAGTGTTAGATACAACACCAAAAGCACAATCATGAAAGAAAGAAAAGGTAAGTTAGACTTTATTAGAATTTTAAAATCTGCTCTGTGAAATAAAATACTCTTAAGAGAATGAAAGACAAGCTATAGGCTGAGAAAGTATTTGCAAAACATATCTGAATAAGGACTTATATCTATAATGTACATAGAAATCTTAAAATAGCAATAAAAAGGCAAAAAGCCAATTTAAAAAAAAGTGGGCAAATATCTGAATAGACACAAGTCCCCCCAAAAAATACAAATGACAAATAAGCATTTGAAATATTTTCAATACTGTCATTAATAATTTAAATAGTAATGAGATGCTACCACATACCCATTAGAATGGTTTCCCTCAAAAAAAAAAAAAATAAAAACCCACAAAAACCTAGCAACACCAATTCCTAGCTCACATGTGGGTCAACAGGAACATTCATTCATTACTGGTGGAAAAGCAAAATGTTGCAGCTACTTTGGAAGACAGTTTGGCATTTCATTTTCTTACGCAGCAACCATGGTCCTAGGTAGTTACCCAACTGCTCAAAAACTTAAGTCTGCACAAAAACTACACGTGAATGTTTATAACACTTTTATTCATAATCACCAACAATTGGAAGTAATTAAATGTCTTTCAGCAGGTGCACGGATCAAATAATTTTAGTACATTTGCAGAAAGGAATGTTATTCAGTGATTTTTAAAAAGTAAGCTATCAAGCCAAAGAAAGTCATGGATGAAACTTGCCAGTCTGAAAAGGCTGTCTATGTAGTATATGATTCTAATTTTATGACATCCCAGAAAGGACAAATTTATAAAGACAGTCACAAGATGAGTAGATGCCAGGAGTTCAGGGCAATGAGGGTCGAAAGGACAAAAACAGGGGATATTTTAGGGTGGGGAAACTATTTTGCATGACGTGGTATGATAAATATATGGCATTATGCATTTGTTGAAACCCACAGAACTTTATAGCGCAAAGAATAAACTTTAAGACAAAAACAGAAAGGGAGGCAAACCATAAGAGACTCTTAAATACAGTGAACAAACTGAGGGTTGCTGGAGGGACTGTGGGTGAGGGGATGGGCTAAATGGGCGAGGGGCATTAAGGAGGACACTTGTTGGGATGAGCACTGGGTGTTAAATGTAAGTGATGAATCACGAGATTCTACCTCTGAAACCAATACTATACTGGAAACTAACTTGGATTTTAATAAATAAATTAAAAAAATAAACTTTAATGTGTGAAATTCTTTAAAAATCATTTAGGAGTTCAGGGGATTCCAGGACGGAATGGAGAATGTGACAAAATAATTTAAATGTACTAGAAACAGACAGAAACAACTTCACTGAAGGCAATGAGGGAAAACAGTGTTGACCTAAGCAACTTTGGAAACGAATGGAGTCCACATAAAGGCAAAATAAGGGGTACTTAAGCACTAGACCCTAGTTGATAAAGTTGTTTTCCACAGGGGCACAAGTAAAACATCCTGAGTACTATACATGCATATTGGAGTTGAACAGTTATGTAAATGAATGGCTGACTGGGGGAGCCAGGTATCCCACTGTTGGAGGGGCAGGTTACTGAGAAGCTAAAGGAGGAGGCTAGAATAATCCATGTGGTAATGCTTTAAAGTCTGAAATACCACCATGACTCATGTTTAGCTTAATATAGATACATATGTGCACATACAGAAATATTTGTAGAAATGCACACATACTTGGGTTAGTATACACATCTATATTTCCTTGCTCCATCAGCTGAGAGAGCTTAGAAGCAACAATGGCACCCCAGTAACAATGAACACGTCTACCACCCACATCTTGGGTTTCTAATATCCATTCTCTAGTACAAACAAAAATCAAGAATCCCTGGAGAACCGACTGATTCTCATACTGGGGCAGGAATTATAAAAGATGAGTCTGAAGCATCTGAAGGGCCAGAGAGTAAGAAAGTACTAAAAGACTCACAATTATGAGGGTACGTCAAAGGCACGGAGGAGTCTACCAAAAGGGCTCCCAATGGCCAAATTGACAATAAAATTGAACAATAAAATACAAACAAATTGAACAATAAAATACATTGAGTAGTACTGGATTAATCATAGAATAAATATCCATGTGTCTGTAGTGTTATAAATATTGAATAAATAAATACATATATAAACGAGAGCATAGACAAATCTCCCATGCAGAAGAACTATAAATAATTCATGCACATACTCAGTTTTCAAGGAGGTGGACCATAACTCCCCACTCCTTAGGTGTGGGCTGCCCACGGTGACTTCCTTCCAGGGTCAAGTTATGGAAAGGGGAGGAAAGAGTAAATTCTGCAGTGCAGAGACCTGCCAAACACTACCTGAACCAGGTGATCAAGGCCAATGCCAAGAGTCATAAATCATGCTGGCCATATAAATCTTTGATACGATGGGGATGGCACTTTACCTTTGCTATCTTCCTCGCCCAAAGACATAACCCCAGCCTACACATGAGAAAAACATCGAACAAATCCCAATCTAGAGACATCTAAAACACCAGACTAGTGCTCCTTTAAACTGTCAAGATCATCAAAAACAAAACAGGCTAAGAAACTGAGCCTAAGAAGATATGGTTACTAAACACAATGTGGTATCGTGGCTAGGATCCAGGAACAGAAAAGGAACACTGGGGAAAAACTAAGGAACTCTAATAAAGTACGGACTTTAGTTAGTACTGGCTTTAGTTAGCCAGTATTGATTCTGACTAATTATAACATATGTACTACACTAATGTGAAATGTTAATAATAAGGGAAACTGGATGTTAGGGATATGGGAATTCTCTATAGCAGCTTCACAGTTTTTCCAGAAATACAAAACTGTTCTAAAATAAAAAGTTTATTTAGGGGCACCTGGGAGGCTCTTTACCTCTGGTTGAGTGTCTTACTCTTGATTTCAGCTCAGGTCATGATCCCGGGGTCTTGGAATCAACCCCGCATCGGGTTCTGCTCTGAGCGTGGAGCCTGCTTGGGATTCTCTCTCTCCTCTTCCTCTGTCCCTCCCACACTCATGATTGCTCTCTTGCTCTCGCTCGCTCTCTCTCTCACTGTCTTTCAAAATAAATAAGCTTTTTAAAAAGTTTATTTAGAAATGTATACAATAGCATATAAAATTATATAGAATAATGTATAAAAAACTGATTTGCCATGTTATCAACATGGTAAAATCAACTATATTTATTCATATTATATCTTGAAATCTAATACATTAAATTCAATAATCAACTCAACAAATTCACTTTCTTAACCCCAGACAAGTTACCCTGGTTCTTGTGTTTTCTACAGACCATCTGGGAGAACGAAATGTGTTTTAGGTATCGGCGCTTATACAAGTAAAAATACATTGACTTGTTATTTTTTGAAGCATTTCTACTTTAAATTTTATCGACCATAACCATCACAATAATGACGTAGTTATATATTCTTACGTTTCTTTCCAGGAGTAGAAGAAAACTGAAGTAAATTCAGATGTGGTGCTTGAAAGCACATCTCTGGGGACATATTTTTGGAAGGTCATTAAAACTGCAATCAGTGTAAAATTTGCCGAGTGCCCAAAACTCAGGTAGAAAACTGAATAATTCAGTTAAATGCTTGGCTCTTCACTGACTTGATACCAAATATTTAGATTCTTTTTTTAAATGTTTTTTTAACATTTATTTATTTTTGAGAGACAGAGAGAGAGCATGAGCAGGGAGGGGCAGAGAGAGAGAAGGAGACACAGAATCAGAAGCAGGCTGCAGGTTCTGAGCAAGCTGTCAGCACAGAGCCTGATGCAGGGCTCAAACCCACAAACTGTGAGATCATGACCTGAGCCGAAGTCGGATGCTCAACCGACTGAGCCGCCCAGGCGCCCCCCCAAATATTTAGATTCTTTATCAGGAAAGCTCATTTGTTATATCAAAATAATTTTGTCACTTGAAATTGTGTTGGGAATATGAAAACTGTCTTCATCTTGAAGTAATGAGTATATATTAATTTTTCATGGCTAGAAAGAATGTGCTTCTAACTTAGTAAAAAAATATATCTGTTTAATGTCACTTCCACAGAGAAATTAATAGCAATGTTTTAGGTGAAACTGGGAGAAAGCCAAGAAAAACAACCCCCACTCCCACCCCATATACTCAGTCTTTTGTAGAATGACAGATGAAACTTTTGTTGGAGGAACATTTAGGCATTTGTAGAGAATATGGATTCAAAATTAGCAATGTAAGGAATACCCCATTTGTAGGCCAATTTTACTGCAAGATGAAAAACTAAATGTTTTAATACAGGTGTTAGACTTAGAAAAAAATACAATACACAATTCAATTGCTTCTTCCGCCCCTCTTTAAACCTTTGTTTCTAATAGATAATAACTCTTTTCCAACTAGTTTACCTTTTCAAAAAGGAATATAGTATTTTTGCCCGGTCAACATCTACTTTCCTTTATTTTGGTAAAAATACTTTGGTTTTCACTTGACAGATCACCTGCCCACTCTCTCATTCCAAGTATTTTAGGTGAGGCTTTATGCAGCTCACGCCGCTCTGGAAATGCACGTGTAATCCAAGCCTGGAAAAATCAGTTCATTCCTTCTCTTGGTTATTGCTTCAAGAACGGGCATGTGGATGGAACTGGAGAGTGTTATGCTAAGTGAAATAAGTCATACAGAGAAAGACAGATACCATATGTTTTCACTCTTACGTGGATCCTGAGAAACTGAACAGAAGACCATGGGGGAGGGGAAGGAAAAAAAAAAGTTAGACAGGGAGGGAGCCAAACCATAAGAGACTCTTGAAAATTGAGAATAAACTGAGGGTTGATGGGGGGTGGGAGGGAGGGGAAAGGGTGTGATGGGCATTGAGGAGGGCACCTGTTGGGATGAGCACTGGGTGTTGTATGGAAACCGATTTGACAATATTCATATTTAAAAATAAAAATAAATAAATAAATAAATAAATAAATAAATAAAAGAATAGGCATGTGACTCTAGTTGATCAACCAGAGAAAATATTGAGAGGTATTCTCTTTTTATTCTCATTTGTTGAACTGGTAGGATGCATTCCAGGAGTCATCTTGCCTCTCCTGGTAAGAAAGCCTACCTGAAAGTAAACCAACCAGAGGAAAACCAAACCTGAGATGGAGAGAGAGGGAAGGAGGCAGGAAAGGAGAGTGACTCCTGACACCTAAGTACAACCGTGCCTCTATACCATCTCTGGAGTATTTCGGTCATAAGAATCAACTAACTCCCTATTTCACTAAAACGAATCTGAATTGGGTTTGGAGCACTTTGAACTGACTTGGTCCTGATGGTAAGCATCTTTCTTTTTTCCCAGCTGTCTCAATTTTTTCTCATCTTTAGAGATCTAGTTGAGGACAATTATTCTATAAGCTTACCTAGGCAAACCCAAGCCAAAGAACTCTTCCTCCTCTGAACTCATACATTAGTATATTTAGCATCTGTTTGCCTTAGTGATACCTCTTGTGTTGTTGATGACAGTGTTACTCAATTTTCTCTGTGTATGAATTTTTTTTTTTAATCAATAAGATGCTAAATTCCCAAAGGACAGCATTGTCCAATATCCCTTCGCTACTTCAAGTCCCAAACTGTTGAGAAGTGATTGACCAAGTTTTCTCCAAATCTATGTGCCAAAATCCAAAAGGAGTTATTTTCCTTACACAAATATATAATTTGTCCTAGCAACATAAAGCCTTTGTAAGAGCTCACAGTTCCCAGTTTGCTTCCGTAATTACTTCATAGGTAATTTCATAAATTATATCTTTAGAACCCATATGAAATTAGTGAAGGTAGAAGGAAACTGACATGTTTTGAATATTCACAATATACTAAACAAAATCCTTGGGACTCCACATATATTTACCTGGCATATATCTCACAATAGTGCTGCTAATTAAATTTTATTATTTTTACTTTACAAATGAGGAAACAAGCTGAGAGATGTTAATTTGTTCAAGACCACACCCTAGTGAATGTACACTCATGTTTATGTGTTTTTGAATCTTTGCATTACCACCACCTAGCACGGTGGTGCATAAAAAGAAGATAAAAAGAAGATTCCAGCATAAAAAGAAGATTCATAAAATATTAGGCAAATGAATGAATGAGTGACTGAACAAATAATACAGCCACGATCAAAGGTGTCCTTTTTGGTTCCAGATCTCCACTATACTATGCCACCTACAAACAGAATCATCACCAAGATAATCCCATACATTTTTGTCTCTTGTTTTTAAGTTACAATGAATCACTTAGCATTATGCATGTGGAAAGACGGATATTTCAACAGCTTCACCCCACTATGGAGGTGAGTCACAGTAGATGAAGCAGCTTGGGCTAAGTACTAGGACTTTTAGATTAGAGGGGAATCTGAATATAAATTGTATTTACTTGTTCTGTGACCTTAAACAAGTTATCTATGTCTCGGATTACTTATCAGTAAAACTGGGATAATATTATCTTCCTTGTAAGACTGTTGTGAGATGAAATAAAATTATGCTAGCAGAGCATCTGACATATAGGCATCTTTTTTTTTTTTTGCTGTTATTACTATAATATTTTCTTTGAAGTTCAAACCAATTCTCTCATGGCCATATAAGTCTTAGTAATGTACAAGTGTTTGATTTTTAATAATTTAGGCATGACTTAGAACATTGAGAAAAAAGACATGTCTCTCATTAATAGCAACAGATGTTCATAACTGAGCTCTCATAACTAAAAGTGACCCCAATATTACAAAAAAAATTTTTTAATATAGAAGACACTCTCAACATAAAGAACAGTCTCATTACCCAAGCCAGAAACTACAAGTCTGCCTTCCTGCCCTCAGCCATAAGTATATACTATTAAATACCTTCATCTGTCTTAATGTTTTCAACTAATTACCAACTCTTTGCTAATAATACATTCAAAAATATCGAGTTCAATTTCTTTATTACCTTTACCATGGATTTATTGACGCTTTCAACAGCTCTAATCTGGAGGGTTTTGTGGCAGCCCGGGTGTAAAATTCTGGCAGCTTTAACTAGGGTAGAGATTTGGAAGTCGTGAGAAGTGACTTCATTTTGAATGTATTTTAACGGTGGAGCCAACGGGGTCTACTAATGGATTAGATGTGGGGTTTTTAGAGGTTCAGAATCATGGAAGCCTCTGAAACTTCCGGCTGGAGCAAGTAGTGAATAATGGTAGCATTTCCAGAGTTGGGAAATGCTACTGCAGCAAGCCGGGCAGCTGGGATGGAGAGTGTGCTTTCAGACATGAGCATGGTAGGTATTCAGGATAAAGTTTCACAAACTGAGAAACTGTGTTCAGTAACTAATTCCTATGTACTTTTCAAGTGTGCGTGTGCCTTTGTACTTGCTTTTCTTTTTACCTGGGATTACCTGTCCCCCATCTAACCTACACTCGCATGAAGTACGCTCAAGAGGCGGCTTTCCCAACACCCCCAGCAGAATTAGACTTACCTTCCTCTATGGCCCAATAGCAATTCAGTAATGTTTACAAAATACTAATAATAAATCAAGCATTATACTAATTACTAGGGATACAAAGATATAAAATTCCTTGCGTTCAAAGAGCTTCCAATCTAATAGGGGGTAGGGGAACCTACCCAAACTATTCAGTACAATGTGATAAATGGTATATACAAAATGCAATGAAACTATAGATGAGAGAATGGTGGGTAGTCAGGCTAAGGCACTAATATTTACTGAATGTATATTTGCCATATGTATGGTACTTTAATTGTTATTTCACTGAATTCTCACAACAGCCCTATAAGCCAAGCAGAAATCTTTAAGTACTTACCCCAAACTATACAGTTTGCACGTGGCAGAATTAGCTTACACATCCACCCCTGACTCCTAGGCCATTTTCTATCAAACCAAATGCAGAAGGGGCTTCATGGGAGAGATAAACTTAGGCTGAAACCAGAAGGATGAAGGTCAGAGGAAGTGGTGCATGTCTAGATGCTGGGGGCTGGGGGAGTTACGGGCAGTGTCCTTCAGAGAGAATGGAGGGAGAAGAGGCTGGGTAAGTGGTACCATGCTTAGGAGTCTGGGTTTTATCCTGGAACAAATGGGATATTGTTTATTTTTTTCTTAAGTTTATTTATTTTGGGAGAAAGAGGAAGAGAGAGCGCGCATGCAGGGAGGAGCACAGAGAGAGGGAGAGAGAGAGAATCCCAAGCAGGCTCCACACTGTCAGCACAGAGCCCCACGCAGGGCTCAATCTCACGAACCATGATATCATGACCTGAGCCAAAATCAAGAGTCGAACGCTTAACCAGCTGAGCCACCCAGGCTCCCCCTCTAATAAAACATTTTTAAAAGTGTAAGTAATAACCAGTTGGAAGAAACCAAAATATTTCTACTTTGAAATACATACATGGACCCACTGGTCATTTTGACATCATGAAGACGGAGCCAACGAAATCCAGCATCGCAACACTTTTGATACCTGAGAGAACCTCAGATGCTGAATGCATCACATACATTTCAGTTTTTCCCAATGCTTTCACTATTTTCTTTAAAAACCATAAATAAAAATGAATTCAGTTTCCCTAGTTTTCAGTGTTGGAGTATAGAACCCAAAGGGTGTCTTGGGCATTCAGGGCCAACTCTAAGCACACATGAGAAATTATATTAGGATTATTGATTTACAAACAATAGGCAAAGCTGAATGACCATGGCAAACGTAGGGCAAGAGCCAGGGCAGCTATGAGGGCTCAGTAAGGTCATCATGGACAGAACATCTAGGCACTGACAGGAAAACAATTCAGCACCAATGGGAGGGTGGGCGGGCCATTGTAATTATCCCACCAAATAAGAATAAGCAGGATAAAAAAATAAAAATAGGTAACATTTATTTAAAAAAAAAAACTTTTTAAGGGACAGGCACCTTTCAAAAAAATCCGTATTATTTCTTTTAATCTTTTAAAAAGCCTGTGTGAGAGGTATTGTTGTTGCTGTTGTTTTTTAAGTTTATTTATTTTGAGAGAGAGAGAGAGAGAATGAACCAGGGAGGGGCAGAGAGAGAAGGGTACAGAGGATCCGAAGGAGGCTCTGGGCTGACAGCAGAGAGCTCGATGCAGGGCTCAAACTCATGAGCCTTGAGATCATGACCTGAGCCGAAGTCAGAGGCTTAACTGACTGAGCCACCCAGGGGCCCAATGAGACCTACAGTTTTTATCTCCTTTTTATAAACGAGGAAGTAAAATAATTTGCTCAGATCACAGAGAGAGAGAGGAATGGGAATTTGAACCCAGGACATCTGACGACAAAGCCTAGCTTAACTATAGTTACAGTTAACTGTAACTAGATGGAGTAGAGGAGATGATTCACTGCAGAACAGAAAGAGAAAGGAACTCTGGGCTGCTAACCGACAGATCTAGATTACAGACAACACTTATGGTAGAGGCCACATTTTAGAGGGGACACCTTGCACTATATACACTGTAGGATTTGCTATCAGAGCAGGTTCTGACTTCTGACCCTTTGGCTGCCCATGGCATTCATGTTGTGGGCTCAGTAATTTGAATAGAAATTCTCTGTTTGTTTCTATGACAGCTGATCAGCCCAGCTAAGTAAAGATAAGAATTTTCACAGTTTTCTGCTTTTGGCAGAAAAGCAACACATTTATGAGAGTGAAACTGCTTTGTATTTTAGAAAAAAAAAAAAAAACCATACTGTGGAAATAGAAAATTTGTTTTTCCTTATTTTGTGAAAAAATTATCATAGTCGGAACTTGCACTCATGCACTCCCACATGTTGTATTGCCTGATGAGCCACTTCTTCCTGGGTCGTTGTCCGGCCATGAGATTTTATTTCTTTTTTTAGATAGCTCTTACTAGACTTTGCTTTGACTTTCAAGCTGGTAGGTGTACAGTTGAAGGTTTTGCAAGTTTGCAGACGCCTGAGTGTAAATATAGTATCGTGCCATATCTGATCCCTACTGCTCTGCAATTAGTTACTGGATTCTCAGTTACACCGATGTTCCCAAAACATTTTGAGAAAACAGTGAGAGATTATGAAATAAAAATCGGCCTCATGCCAATAATCCTGATTTCCAGGGCCCAGCTTTTAATCTTTTTATCCTTGTTTGGGGCTAAGATCCCCGAGTAAAATATCGGAGGGGCTATAGAGCTCCCTGTGTGGCCGGTGATTCTTAACTAACTAGCTCATATCAAAAGAGCCTTGTTAGCAAGATACAGGAAATAGAACCACAGACCTCTGGATGGTACTCTCAAAGTTTCCCTATCTTCAGAGAAAATATTCCCATTTATCAAACCTGTGTTTTACCCCTCTACCTGAGGTCATATTTACACATGTTAACTGAATAAACCAAACTATGGGCAGCCACGTTGAAAGGCTCTTACCAAGTCTTACTAATCTATTAACATTGGTTACATAAGGATCCAATGAAGTCTTCAAAATATTCCCAAACACACAAATTCAACCTGAACTTCTTATATGAGTGTTTTTAATGCCAGTAGTAGTTCTGTCCCGATTTTAAGGTTATTTTTTTCTATTTCTGAAAGATGCCACCAAAATTCTGAGAGGCAATGCTTTGAATCTGTAGATTGCTTTGGGTAATATAAACATTTTAATAATATTAGTTCTTCTAATCTATTAGCACAGAGTATCTTTCCATTTATTTGTGTCTTCTTCAATTTCATTAATGTCTTTCATTAATGTCTGCACAGGTCTTTCACCACCTTAGTTAAATTTACTTTTAGGTATTTTATTCTTTTTGATGCACCTGTAAATGGGATTGTTTTCTTAATTTCTTTTTCTGGTAGTTCATTTTCAGTATATAAAAATGCAACAGATTTTTGTATATTGCTTTTGTACCCAAACTTTACTGAATCCACTCCTTAGCTCTAACACATTTTTTGGTGGCAACTTTAGGGTTTTCTATTTGTAAAATCATGTTGCCCTCAAATAGTGAGTTTTACTTCTTCCCTTCTGATCTGGATGCCTTTTGTTTCTTTTTCTTGACCAATTTCCCTGGCTAGGACTTCCTACTATGTTGAATAAAAGTGGCAAGAGTGGATATCCTTGTCTTGTCCTTAATCTTAAAGCAAAACCATTCAGTTTTTCACCATTGAGTATAATGTTAGCTGTGGGCTGGTCTTTGTGGACTTTATATATTGAAATAGTCTACAGTCCAACTTTGTTGAGAGGTTTTGTCATAAATGGATGGTGAATTATGTCAAATGCTTTTTCTGCATCTATTGAGGAGATAATATGATTTTTATCCTTTTGTTAAAATTGGATATCATGTTGATTGATTATTTGGGTGTTGGACCATCCTGGAATCCCTAGGATTAATCCCACTTGATGATGGTATACGATCTTTTTAATGTATTGTTGAATTCAGTTTGCTAATATTTTCTTGAGAATTTTTACATCTAAGTTTATCAGGAATACTGGCCTATAATTTTACATCTTTGTGGTATCTTTGTCTGGTTTTGGTATCAGGGTAATTAATGCTGACATCATCAAATAAGATTGGATGCAATCCTGCCTCTTCAACGTTTTTGGAAGAGTTTGAGAGGAACAGATATTAAATCTTATCTGAATGTTGGGTAGAATTCACAAGTAAAGCCACCTGGTTCTGGACTTTCATTTGTTGGTAGGTTTTTTTGGGTTTTTTTTATTGATTTAATCTCCTTTCTAGTAATCAGTCTATTCAGACTTTTATTCATGATTTAGTCTTGGAAGATTGTATGTTTCTAGGAATTTATCCATTTCTTCTAGGTTGTCCAATCTGTTGGTATATAATTGTTCATATAGTCTCTTAGGATCCTTTGTATTTCTTTGGTATCAGTTGCCACTTCTCTTTCTTCAATGCTGATTTTATTTTTTTGAGCCCCCTTTTGTCCTTACTGAGTCTAGCTAAAGGTCTTTTTATCTTTTCAAAAAATCTGTTCCTAGTTTAATCAATCTTTTCTGTTGTCTTTTTTGTCTTTATTTCATTTATTCCAACTCTGATACTTATTAGCCCCATCCTTCTACTAAACTTGGGGCTTTATTTATTCTTTTTCTAGTTCCTTTAGGTGTAAAGTCAGATTGAGAATTTTTCTTGTTTTCTGAGGTAGGTTTATATCGCTATAAACTTCCCTCTTAGAACTACTTTTGCTGCACCCCATAGATTTTGTTATGTTGTATTCCCATTTTCATTTGTCTCAAGGTAGTTTCTAAGTTTCTCCTTTGGTTTCTTTGTTGATCCATTGGTTGTTTGTAGTGTGTTGTTTAGTCTCCATATATTTGTGATTTTCCAGTTTTATTCTGGTAATTGATTTCTAGTTTCACATCACTGTGGTCATATAAGATGCTTGATATGATTTCAATCTTCTTAAGTTTATTTAGACTTGTTTCGTGACTTAACATGTATATAATCTATCCTAGAGGATGTTCCATGTGCACTCAAGAAAAATGTGTATTCTGCTGCTGCTTTCGGAACGAATGCTATGTATACATCTATTAAATCCATCTGGTCTGTTGTTTAAAGCAGAATGTTTTCTTATTGATCGTCTCAGAAAATCATCAACATCATGGATGCAAGTGGTATATTAATGTTCACTAGTATGATTCTATTGCTGTCCATTGCTCCCTTTAGGTCTGCTGAAATTTGCCTTATATACTTAGTTGCTTCTATATTGGGTGCATAAATATTTTAAAATGTTATAGCTTCTTGATGGATTGATATCTTTGTAATTACTATGTACAGGCAAAATTTCATTTACTATTCAAGACAGCTTTCTGAGAGAAACAATATTATCCCCCCTTCACAGCTGAGGAAACGGAGGCAAGGGGAAATTGAATGATTTGCTCTAAGTCATTAAACCAATGCCAGTGTTCTTACCACTGCTCTAAACTATTTATTCTATAGACTTTTCACAACTGAAGACAATGTATATAAAGCACCTGTAATCGGACATAGTCTAAAACATGTCCTCAACGAATTTTAGCTAATAACTATTAATTAATAAACAACAGATAAGTAACAACAATGCTTAGTTTGATGGACTGATCTATAAGGTTGTGTTTCTTGTTCAGTTTTCAGTATCATATTGTTGGATATGCACCTCTTGCAAATAGATTTGCAAGTACTGACTGAGCACCTATGTTGTGGCAGGCATTTTACTCCCCGCGGTGGGCCTGGTGCTATGTGAAATAGAATCTGTGGTGTTAATTACTATGAGCCTTTCCATTTTGCCTTTTTCTAAGGTTAATTTTTTTTTTTTTGCGAACTTTGCAAATACCCATGAATCATTTCCATTTTCATTCTACCTGCATATAAGTAAGCCTTCTCAGGAGCTTTGCATTTCTAGATTTCATTCTGGGCTCTTTAGATCAAAGCACTCATATCTCTCCTATCCTATTTTGAGGTCTGTCTTTATGTCTAGGATCCTAGCCTATGATTTTAAAACAATAACCAAAACCAAACAAATCTCTCTGAGACACCATTATTATAGCTAATTGCTATCATGTATTTTTTCCCAGTTTCTCCAGCAGCTTCTCTCATGTCAGATAGATCCCAAAAGCTAAATCTGGTAGGCTAAGTATCATATTAAGCTGATACTGAATAACACCTCTTACCCCCTTTGTTATTCCATTGCCAATTATGCAGTCCATAAGGGATTCTGTCATATGAGGGTCTGTTACCCAGAGATCACGTACATGTAGCAGCTGTTTATTTGCAAATACAGAATGGGATGAACACATGGTTCAGAAAGATGGTTTTTTAATGTTGGTATCTTCTCATTTACATTAGATTATCCACAATTCTTTTTCCCTTTTCCAATTCTGAATATATGGTAAATAGTCTCTCTTTTTTTTTCTCACTAAACTCCACTGAAATAGAAATGACTGGAATGTCACCAAGTGTCTCCAATAGCTAAGGCATCACAACCTCAAAATAGCTCAAGCTTTAAATAGTGATACTGATCACATTGATCATAAAAATAGTGGCAAAATGAGCAGGTATAAGTTATTACTATGTACCATGCACTTCCCTGGGGACCTTACATATGTGTGTCACTTACTATTCATAATAACCCCATGACATAGGTAGGTGCTATTATCTCTATTCTGTAGATGAGAAAGCAGAGGGTGAAGAGTTTGTTGCTTACCCAAAGCCATAATGCTACTAGGTGCCAGAGCTGTGACTTAAACCCAGACTGTCCTGTCTCTGTTTCCCCTCACTTTACACTGAGAATTAGGGAGAAGAGCAAGGCAGGAGAAAGAGTAGACAGAGAGGCAGGAGATGGGTAATGGAGAAAAATGTCATTAATCGTCGTTAATTTGTTAAATGAACATCCACGGAGTCCCCAGGACTGGCTGGGCGTGGTATCTACACCTAAGCCAAGTTCCTTGTCCAAGAGAGGCAAGTTTGGCTTAGAGAAGTAGAATCACCAGCAAACAACTGTAGTCCTCACAAAAGGGAATAAGCAATACAAGCCAAAGTGTGCAGAGCACAGAGAGAGAGGTTGGGGGCCTGCAAGGGGGAACTGGGGAAGGCTTTTCAGATAAGGTGCCTTCTGAGCAGGAATGACATCAATACAGGAGAGTGTGCAAGCTGGCTAAGCACGGAAAGGGCAGAACAGGTGGAAGTCAAAGCAAGGACGCCACCACAGAAGGGTGACAGATGGAGCGATGCTCAGAGAATCCCTAGTGCTTGGGAGGGCTACAGAAGAGGACGCGTGGTGAATATGTGGGAATAAGAGCGGAAGGGCAGGCGGCTTTGAGAGCACATTAGGAGAGGGAGCAAGGAGGCAGATGAAAAAAACAGGGGACCGAACAGGACCACACCGGGCTTTTAGATCAAAGCACTCCCATCTCTCCTGATCTATCCTATTTTGACCGAGTGACCATTCTTCATAGCAGAACATATGAGGTTATCATAAACTACAGTAAATCGTGAACTGGTTTTTCAGGTGCTTTTTATTATGACTACAGATTATGACAGCAAGCCACCAAAAGAGGTGAGTTGTAATGGAGAGAAGAGTGGTATATACAAAGGTAATAAGGACCCTCCATGAGAGCCGGGGGTCCAAGGAAAGGAAGGTGTAGCCTGAGAAAACTAGGAGCCTGGGTAGAGAGAGAGAAAAGGCATATCTGAACTAGAAATGGCTGCTAATATATGAGGCAACTAGCGTGGAGCCATAGGGACTATTCAGTCGTGCTTCAGGCATCACTGGGTTTGGATGTCAGGCATAAGGCCAACAAGTGGGATGAGAAGACAAGATAACAGCATCGTTACATCCGTCTTAAAAATCAATCAAGTGATTCAGGTGGAAAAAAGCCCCTCTGAATTGATAATATATTAACCAGTGCACCCTAATTTGAGAAAACATTCTAATGGACAGGCCCAATGAAATATCCGGGTTGGGGAACAGACCCTCATATGACAGCAACTCCTGGGGTTAATATCTTTTCTGTTGTGTGAAAAGCTATCCAGTGCAATCAAGCTTTTCTTGATCTGGCTGCTTAAGGGCTAACTAGACCACAACAAATGTTTTTAAAGTGTCAGACCTGGACTCTGCCTGTAATCCTTCCCCACAGATAAGAAATCGGATTTCAAGAAAAGGAAAGGACTTTTTGTATCCTAAATTTGTCACAAAAGTCTTGTCAAGAATATAGCTCTATACTATACTTGTACTATACTGTACTTGTATTACAGCAGCAAAATTAACTCAATAAGCTCTAATTTGGCATTCCATGGAACAAAATTTGCAGTGGGATGAGTCAAAGGATATTGCTTATGACAGCTTATAATCGGACTTTGTGCAAGCATCATTTAAATCGTAGTTCCTCTGACAGAACAATCTTTTTATACTAGTTTCAACCTACTGCTCTGTCCCTATAGATTATTACGTCTAGTGCATATAATTCAAATGCAAGAGCTATGGCCAAGAGCCATGGAGTGGAGGTCAGTCTGGCAATGCAGGCTTGTAGGTAACTAGCTTAGAGCACAACAGCAGCCCCCAAGGCCACTATGAAGTTTGGTGTGGACAGCCAAGATTTTGGTGCCACACAGACCCAAGTTCAAGTCTCAGATCTATATCTTGTTAACTCTAAGAAATAACTCAAAGCACTTGGCCCAAGGCCTGGCACATAGTAGACACGCAATGATTAGAAGCTGTTATTACTTTAAAATTAAAGCATAAAAGGGAAAAGCCAGAGCTATGACAGCTCCTCACTTCAAGGCATAAATTCCATCTTCCTGTCAAATGTATGTATCTCTTTCAGCTTCCCATGAATATCTGGAGCCATAAACTTGCCTAAAATTCTTAGTACAAGAGGCTGACGTTTTATGTACCATTTTCTTGGGTTCTCCTCTCTTTTCCATATTATTCTTTATAAGGTGATCTAAAAGGCAAGAGATTAATAAATAGAAACTGCAGATTTTTGGTCTTACCATTTTTATCTGCTCTCCTCAGTATCTGAAAAAGAAAAAGAAAAAAAATTATGACCATTTTTGCAATTGCAGTGAACATCATATTCATACATAATTCACCCACCATTAAATAAAAGAAATTCCAATTTTAAATAAAGGTTTCCTAATTGAGAAGTTTCTTTATAGTAGTCAAAAACTGAAAACAACCCAATGCCTTTGCACAAAATAAATCTGTGGCACATCCACTCGACGAGTACTATTGGGCAATAAAGAGGAAAGGGTTCTTGAATACACACAATAACTCAGACGGATCACAAAGTGATCATGTTGAGTAAAACCCTAGGACAAAAAAGAATACCTGCTATATGATTCCATTTATACAAAACTCTAGAAAATGCAAACTAATCTATAGTGACAGAAAGAAGATTAAGAGCTACATACAAATGAGCAGGGAGGTTATTATAAAAGGACATGGGAAAAGTTTTTGGAGTGGTAGCTATATTTATTGTCTTGACTATCATAATGGTTTCACAGGTATGTACATATGTAAAAACTTATCAACTTTTCACTTTAAATGGGCGCAATTTAATGTAAGTCAATTGTATCTCAATAAATGGGAATCCATGGAAACAAAAAAATTATAAATCATGGATAAACAGAGCTCATGTGTCTATATTGTATCTGACTTTACTTCTACACATTAATTATATTATCTTTGGTGGATAAGAACTGCTTGGCCATCAGGTATCTTAAGTCATGATTTCAAAATTTGCTTCTGGGAAATCTATCTTTTCTCTACTCTCGAGGATTGGGTAGAGCCTTCAGGCCTGGCAAACAGGGTGTCACATCACTCAGTCCACAGTGACTACTCAGGCATGAGCACAGTAAGGTCATGGTTTTGCCTGACTTATCATAAGAGACACGCTTTCTCTTCTGCTGACTCTGAACTTGGGAAGATATAGGTAAGAAGCTGCTGTCCACCCTTCTAACGTTATATACGTCATGGGTTGAACTGTGGGCCTCAAAACAAACACTGAAGTTCTAACCTCCAGTAACTGTGAAGGTGACCTTGTTTGAAAGTAGTCTTTGCTGATCTAATCAAATTAAGATAAGATCTTACTGGGGCTCCTGGGTGGCACAGTTGGTTAAGCGTCCAACTTGGGCTCACATCATGATCTCACGGTTTGGGAGTTGGAGCCCCACGTCGGTCTCTGTGCTGACAGTGCAGAGCCTGCTTGGGATTTTTCTCTCTCGTCTCTCTCTGCCTCTATCTCTGTCTCTCAAAATAAATAAATAAACTTTAAAAAAAGAAGGTAAGATCTTCCTGGATTGGAGTGGGCCCTACATCCAAAGACTGGTGACGTTATAAGGAGAGAGAGATTCAGAGATGCAGAGACAGAGGGGAGACCACATGGTAATGGAGGCAGATACTGGTGTGGTACAGCTGCAAGCCAAAGAATGTACAGGAATCTGACCCTGGAAGCTAGGAGACACGCATTGAGCAGACTCTCCCCTAGAGCCTTCAGAGGGAAAGGTCCTCCCCATACCTTGATATCATCGACCCAGCCTCCAGAAGTGAGAAAACAAATGCGGTTGTTTAAGCCACGTGTGTGTGCAGTATACTGTCATAGAAGCCACAGAAAATTTATACAACCTAGAACTGGACATGACCAGTCCTCAAGACAGCAGTGTCCATCCAGAGACTGAAAGAAAACGGATCCTGATGACACTGTCTGAGCTCCTGATCAAGCCATTTTTACGAGAGTCTCCACTTCTCATTGCAGGAGCCAATAAATTATTGTTTTAAACCTTAAGATACTTTAGGTTATTTTTTTTTCTGTTAGCAACAATCAAATCAGCCCTAGCTGGCACTGTCTACTAAGGGGAAAACAATCCAGGTAATATAGCACACCACAGCTATGTTATATATACTACCAGAGAAAATGTCCCTTTATCATATTGCAAAGATACCCTTGAATCACATGAAAGGGGCATTCAAGGATCATTTTTCTGAGCAACAGACAGTTATGTGAAGTAACCAGAGCCACTCGTACATTTAGGTCATCACTTCTTGGTGGGCAGCTTGAAAGATTAGCAATAGTTTTGATTACCAAAGTTTTCGGTTTTCCTGTTTTCTGCTACAGAAGTATCCTCCTTTCCTTCTGTTGACTTCATGAAGATGAAGTATGGCTAAATCTAATCATTTTATAATCTTATAATAGTTTAATATTATTACCCAAAATCTCACTTATGAAAAATTTCCAACAACAGATATGTATCCCCCCTGACTTGTGTGCATAAGAAATTGATCCCCCTTTATAAACTAAGTTTATTTAACGACTGCAAGAAAGCTGCTTGTAGTAGTAAGAACTTCTGTGCTTAGAGCAGAATGGGACACAAAGTCTTTTTACTCCACGGAGCTAATTTCTAGTGGGGATTTGGGGAATCCACCTCTCCATCATAACCAGCTTCCTCCCCCTCCCTGAAACTATGAAGCCCCAGCGGAGAGTCAGGGAGACATGAAACACAGCCTAATTCTTACCTTTACTATGCTCGAAGATTCTATTTCAAGCTCTATTGTGTCCCTAAGAGTTCGAAGTAACTAGAACAGGAATAACCACATACCAGAGAGTTGGACCCAGGACGTCCATCATTTCATTTCAGAAAGCAGTATCTTAAATAGCATTCAGCCTCTTAGCAATGAAATTAAGACAGTGGCTTTATTAAGACAGTTCTTTGTAATGAAATATGAACAGAACGGTCTCTGCTTCAAATTTTGCCTCTGAGCCCACAGACTAATAAAAAAATGTACTGCAGGGGCACCTGGGTGGCTCAGTGAGTTAGGTGTCGACTTCAGCTCAGGTCATGATCTCACAGTTGGTGGGTTCGAGCCCCACGTCAGGATCTGTGCTGACAGCTCAGAGCCTGGAGCCTGCTTCTGATTCTGTGTCTCCCTCTCTCTCTGCCCCTCCCCTACTTGCACTCTCTTTCTCTCGCTCTCTCTCAAAAATATATAAACATTAAAGAAATTTTTTTTAAATGTACTGCAGATGAAAACTGGGTTCATTACACTATGCTACCATAGTAATCTGGATGGGCTAATCTTACCAGTTGCTACCACAAGATACATGGTAAATAGATGCAAATATTAGGGTCAGAATTAAAACTCAAATGTAGGCCATGGTGTGTTTTTGCAACAATCTACGGATTATCAAACAGCATCCTTTACCCTAAAGGCTATTCTTTGACGGCCTTCATTAAAATGTCTCATTTCTCACCGGAGGTTATTCAAGGCAGGTGTTAAGATGCAAATATTGTCGTCAAGGCCTATTTGTCACTATTTACTGAACTAATATCTGCTAAGTGCTTTCTACTGTGTCCCAGGTTAAAATTAGGTAATGAGATAAGCCAGGAAGACTCCTGAGAGATGAGGCTATAGGGCAGGGAATTTGGTTCTCATCCAGAACACGGGATACCATCCAGAAGGGAAGACCTACCAGGTAAATCATAGCCTGTGGACCTGGACCTCCAGAAGGAAGGACCTCCACGAAATAGGATGCAGGGAAGTGGCCACGGAATGGATGGAGCAAAAGTAATCAGCACAAACATTTTTATCGTCTCAATTGTGCCTGGAGTAGGGCTTGTGTGAGAAAACAGGTTTAAATGTATGGTAACACTAAAGCGAAGTTTCCCTTACTTCTGCAGCCTCTTAAACCTCGGGGAGTGATATCTGCCTTGCCAATTAGGGTTAACTGCCATCCTCCCAACAGAACAACCGCACTCAAATTATCCAGGGTGCGCTAGACAAGATAGGAGGTATATGGCTCTAACAGAATTCGGTCACAGAACCATTATACCTGAAAAACTGTTTCTGCTCTGACAGTCCTCCGTCCATCTCACCTCTTAGATATTCCCATCCATGTGTAGAGACAGGGCTTCAGGATTAAGTAGCTTTGCAAAAGAAGACTCTTCCTTATTTCCACCAAGTCCCTGACCAGCCAGGCACTGTGCATTTTGTTCAGTGGGCGTGAGTGCGCATGCCTGGCCGGGGGAAGGAAGGGAAGACAAACAGGAAGATCATCTCTCTCCCTCACCGCCTTCAGGCCCCACTTCTGCCCCTAGCGACATGAGGAAGGGCCACTTCCTTTCCAGCTAAAAAGCAAACAAAACTGTTGGGGAGAAGGCAGTGGCATCAAGCGGTGGAATTGTAACTAACTTCACTTCGGATTTATCTTGCTTCGGGGGATGATGTGAAAGGCTTGATTTTCTCCCTTTGCACAGTAGCGGAGTCGATTAACAGAATGATTCCAAAGAGGGACCACATGCTTTATGGACTAGTATTCTACATCAGAGTTTATTCCCTGTCAGCTGGAATGAAATAACCTGGGGACGGACAGCATTGCAGGTGTTAAGAAGGAAAAGAACTGTCCTCCTCCTGGTCCTTCCATGTTGCTATGCACGGAACCCAGTGAAGCCACTCTCCTGTGGGTAGCAGGGGGGCACAGCACAGATGCCTTGGCACCAGCCCTGGGTTTCCTAAGCCCCCCAGTGGGCACTCAAGAGTATTTATGATGAATATATATAATGTATATATAATGTATATATTCTGCCATTTTTTAGACAGAATCGAATAAAATCAATTAGATTTCTAATGAAACAGTCTCTGTATTCATCTGTGGATTTGGCAACTGTGATCCAGGCATTCAATAGGGAACAATGATCTAGCAATAATGGTGCAAATTTATATAGCACACTTCCTTTATCTGTTTTCAGTTTTCTTATCCTATGCACTTGCACTGAAGGCAACAACTTCTAGAATTAAGCGGCATACTCATCATGATTGCTGATTTGGACATGAGGGAAATGAAGCAAAAGCCAAATCGGTATGGCAAATCCCTCTCTGGTTTTCTGATCTGCGGCTAGTTTCTTACCAGCTGGATATATCTAGTCATGTCAGCAACGGTAGCCTCAAAATCACTCAGAGGACTCGTTAGTACAGTGGCCTTGGAAGATAAACACTAAAAATCAAAGTTTTCCTCAAATTCAGAAATCAGTCCGGGTGACGCAGGTGACTCTGACGGGTTTCATTCCTGTTCCTCTTTGGAGTCAGGGAGTCTCTATTACCGACTTATGATCCGCATAGAATTCAAAAAGCAATCTTTCTTAGCAGTGCTACTGGAATACATGAAAACAAATCGAGTAAATTATGTATTTATATTTCACATTTTATTTTTGCTAAAAGCAATATGATCCAGAAATGAATAATTCAAAAATCCTTAAGTAACAAATCCTTTCTCATGTCACAGATTTCACCAGAGTGCTGGATTTTTCACAAAACATCTCAAAGAAAAAGTGTGAACAAAATCTCTTCTACTGGAGATAAAATCCAGTGGCATTTTTTTTTTTATATAGACACTGGCGTTTTCCTGACAAACAAGCATGTCAACACCTCTTGTGTGAAATCAGTTTTGTACTCTTATTTTTAAATTCTAGAAATACATACAAGAAGGCAAGGGTATCCTATTCATAGAGCACATGTTCCTTCAGAACAGGGACCTGATGCTGTTTATTTACAGAGCTTGAGAACAATCATGTATATACAACAATAAACAAGATTTTAATTTCCTCTTTTTTCTTTTTCTTTTCTTTTCTTTTCAAGTAGCAGTTTGAACACTTGGGCCAAGATTAGTGTGTGTGTCAAAGAGGACGACTTCCATTTATACACCTCAATCCATTCATCTCCACAGTATCGCCAGGATTTGTTAACTGCTTCAAAAAAAGTCACAGAGAAGCACTTGATATCCTTGGGGGACCCAGTGAAGATCAGGCCAGTATGAATGGAGGGTCCCTTTGCCCTCTTTGAGTCTCTTTGATGGCAGCTTAGCCATCAACCTCCTAACAGACGTGAGTTCCTGGGGCCCTGATGCTATCCCTGAAGATCCCCTTCTCCCGTGTGCAGTGTGCCTCCATCTCTCAGCCTGGCTTCCTCACGGGCTTTTTGGCCCTGAATGGCAGGATGTAATGAATAATTTAATGAATAATAGCAGCCAGTTGGACCACTAGCGCCAAAACATCACCTGACTGGCCAGAGCCAAGCAGAGATAAGGGCTCAGAAGAATAAGGGACTTGAACCGGAGAGAAAAAATGGGAATCAGATGGTTTTGGTGGGAAGAAGATGGCTGGCCACAGAGGCCTGGATCCCCACCTGGAACTGCATGGTGAGGAGGGGAGGAGGCTGCCAGGAGATGCAGCTGAGTCTCACCTATGACATTTGCCTTTGACCGGACTTCATGATCAATATGGTTTTCTCTCCCAATTAAAAAATCCCAGCTAATCCATTCAAAAGACACTTGGGAGGGCTCCTCACTCTGTCCCCCTTATCTTCATGACAACCGCTTCACCATTATGGTACTAATGAGTTGATTTCCTGATGGTTTCATCTCTCCACAAATAAATGTATTTTCATTTTAAATACACCTGGATGTTAATAAGAAATGATCTCAGGGAACAGTGAAGGGCTTGCAGCACTCAATGCCTTTTGCCAATTTTCTACCATGTCTAAATAAGCGGCCAGAATTGTCCCCACCGACTACCTCCAGGGGACAGCATATATGTAACAACGCAGAGGCTGAGGGAGCCCAAGCCGGCAGGCAACTGAGGGATAGGAAAACCACTAATCCTAACAGCAAAGAGCTGGGTGAAAAAAAATAAAGAACAGAAACAGCAGAAAGGGGCAGTAACGCAAAATTGAGAAATAAATAAGAAACAAAACTGCTGTACAGATAACAACCCTGGCGTGAGGGTAGAAAAAAGAAAACAAAGAAAGAGAAAGAACGATTACAGTATCAGAGAAATGAAGGAAGGGCATCAATACCGAAGGGAGGGAGAGGCCCCAAGGAAGAACATTCAAATGCTAGAATTGATGAATAGCAATGAAAACTTGGAGAGGTATAGGGAAGAAGAATAATAGGAGAAAAAAACGGAAAAATAGGAGGTGGCAGTGAAAAAAGTAACAGCATGAAAGGGATCTTGGCCACCGCTTTAAAAACGAAAAACAAGTATGTTTTCAAAGTAATTGTTCTCCGTGGGGCTGGGGAAGGGTGGCGAGGCATCGCAATCCCTAATGCTGTCCCCGTAGCCTAAGAGCTTCAGGGAGATGGGGAACTGCAAACAGGTCACATCAGAGATGAGTTGAGTTAATGACGTTCCCTCCCTCCCTTAGCCCCTTTAAAACGCTCTATTCACCTGAATAGAGATTGTTGTAGCTACCGATCTAGTCCCCAATGAAACCCACGCCGTTGGAAAATTTAACTTCTGCCATTCATTCAGGGTTGTTAAGCCCCGAGCTGCAGGTGCAGGACAAGCCTTTTTACAAGTTGGGTGGTAGTCATTCTACCGCATTTTCCTCGGTGCATTTCCAGGGGGACAGGGGAGCGAGGTAGGAGGTAGTTCTCGCTGGTGTTCGGGGTGGGGGGAGGGAGTGCAAAACACCTGCTGATCAGCGCCTGGACCGACCACCCTCCTCCAGGGGAAGAGGAAAGCCGCGACGAGGGGGTGGAGGTCGGGGGCCGCCGACCCAACTCCTTCGCCAGGTACTTACGTCCAGGAAGATCGACATGCCCTTGGACAGCTGCAGGGCAGAGCTGAGCTCCTCCGAGGAGTTGTTGGAGGACGGCGACGTCTCCCGGGAGTCCTCCATCCTCGGGAGCCCAGAAGGCGGCGGGCGGAGCGGGGCTGGGCGGCCGCACCGGCTCGGGCAGGGGCGCGGCCGCACTGCCGCGGGGCTCCGGCTCCCGAGCGGGCGTTCGCTCCCGCGCGCCTCCCCGGCGTGTCTCTCCGCTCGCTCCCCCTCCCGGCTCTGGCCTCCGCGCTCCCACGCGCTCTCGCTCGCGCCTCCCCCTTCCCTGGGCTGCCGGCGCCGGATCCGTCTCATCGCTGCGCTTAGCAACCGCTGCGCCCCTCGCGGGGAACCGACTCTGACCCCCTCGCGGCCATTGGCCGCCGCCCCCTGGAGCCCCCGCCCCACCCACGTGCCGCCAGGGAGGAGGTGGCCGAGCGCCGGGGTGTGAGGGCGCGTGTCCCAAAGCGCCGGGTGCGGGAGCCCCGAGCCTACCCCGCGGCGGAAACCTTAAGAGTTAAAAGAGACTCGAAGAGATTTTGCCAACTTTGCTTTTCGTCCAAGCGAACCTGTCCGCCCCACCCTCCTCAAAGGTGGGTGGGCTTAATGGACACCACCGATTAATGGGGGGGGAGGGGGGGATGCTGATCTGGTGTAGGGGAGAAATCATCACGTTTTGGAATCTTCGAGGTCTGGGTTTGAAACCTGCCTCAGTCGCTTTGTTATTCTGTGATCTGGAAAGTTGCTAAGTCTTTAAATCCCAGTTTTCTTCATCACTACAATGGTCACGAAAATGGGGTTTACCTCAAAGGCTTATGAGGTTTGCATGTGGTATTGCCGTCCACAAAGGTGCTGAGTGGTAAGGACTGCACAGAGTGAGCCTCGAAAAAACCCTTTACTATGCGGAAAAGATGGTCAGGTAAAGTTCAAGCAAGAAATTTCCCAAAATAGAAGTCACAGTAAAGAATGCAGTCCCTATCTATGCTTAAGCATTTCAACTAGGGTAATTACTCAAAATTTGGGGGCTTCCGTGAAGGATGCAAAAATGGGAATCCAACCTTTCATCAGGAGAGATATCCACTGTTTACCAGGCATCAGAAACGTGCCAGGAGCATGCCAGCTGTTGTGTGGATTAGAACAATCTGGGAGCAAGATGAGTCAGAGAATGGTACCATGTTTTAACAAGACTTTACCTATGAGAATTGATGGGGTGGATCCAGATCTCCATTTTGTAGCCTCCTAGGAAAGTAAGTTCTTGCTAGATGTGTGTGTCCACAAACCATCCTAGACAAAATGTGTCTTAAGGCGTATAAAAAAAGTGCTATGGGTTTCTTAGGAGGAACAGTTTATATTCTGGCTGTTGGGACCTTTGCTTGATAAAACGGGCAGTATTTGAAATGGATCTGAAATCCCATTGGTAGATAGTCCAATTGGTAGATAGGCCATAGTGGATAGAAATAGAAGGAAAGGACATTCAAGGCAGAGTGAATAGCGTGAACAAAGGCACAGTACCAGGAAAGCACACGGACTCTGTAATGGATCCATTAGGATTCTTTAAAAACATGCAGAATCCCAACAGGGACCGGGCTTACTGAACCAGAATATCAAAGTATGAGACTCAGGAATCTGAGACCCATTCACACTCATGATTCATACACAAGCGCTCTGTAGCAGGGCTAGGACTGGATGAGGCCAGGAAGGTGCCTTGGGCACAAAATGCAAGGAGATGCTCCCCTGCAGGATCCAGAGAGTGGCTGCCTTCTTCAATTTTGCACCCTAGGTGTCTCATTCGCCTCATTCAAGGCCCAGCCCTGCTCCGCAGGTCAGTATTTGAAAGATATGGGTCCAGTTGTTCTCCACTCTGGCTCGACAGTGGACTTAATTAACAAGGGTGTATGGCAGCTTAAAAATGTGGCTACAGATTCATTGACACGCTTCCTATAGAGAGGCGGGTCCCCTCCCCTGAAGGTTCCTGCCTGCTTCGGTGAATAAAATGCAGCAGAAGCAATGCTATGTGCCTTCTGAGGCTAAGTGTGTAAAAGGCCCCAAGATTCCACCTTTTCCAGCGGACTCTTTGCTCCTGTGCTTCCTGTGGGAGATCTGACTACCCTGAGCCACCACGCTTTGAGGAGGCTATATGGAGAAACATATGTAGACACCCTGGCCAAGAGTACCAGCTGAGCCCAGCCTCTGATGCATCCCAGCCTAATCAGCAAAAAAAGTAAATAGAGAAGCCTCCAGATAATTCCAGCACCTACCTATTTGATACACGCCAGATGGATGCCTGTGCTTCACCCCCCAGAATCATATTCAGTTAGCATAGTGCGGGCCTTGAGCCTCAGTGGGGTTTTTTTTTGGGGGGGGGTTGTGTTTTTTTTTAAAGCATCACCTGTAATTTTGATCTGCAGCTAGGATTGAGAACCACTGAGGTGGTCTATACTATACGCATAGGAAAACAATAGAATAAAACATCAGAAGATAGATAAAGGTCATCAAGTGAAGACACTTGAAGTCCAGGGGTAGAATTCTGGACTTCATTAGGGAGGGAGTTAGAGACATTAGATTAATCAGGGTGGATGTTAATTGGAGCTGTGCTTGAGAAACATTAATCTGGTGTCGTTGTGTGCTTTTACCTTATTAACGGCAAATCTCATTATCTGAACTGCTGGAATAGCCCCTTCCCTTTGCCAACTGCTCACCAAAAGAAAAGACAAAATCATAAAAAACAGACTGTCAAACTCATCAAATGGGCACTGGTCTTCAAATTACTGTAAAAGAAAAAAAGCAGAAAGAAAGGAGGAGCGGTGCTGCTCAAGAACATCAAGCTACAAAGTTTAGGAAAATATGATGTAATTCCTGCCATGCGTGGAGGAGTGAACAGATTTTTCTGCAACAAGTTGAAGTCTGGACCCTGTAACCCAAGCTGTGGGTCCCTCAGCCCTTAAATTCAGCCCTGCAGGTGTTAATACTTTGATGCCAACCCCACAGTAACAAGAGCAGGTGACAAACAAGAAGACATTCTCCATTTATACATGAAAAATAGGAGAGTAATCAGTAATCATCACTCAAAACCAGGGAGCTGTTTGTAACACTTCAGTAAGAATATTCCTTTTACCTTTGCCAACCCCAGTGATATTTTCTGTACCTGTGGCTTAGCTTATTTCCTCTAATGGGCTGCAAAGAAGAAATATAAATTATTAACCTACCAACCAGTCATTAATTTTTTTTTATGATTTCAGCATCCACATCATAATGCTATAGCTGACTTCTTTTTTTAATGGAAATGTCATGTTCATAGAAGGCTCCAATAGAAATGGATGGCAATTAGATTCCCATTCACAGCCAAATTCAATAGGCTCTACAAAGTGGTAACCAAACATATTTTTAGTTGTTTTTTTTTTTTAATGTAGAAAGCATGCATTTTTGAAAACTGTTTTCACACATCATTTTTCTGAAACACAGATGCTTCCCTGCTGTATGTAGTATCAGTTACAAATGGAGACAGCCGACTTGGGGGAGGAAATGCATCTCCTTACCAAATCTTTGTAGCAAGATCCTGGGGGAAAGAAAAAGAATTGTAATTCTAGATTCCAGCTCTCAGGCTTCTTATGATAAGACATTGACACGAAAGTATTTCTGGCATTTCAGGAGATGATCGCAGTGCAGGAACGTATTGTATTTCAATCCATCTCTGTTTCACAGAGGAACTGTTATCTAAGCATTTCAGACAGCCAGGAATCTATCTTATTTATAGTCTAAAAATTCTGTGGAAGGTTGCTCTTTGGAGCAATGGTTCAGAATCCTTCCAGTCTGTTCAGTGGACGTTTTCATTGCTTTGGCAGCCTAAGATCCAAACCTTCTTCCTTATCGAAGGTCATGTCTCCATGGTGAGGATCCTGATCAGAGGCAGGATGCATCTCTTCTGAGGAAGGAAGATGGTCCCAGGGGACAGGGACAGATCACAGACCTGTCAGCAGAGACAGATGTGGACTCAGTTGACAGGATGCTTTGCTTGGGACTTTAAGTCTGCAAGGGACATGATGGGAATTTTATTAATGGTGATAGACAAAAGCCACACAGTGTTGAGTGACCACAATGTCAGCAGAGCCCCTGAAGACAACTTAACCATATGATAAGGGAATTTGACTGTGGTTTTGGTAGCCTTGATCTCTAGCTTTCCCATCCACTTCCCATAAGACCAGGCATCCTTCAAAAATTTTCTTTTCTGTTTTACATTGCTCAGCTAGTGTGTGTATGCAAACATTTAAGTTCTATTCTCTTAGAAAACTTCAATAATATAACACAGTGTTATCAACTATAATTCCTTTGTTTTACATTAGCTCTTCATTTCTTCATCCTGTAGCTAAAAATTTGTACCCGTTAACCCAACTCCCCCTACCTCCCCTCTCCTTTGCAGCCTTTGGCACCTACTCTTCCACTCTCTGTGTCTTTGAGTTCAACATGTTTTCTTTTTCAGGCTCCAATATAAGTGATACCATGCAGTATCATCTGTCTCTGTCTGGTTTATTTCACTTAGCATAATGCCCTCAAGGCTCAGCCATGTGGTCTCAACTGACAGGATTTCCTTCTTTCTCATGGTGAATAATATTCCATTTATATCTCTATACCACATCTTCTTTATCCATTCATCCATCAGTAGATACTTAGGTTGTTTTCACTTCTTAGCTACTGTGAATAATGCTATAAGGAACATAGGAGTGCAGACACCTCTTCAAGATCCTATTTTCATTTCCTTTGGAAATATACCATGAAGTGGGATAATTGGATCTTTTGGTAGTTCTATTTTTAATTTTTGAGCGAGCTCCATACTATTTCCCATGGTGGCTACACTATGTAAAAGTGCATTAGAAAACTCTGAAAAGTTAGTAAGAGTTAGTTTTTGATGTTTGAACTATGACAAATTCAATCTAAATTTCTTCTGTTACAGAGAGCCATTTGTGAAGTCATTGGGGAAAACATCGGCTAGAAAAAAATAATTCTATTCAGACATTTGTTTAATGTCTGCTTCATGTGAGGCAACTGACAGGCAGAGCTGGGGAAATGTTGAGAAAGGCTGGCCCTTGCCCTTGCGAAACATATGCAACTTAAAGAGACATTTTTATAATGGATAATTTTAAAGCAGTGAGACAAGAGTTAACACCAGAGGTTGGCAGTGAGCACAGAGAGAGGACAGCGGAGGGCACAGCTCCCTGTTAATACCTATTCTGCATGGCCATTTATGTAACTGTAGATGGCAAAATTAGGACTCAGAAATAGTAAGTACCATGGGCCAAAATGATTAACAAATAATGGCTATTTTCCTACAAGCTATTTTACCCTGGGGATTTTTTTTTCTGTTATACTATTGTGTGAGTAAAATAAAGTTGCCATCTATTGGTTTAATTGACTTACTCTTCTGTACAAACAAGGTTGAGGTATTGCGTGCAAGGGGTTGAGTAAACACTAGGCACAGAGAAAGTGCTCAGCAAAGATAATCATTGTTATCCCCACCAGCACCACTACCTTGCAAGCATGTTGGAAGGACCAGAGAGACTTCACATAAAATGTATGCTAGGATGTCCGGCACATAAGGGCATTATAAACATAAAAAACAAAATTCAACTGAGTAAATTTGAAGATCAACTAATTCTTCAATTGGGCAGTATCCCAACTAGCAAGTAGAAGGGAGCTTCACTGAGCTAAACAAAAGAAAGAGTTTTAAAGGCAGAAGGCAGAGAGAGGGCATTGGAAGAAGAAGGATAAGGAAAGGGAGGGAGAGGGAGAGGGAGAAGGAGAAGGAGAGAAAGAAAGAAAGAAAGAAAAGAAGGAAGGAAGAAGGGAGGGAGAGGAAGAAGAAGGAGAGGAAGAGGAAGAAGAAGGGAAGGAGGAGGAGGAGGAAGAAGAAAAAAAGAGGAATTTATTAGCAAGGAATGCATTATTTAGGAAAGTCTGCCCTCCTAAGGAGAAGAGGTCTATCAGTACGTTCCCTAGTGCTGACCAGGAAATTCTAAGTTGGCTGTTAAAGGTTACATTCTCTGGGGGATTGAAACTGCATTTAGGTTAGGTGTTAAATCTTGGCTTACTGACTGGGGGGCCTTGGTTTACTGTCATGACACCATTTGGGGCCTGTGGTTTTCTTTTTAACGGGGTTCTGGTAAGCAGTGGTAGTGCCTGTTACTAAAAGATTGCTATCCATAGCCTTGGACACCACTGTTTGCTCCCTCCTTGAAACTCTTATCCTGGCTCCCTGATCCTGTCCCTCCCCGCTTTAGTCTTCTTCTTGGGATCTTCTAATTCTTCCAAATGTTAGTGTTTTCTAAACAGTGTCCCTGTTTCACCTTTTCCTTTCTTTCTCCCTTTCTCATCTCCTTTCTCTCCCCTGCTTACTGACAATATCCGGTCCCATGGTTTTCATTGGTCTTTAGGTTGACGACTTTGTAACCAGCAGACCTCTCCCCCTCACCTGTAGATTCTTATTTCAGCCTGTCTGGTTCATGTCTCCTTATGACTGTCACTTAGGCATTTTGAATTCGACATGTCTCAAAATGAATTCATCATTTTCTCATAATTATCCTATCTTCCATATCTTGTTGAAGAATGTCATCCTTCATCCAAAAAAGAAACCTGGGAATGGTGTCAAACTCCTTCCAGCACTGCCTCTCACCCTTCCTCTGTCTCAGCCTCACCCCATCCAATCAGTTACAAAAGTTATCTTGGAATCTACCCTCTCCTTCCATCCTGATTGCCACCACATGAGACCAGATAACTGTCATCTCTCATCTGGAGCAGTGTCCCAGCCACCTGCCTGGTCCCCTTGTCTCCAACCTATCCTCCCACTAATCCATGCTTTCCACCCTCTACAGAGAGAGACTTCTAAAATGCACATCTCAGAGTAGCTCACACCTGCTTAAAATCCTTCTGAGGCTCACTGGAGCCTTCAAGATAAAATCACCTTTGCTTCTGTCACCTCTTGCCATTCTTCCCCTGCTTCCTCCCCAGCCTCAACATTCTAACCACACAGATTTACTGGAGTGGGATGGAGTGGTTAAGCAGACAAATTCTTATATCTAAAAAACCTGGGCTCAAATCCCAGCCTACCTTCTTATAACCTTTGGATAATACTAAGGCATTTGACTGAGCCTCTCTTTTTCTCAACTCGTAAATAGAAATAAGAATGCTACCTAAGGAGCACGGTTTAGATATTCAGTTAAATAATGCATGTGAAACACTTGGCATGGTACCTTGCACAAAAATAATGGCACTAAAATGTGGCTATTTATCATTACTTGCAGATACTTGGACATGCATTGCTCTCCCAGGCTCCTGGGCTGTTGCCCTGGGCATTCTCTGCCGAGAATAAACAATCTTCCTTAATGGGGCTGCCCATCATTTAGTTGGGTTTTAAGAATCAGCTGAGACATCATTTCCTCTCCTCCCCCACCAATCCCCAGGGCTGGGTTGTTTTTCCCTCCTCCTTGTTTCCATAGCACTCTCTACCTACCTGGTTCATGTCCCTTATATCACATTTTTTAAAAAGTAATTTTTTAGAATCCTCTTTAGTTGCCTGCCTGCCTAAACTCTGAGATGCTAGAAAGAACTGCATTTTTTGTCTGTATCTTATGTCTGATAAATTGCTAGACACGTGGTGGGCACTGAATAAATGTGGAATGAATGAATAAAAGAAAGATAAAATAAATCTTATACTCAACATGGGAATTAGAGTAAGAGAATGAAGGATGTTATCTGCTTCCTTGTCATAAGATCCAATTACATGAATTGATGATAAAAAGATACAGAGACAGGGGCACCTGAGTGGCTCAGGCAGTTGAGCCTCTGACTCTTGATCTCGGCTCAGGTCGCCATCCCAGGGTAGTGAGATCGAGCCCTATGTTGGGCATGGAGGCTGCTTGCAATTCTCTCTCTCTCTCCCCCCGCCCCTCCCCTCCTCATTCTCTCTCTCTCTCTCTCTCTCTCTCTCTCTCTCTCAAAAGTAGATACAGACACAAAGAAGAGGGACTTCAAGATCTGGAAGAAGAATTATAAGCACGGACCACTAGGCTGACTGGAGCTGTGCTGGGTCACTAGATGGCAGAGGAAGGGAAACGTAGCAGGGGCCCCCCCTCACTCCTCGAAATGTCAAATGCTGATGAACTTAGCTACCGTATCACAAATAGAAAATACTGTGTAGGCAACAGCTATCATAATTTGAATAAGCATCTACCTTTACAAACATTCAGGCTCCCAGAGAGGTGGGAGAGCGGATCGGACAACTCTGTGTAGATGCCTCAAGAGTCTTATCAAGGCCCTAGAAAGAGGCTCCATTCCTTTCCGACTAAGTCTCTTCATACAAATGTAGACATCTGGGAACCACACAGTGAAGTCCTGGGCATGTATCACTGAACCCTGGGGACCCAGGACGCAGAAAGGGTAGCATTAGGGGAGCCAAACCCAGCTCTGAGGTTATCAGCAAGTTGCTTAGCCTGTCCAAATCTTAGCATCCACTTTATAAGATTTCTGTGGGGTTATAAGAATGGATATAAATTTGGCTGTGAGCACTTTGTGGTAGACTTGGAATATTCTGTTGATCACTCTGCCCCCAGTGCTTAGTGCTGCCTTGATGCAGGGGAAGTTTCCATTGATACTGGCTGAATAAGTCAGTAACCAGTGCACAGTAGGGTCATCACTATGGGTGCAGTACTGTGCACGTTACCAAACTCAAAGAGGTGTTAAGGGATAATGTGAACAGTAAGAATGTGCCCACTCTCTACCCCAGTTCTGTCCTAGAAATGACTTTCTCATATGCCTGCAATTATGGAGAATCTGAAGTGCCCACCTCCACCCTGCTTAGCATTTTTCCCCTCCTAGTTGCTCCTTTATATAAGTTGTAACATTTCCTTTAAAAATGCAGATTAGCCTCTAATTACGGACATATGTAAAAACAGACCGACTACTTGTTTTCTGCAAAAGAGAACCCCCCAAAACTGAAATGTTTCCTAGTTTGTGAGTAAGCCAAGGTTATGTGAAACAACTTTTCAAAAGTGATTTTCTAGTAAGTTTGTTAAGCTACTTTTCACTATACAAGAGTTGGAAACCACAGTCTAATCATACAGTTGTTCTAGTGAATGTGTCAGAACCCCAAGCAGGCACTTACCATATGTTTTTATGAAACAACTAGTCCCTTTGGACTATAGTACATCCTTAAGGTGAGCTGACTCCATCTTATTAAGAACCATATAAAAATGCAACATTTTATTTACAATTTTAGAGAAAGATTTTGAAAGTGCATAATATATTAAAGTAATTTACAGATTGAAAAAACAATCTTTTGAATGAACTGCCCGTTTCCACCAGGTAAAACTGTTGTAGGATTTTGTTTGTGTTTTTTGTTTTTTAGAGAGAGCACAAGCATGGGAGAGGGGCAGAGACAGAGAGAGAGAAGATTAAGCAGGCTCCACTCTCAGCATGGAACTTGATACAGGGCTGGATCCCACAACCCTGGGATCATGACCTGAGCCAAAATCAAGAGTCGGATGCTCAACCAACTGAGCCACCCAATCATCCCCAAATTACTTTAAAAGAAATTTCCTAACTTCACTGGGTTCTCTTTCATTTTTGCCAATGGAAGTCATCATAATAATATTGACAGGGAGAGAGAGACAGACAGACAGACAAAGTACACACTGGGTCATGCACAGTTTCCCACTTTGACCTATGTGTCCTTAGGCAAATCATTTAACCTACCTGTGCTTCAGTTTCTTCATCTGAAAGAGGGAATAATAATAGCACTCACCTCATGGAGGGCTGTGAGGATTAAATAAACTATTCCACGCTTGGCTCAAAATAGTTGTTCAATGAATGTAATCATCATTAATTTATATAACAAGCAGTTATATAAATCTTCTCATAGCTCCTTGTGAATATGGGCAAAGAACATGACATGCTTTGATGGAAATTTTTAATATTCTTTTAAGAAGGGTGGGAATGATCTCAGCTCCCTTTACCCCTCAGAAATCCAGTAATTCACCTGGTCTTAAGAATGCTGACATAAACAGTTCTGGAATCCATTGCCCTCCATTTGTCTGCATTTCTGCCTCATCTCACTTCTGGAGCAACTCACCCCTGATGATAGAGCCTCTTCCCAGAACTCCTTACCTCTCACATTTCCCCCCCCCTGTTACTTCTCCGACCCACAGAGCAATGATCTTAGAGACCTGGGATTCCAATGTTCTCCCTGCTCAGATTGTCAGTGGCCGCCATTGGCCCTGGGATTCAGTGCAAAAGAATCTTTGTGTCTTGCATGTCGCTCTCAAGACCCTGCAAAATCCAGTTTTATCTCTCCCCAGGAGCCCACCATGACCTCCCCATAAGTTCATACATATGCACATATACTTACATATGCATGCACACACATGCACATATATTTGTGTATACACACACACACACACACACACACACACACACACAGAGTTCCTTCAGTTCCTGACCTCCATGCTTTTGCCTCCCCAACCCCTATTGATTCTTTAGGTTTCAGTTTAGAGGTCACTTCCTCTGGGAAGCCTCAAGCAGCCCTTCCATGACAATTCAAACCATGCAAGCTGCCCATTGTCATGTCTGCGGACCATACGCTCAAAAAAAGGCAGAGGCCAACGTATCTGGCTTACTTTCCACTGTGTATATTAAGCGCCCAATGCACTGCCGTGGCTTAGTAAGTGTTGTTGAATAAAAATCTGTTACATGATAAATTGCCATGTTTATTCTGCTCTTTTAAAGTTTAAACTTTGGCAAATCAGTACCTCATATAAAAAAGGACTATTTAAATTAGATGAGTTTTCTATTAGTTTCTTTCATGGAAGTAGTACATGAGAACAAATGGTAAACAACAGCAAAAAATGTTTAAAATGTACCATTAAACACTTTTCCCCAGGCTGAATTGCTTGGAGCTATTGAATTTTTCTTTCAGAAACAGCATGAATTTAATGTTCATTTTAGCAAAAGACAAAAAAGATTAAAGGTGAGAAAAAGAATTCATTTCACAGTCCATCATTTTCTGCCTCAAAGAGAAATTAGCATTCAATTGATGGGAGGGAGGTAAACTAGTTCAAGTCTCTGTGGAGGGTAGTTAGCCAACTCCTATTCAAGTTAAAATTATGTCTGCCCTTCAACCCAGCAGTTTACTCCCAGGCATTTTTCTCTAAGGGGATAAAGGGACAACATCACAAAGAAGATGGCTTAGCCTGGATTGCCTAGAAAAGAGTCTGAAGCAAAGCTTTGTGGACAGGTTCAATCCCAGAGCCGTAAAAGGGATGGAAAAGGGAAGCCAGGCAAGAAAGAAAGGAGAAAGAAGAAAGTGGCACTTAGTGAGGTGGCCACAATGTTACAAGAAAATAAAGCCAGTCCCTAGCTAGGCCACATTTCTCTGGTCTGGCTGTGTAGACCCACTGCACCTGGGAAGCGTCCTGGGGTAAAGGAAGGAAGGGGGACATCCACTTGTCATCTTTCCAAATCTTTTGTCTTTCCCCAGTCAGTGTACCCTGTCCCCGACTCACCTGTCCCTCTGGCTATTAGGGACCCCAGCACTTCCAGGTTGTGCTACCTGGTCCATCCAGGCAGCCCTGGGAAGTCAGTCCCTCCGCCCACAAAACAGGGACCCAGGGCTCTGCTCCCTCTGAGCTGGGAAGTGGTGGGAGGAGTCAGAACCATGGGTCCCTTTGAATCTGGTTGGGGCCGCAGCTGCCCTTCTGGAAGCTCTCCTGTATGACCCTTATCTTTGGGGGAGCATGAGGCAGCCCCCAGAGCTGGGAGATGGGGCCAGTGCCAAGGCAGTGCTGCTCTGCATTGAGCTTCAGTGCGAAAGTGGCGGCAGGCCTGGTGGGCAGGTGGGGCCGGGAACACCTGAGGAAGAATATAAATTGGATCAATATAGATGTACGCTCTACATTCACCGTAACATGGTTTATGAGCCCTAGTTTTTATACCGCTTAAACTTTCATGAATAGAGGGGTAAGCCCAATAAATTTTAATGTATTCAAAATTGCATTAAATCTGGTTAAAAACAATATTGAACATATGACAGAATGTATGCCATGACATAAAGAGAATGTGACTGAATGTGTGTGTGTGTGTGTGTGTGTGTGTGTGTGTGTGTGTAAGCCTAGAGATAGTAGGAGGAAAGATTTCCAAAATATAAAATATTAGTGGTCATTTCATCTGGGTGGTAATACTTCGAATGGCTTTCATTTTTACCTTAATATGTGCTTGTGCTTAAAAAAATGTATACTAATTATATCTTATTTTATAATCAGAAATATTTCAAAGTTATTCGCATCACGAGTGATGTTTAAGAAATGATATCATGGCACCCGTCATAAATAAGAGCAGAGGAGTTTCCATTCTGGATCTGCCAGACCACTATGACTCTGACCTGGAAAGGATTAGTGTGAATAGCACTAATCCATAATATCACCTATGGCATTATTACCAAATACGAATTTACTTAATGAAGATTTAACTCTGGAGCAACAAGGCTGAAGCAAAGATACACTGAAGCCCACCATTCAAGGACTTCCATACATGTGCCTCCTCGCTATCTTCATAGCCACTTATTGGGACCCTGCTTCAACCTGGACAATAGGTCCTCACGACCCTGCCTTTCCCTCTTCCACAAGTTTGCTCCTGGAGCCCCATCTTTGTCCCAGCACAGCAACTGTCTACTCCACAGGGGCTGGGCAGGGGGATGTGAAGGCCTCTTTTGGGCCTCAGCGCATGTGCTTCCTTCCCTGGTTACCTCATCAGAGTCACAAACCCACTTTGCAAATTATTGTGATTCTTAAAAACTCCTCTTCGACATCTCAGTAGAATTCAGAATATGAGATATTGTCAATAATCCCAAAGAAAAAATTTAATTTGCTTACCCAGAGCATGAATAACTAGATTTGCAGTTCTAAATGGACAAATTGATCATTTCACGTGACAGGAACAAATCCTGCTTGAAAATGATACTCCGGTGCAAAATGAGATGCAATAAAAATGTATTCCAAAGCACCAAGGTTGAAGAAATGAAATGACAGTGTTTTCTTTAAAGATTCTTACAATCTCAGGCTGGCTCTGGCTTCATGATGCTATTAGTTCCAAAGCACGGAGAGGTGAGCCAGTACACTCCATTGCACTCCCTCCAGAAGCAGGCTCACCTCCTGCCAGTGCAGAGTAGAAGTGAGGGGTGGGTGAGACCAGCCTGCTGGGAGTGGAGGCGGGCTGGCTGGGTCCCGGCATCCAGACAGCATGGCAAGCAGTCCGTGTCTGAGGAGACCAATAGGAAGCAGGTTTGTAGGGGAAAACACAGGTTTCTAATGTGCAGAATGAGTAAAGCCCTGGGGAATTTAGTGTCAATAAGAGAGCCACAGACCCAAAATGGCATCGCTTAGGTTAAGGCCCCCAGTCAGTTAACCAAGACTTAATACCTAAACTAACTGCGGTTTCAACGCCCTAGAAATCTGACCTTTAACCAGTCAACATGGGAATTTCTGGTCAGCACTAGGAAATTCACTGATAGGCCCCTTCTCTTCCCCTAAGAAAGGCAACCGTGCTAAAATAATGGATTTTTTGCTAATAATATCCTTTTTTCCCCCACTTTCTCTTTACTTTTGAAGACTTTACCTTTTATGTAGCCCTTTGGAGCTCCCCTCTACTTGCTACATGGGAGGCTACCCAAGTCATGACTCATTTAATAAAGCCAATTCAATCTTTAAAATTTACTTAAAATAACTACAAAGATAGCTCATAAAAACAAAACATTCTTAGAGGCCAGATATATATATACGCACACACATACACACAGATACATACACATATACATACATACGCACACATACACACACACACACACACACACACACACACTGTCCAATAGACAGACATGATCCCTTGTCCAATTTTCATTTAGACTTGAGCCCATTCTCAGAAGAACTCTTCAATAAAAGGAGAGGCTGCTGAGTCCCCGTGAATAAAGACCTCTGCAGTACCACAGCCAAGTTGTAATTCTTTAGTCCTATCCCAAATTGACCCACAGATATTTCCTGGTAAATTATACACTGAGATGCTGCTGGATACAAAGTCTGAGCTGACACTCAACTTGGACAACTAAGTGCCATCATGAGCCCCTCCCCACATTACAGCAGCAGTGAATGGAAGTCAGGTGATAAGTAGAGAACTGTCCTGTGTATACACAGTTGTTTCACCAGGTCCACAGACCCACCCAGTGGTCATTTCCCCAATTCTCAAATGTAAAATAAGAATGAACATATTTGGTAAGTGGTAGACTCTTCACATTAGTTTCTTGACCTGTGGAAAAAGAGCTCCTGGAGTAGGAAAGGTCAAGTAAAATCCCTTGAAGCTTCCCTTTTCAAGCCAAAATAACAAACCAAAGCCAATGTCACACCTTGGATGGAATGGCAGAGATTGGTGGCGTTTTCAAAGACAAAGGCTATAGGAATCATATCTTTGTGTAATCCGTCAGACTGGCCCCTGCAAGAACTGAATAGATTATAGTGGATAACAGTGTACAATACAAATTTAGCCCAACAGTCATCTGTGCCAAATGTTGTCATCAATAAGAGAGATCAATATAGCTTCTGGTTTGTGGCATGTGGCTATTGATCTAGAAAATGCATCCTTCTCCAGCTATCAACAGAAGGAATAAAACTGTTCAGATTCACATGTGGTATAAGTGGGATACATGTGGATATGTATTCATGGTTTTGCTCCAGTGTTAGTTAACTGCTCTGATATCTGTTACAACATTGTTGAAGGGAGCCTGGATCATTCGGATATCCCATGAACATAATATCGGCCTGTTATATTGTTGACATCACTTTATTTAAACATAATGAGCAGGAAGTGGCAAATATTCTCCAGAGGGCGAGAGTGAAACTCTGAAATATATCAGAAGGCTGTTATTGGGAAAATTTTGAGGCGTTAGTGACATGGGGGCATGTCAGTCATCTTCTTAATGGTAAAGGGCAAGTCATCTTACCTTGTCCCTCCTACAGCTAAGAAAGAAGCACAAGCCTAACTTGGCTTCTTTGGGTTTGGGAAGCTTCAACTCATTCATCAAGTTATATGAAAGCTATCAGTTTTGAGTGGGATTCAGAGAAAGAAAGGATTTTGTGGCAGGTCTAGGCTAGAGTACAAGCAGCCCTACCAACTGGGCCACATGGCTCAGCAGATTCCATGGTACCATAGCTATCTGTGTGGAGTTTCTAGCAAGGTTCAGTAGGAGAATTATAGAATAGACACCTAAGGTTCTGGGGAAAGGTTGTTATCTGCAGCAGATAAGTATATGAAGAATTGAAAAGCAATTTTTGGCATGTTTCATGGACCCTAGTAAATACTGAGCTTCTGATGATGGAACATTAAATGACCATCCAGCCAGAATTATCTATCACAAGCTGAATCCTGTCAGACTCACTATGTCATATGATCAATAGAAATCCATTATAAAGTGAAGGTGGAATATCTGAGATTGATTTTAGTCATTCCCAGAAGGCAAGAGTAATATACAAGAACAGATGATCCACACCCCATATGCTCAGCCCCCTTCTGGGGCTCCCTGAGATCAGATGATGGAGGAGGAAAAAGCCCAAGCTTGGTTCACAGTTTAACTCAGTATGTTCTACAAGTTGAAAATGGACTGATGAGGCAGGGGTGACTCTGAAAGACAGTGGTGAGATAAGATCTTCCCAAGGGATAGAACTTTTGTGCAGAGAACCTCATACTTTGTTTGTGTAGAAAGAAAAATGGCCTGAATTAAGAATGTACATAGAATCATGGGCAGTAGTAAATGGCTTGGCTGATTGGTCAGAGTCCTGGAAGAAACAGGATGAGGAGATTGGGGACAAGGAGGTCTAGGAAAGAGGTACGTAATATAATCTGGGGGAAGGGGCACAAAGTGTGAATATCTTTGTATTCTACATTAACGTAACTCCCTGGAAAGCATCCAGTGCAGAAGTACCAAGTGGACAGGATTATTTACCTATCAGCGTCTGTCCTTGTCTACTTCTGTGCTTCTGCAATGGGCCCATCAATGGAATAGCCATAGTTGCAAACATGGAGGCTATGCATTGCTCAAAAAGTACACCAGATCTGATCTAGCTAATACCACTGCTGAATATCTGACCTCCCAATAAGAAAGAGAAATCCTGAGCATCCGATATGACATCATCTCTTAAGGAAATCAGACAGTTGGTAGCAAGTTGATTACATAAACCCTTTCTACCCTAAAAAGGACAGAAATTCATCCTGAGGTAGGAGTACAGGTTTACTTTTCCTTCCCACAGTGTATCAACCAGTATCATAACCAAAAGAATAGGATTTCTCTTTATGGGATCTTATATAACATTGACTTGGGACAAGAGAGTCACTTTACAACAAAGGAAGCGTAGCAGTGGACACATGATAATGGGCTCCACTGCTCCTACAACATGCCAGCTTACAAATTTACAGACACAGAAACAAAAACAAAAAACAAACCTGTGATTGTATATCAGCATCCATTATACGGTATTGTATCCCCAGTAGATATAATACACCTTACTCTTAGAACTTAGTCTTAGAACCTAGAAATGACTGGTCACTGTCATTCCCAATCACCCTCTTGGAAAATTTATGTTTCCCACCTCTGTAAGTTTAGGCTCTGTGGAACAGAGATCCTCATTCCCAGAAAGGTAATATTCCCACCGAAGAACACAGTTAAAGTCTCACTAAAGAAAAGTCTCTGGCTACCACCTGTTTATTTGGGATTATTGTTCCAACAGACCAGCAGGCAAAGAAATGACTGAGGAGGTAGGACTGGTATTAATTATATGAGAGGCAGGGAGAAATATACTTGGCACACATGTCTTCGAGCATCTCTAGGTATGTAGTCCTATGCCCGATTTTAATTCAAGTGGGCAAATATAACAACTATGATCTGATTAGGGAAGGGTAATCAGAGGCTCAGAGCATTTGGAAATGTGGGTCTAGGTTAGCCACCAGGCAAGCCACCTAATATGCTTATTTTTTTATTTTTTTTTTTAATTAAAAGTTTTTAATTTTAGAGAGACAGAGAGAAAGAAAAAGAGCTGGGGAGAGGGGCAGCGGAGAGAGGGGAAGAGGGAGAGAGAGAGAGAGAATCTTTTTTGTTTAAATTTTATTGAAATTCAAGTTAGTTAACATACAGTGTAGTCTCAGCTTCAGGAGTTGAACCCTCTTACATATGAACCCAGTGCCCTCCTTAATGCCCATCACCCATTTAATCCATCCCCTCACCCACCTCCCATCCAGCAACCCTCAGTCTGTTCTCTGTATTTAAGAGTTTCTTATGATTTGAAGGAAAGAATCTTAAATGGGCTCCACGCTCAGCATGGAGCCCAACACAAGGCTTGATCTCAGGACTGTGAGATCATGACCTAAACCCCAATCAAGAGGCAGACACTCAACCAGCTGAGCCATCCAGGTACCCCCAGGCAAGCCACCTAGACCATCAAAAGTATGAGCTGAGGATGAGAGAAATATTGAAGAGTAGTAAAGGAGGGTGTTAGATAGTGAGTTTCAGTTTCTTCATCTGTACTAACGGCAGTAGGGTATTGTTTGTCTTAATAAGGCTCCTTTTGGAGGTTTACACAGAAATTATGAGTAAACAGAAGCCAGAAAGAGCTGTGAGTGTACCATGAAAACTTAATGCAAGAAATAAGTAGATCTGAGTGGTACAAGGAGACTGCCAAGGAAGTTGCTGGTGCTCTGCCCAGATCCCCTTTCCCACACCAGTCCTGAGGGTGGATCCCCCAGGTCCTGGAGGTGTTGACTCCTGACAAACTTTTCTGCAAGGCTGATGAGTGCCACCTCACTTAGAGATATCCCAGTTATGGATCTGGTCCCTCTTTGAAGGTGGCTCATATCCAATGACTGACTTATTTGGCCACATACTAGCCTAGCTCCCTTGCCTCTGGGAGACTTGCAACCCCAGTGGTAAGTAGATGAGGCAGAAACCAGACTTCTTAAACCATACTTCCAACTCTCGTGCTGTCCTGATTTTCTCATTCCCTGCCTGGCTTCTCCCGAGAACATCCCCTCCATAAGTCACTTGCACCAGTGTCCCCTTTCAGAGTCTGCTTCTCAGGAACCTCCTCCAAGACACAAACCTAGTTTTCAAAAAGTGTGACTAGGCGAACATTCAGTGCTAGACTCACAGAAGACTGAATGCTGAACCTTAGATTTCTGGACTAGGAATGCTTCCTTCTTTCCAGACTGTAGCTGAGAGTTGTGAGTGGTGCTGGAGACTAGAACAGGCCTGGAAAGGAAGCAGTGAGCAGTCATTAGCTACGATGACTAAGACGTGCAAGCACTGGAGGCTGCTTGACAAGTTCAAGGCAATCCGTGTTCTGTGGCCAAACCAGAAATCAACTCTACAGGGTAAGAAATGTGAACGGAAGGAAGAGGAAGTCTCTGCACTTTGGGGAACTGCCCTCGTAAGACCAATTCTGTATCTGGGGCAAAGACGTCAATAGGGATTTGTTGTCTTTTCTAAAGAGAACATCGCACACTCACAATCTCCACTGCATTCCGCCAGTCAGACAATATCTTACCTCCTGAGGACATCAGTCCCCCAGTTAGAGATTTCTAGTAATGACACTACATAAATATTTGCTTAGTGAATGAGTGAATCCTAATATCCTCAATGTCAGCTTGTGTGCGTCTGAAGTGCCTAGAGCCTGCTTATCACTGTATATAATATTCATAAAGCATTTTCAGTCCCATGGCAGAGGCTCTTTGCAGACAGAGTACAGTTATCTCTCTCCAAAGGATATGGTGAAGATTAATTAGTTAATTTCATAAAATGCTTCAGGGATGAACATTGCTTTATAAGAACGAATTATGAATATCACACGGTGTGCATGCCATATATTTATGCCTCTGAAGTTGAATGAAACTTGGGTGTTTTTTTTTTTATTGCTATAAGGAAGTTATTGGAGTTGATATACCATTTCTTTCTTATACGAAGGCTATTTTGTAAGGTTATTTTGTGGTTCAAAATGTAGGTTTTGTGTATCATACCACAGAGATAGCTGCGTCCGGTTGTGCAGCCAAGGAATTGACACGAACTACTTCTTGTCTTGGTTCGTTCAAAACAACAGAGCCCATTATAATCTAAAATACATAAAATGTAGCAGAGCTCATATTCCTCCTCTACTGTATCCCGCTAGGAGGTTTGGGGAACACCAGTAAAACTCTCTGTGCTACAGTTAATCTGTCAAATTGGGCTATCCCATGGAACGAAACGATACAATTCAGGTATAGTCTTAATTAGTATGCAGGAATTGCCGTTATAAATACTAACTTGAACAATCATGACTATTAAGTGTGTAAACCAAAATATTTGATTTATGTCTCTCATTGTCCCTTCAAATAAATTTATTCAGTAGAAGCATTTTCTTAAACCATGCCACTGCATTAAAACTCTTGGCAAGCCTCATAATTTTTCTGCTTATTGTTGGGTTATGTCAGAAGACAGTCTCAACCTGACAATTAGAATGGCCGTTGTTGGAATAATAAATCTGAAGGTAAATCCTTTTTCCCAGCACAGTGAGGGCTGGAATGCCTACTTTTGGCACAGGGACTCTGGACTTCCAGCCATGCAACTGGAACATTTAGGCTTTAGACTTGGTCTTCTAGGCTTGGAAAAGCATGGCTCTTCTTTAATAGGAACCTGGCTCTTAAGGCATGGAATGTAGCCCTGCAGGCATGGAATGAGCCCTCCCCGCCCTTTACCCCCAGGCCTGAAACTTGGTCCCATGCTTTGATTGTGTCCCTCCAGTGTGGAAGTGGAAAGTTGCATGCAATCATGGAATGTGCCCTCCAAACATGGATTCAGCACTTCCGGGCCTGAATTCCATCCTACCATGTATGAGATCTGGTCTTCCAGATATGACCCTACAGCCATGAAACCTGCCTTTGTACTTGGAACTATATAGTATGTCCAGGAAGGCTGGCACACCAGGCATGAGGCCCGACTTCTAGGCACATAACCCAGCCTTCCTGGCATGAACCATGGTCATCTGGTTGTGAAACCTGGCCCTAAACATAGGATTTCACCCTACAAATAAGGAACTCTGTGTAGAACATGAGTCTAGAGGAATGGAATCTGACAAACCAACTCTGGAATCTGATGTTTTGGATGTTGATTTAAAACTTTTATGTTGCCTTTCCAGGCATAAACTCTGATTTTCCACACGAGACACAGCCTTACAGGTATGTAGTTGGAATTCCAGTGAAAATTAACACCCTGACCATGAAATCTGGCCCTCCAGGTATAGAATGTAGCCTTTCGGTTAGGGAACTTAGACGTCTAATTATGGAATTGGACTTTCCAGTTACAGAAAACTAGTACAAAATGTGAATCTTGATTCTCTAGGCATAGAATTTGGTCTTCTATGTGTGGAATTTGGACTTCTACATGTGGCTCCTGGGCATAGGCATAGATGTTGACTGTACTAGGAACCTGGTGACCTGTCATGGAACTTTGCACTACACGTATGTGACCTCAGTTTGCAACATGGAACTCAGCACTACAAGCATGAAAGCTGACACTCCATTTATGGAATCTCAAACTCAGAGTATGAAACCTCTGTCATTTCATATATAGAAGTACAATCTCCAGTCATGTTACCAGGCTCTACAAACATGCAACTTGGGATTCCATGTGTGGAATCTGAATCTCCATGGACTTACTGTGATGAATGTGGTAAAGTTGGAATCTGGTATATAAGTCATAGAAGTTGTCCTTGTAAGACATGATCTCGTGTTGCCCAGGTATGGAATTTCATTCTCAGTGAATGCATGCTCAACATCCAAACATGAAAACTGACCCCAAAAGCATAGAATCCAGTCTGCCATATATAGACCTTTGAATTTCATGCATAAAAACTAGGCTCTATAGGCTTGGAACTTAGCACTTCATGTGTGGAATATCGATCTCAAAGCATGGAACTTGGCTCAAGTGTGGAACACGACACTACAAATATATAACCTTGTATTTCAGTCATTCACACGGGCTTGTCAAAACTTGCAAACTGATCTGGTCATGGATACTGGAACCCCACGTTAGTAATCTTAATGTCAATGTAGCAGTCAAAGCCTTAAAAGCATGGAGAATGGCATCATATGTGTGGATTCTCAATTTCCAAACATGAACAACCTCAGGGTGTGGATCTGGGTGCCCAATCTGTATTTCTGTCATAGATTTTGGCTCTCTATATATAGAATTTGGTTTTCCTGTCAAGGAACTTGAAACTCTATGTGTGGAATCTCAACATCCAGGAGGTATAATATGGCCCTACGAGTACAGAAACTAGCATTTCATGCTTGATTTCCAAGCATGGAACCTGGACCTATAATCATGGACATTGGCACTGGAGGTATGGATTATAAGAATGAGGGGCGCCTGGGTGGTGCAGTCGGTTGGGCGTCCGACTTCAGCCAGGTCACGATCTCGCGGTCTGTGAGTTCGAGCCCCGCGTCGGGCTCTGGGCTGATGGCTCAGAGCCTGGAGCCTGTTTCTGATTCTGTGTCTCCCTCTCTCTCTGCCCCTCCCCCGTTCATGCTCTGTCTCTCTCTGTCCCAAAAATAAATAAACGTTGGAAAAAAAAAAATTAAAAAAAAAAAAAAAAGAATGAAACATGGCCAGACATGTTTGAAGCCTCATATTCCAGACATGGAAATTGGCATTTCAGCCATAGGCATTGGCCCTCCAAAACAAGGAAACTGATCTCTGAGGCACTGTATCTGCCACACTATGCGTTATGGACTGAATTGCACCCTCACAAGTTCATGTCTAGAAGTCCTACCCCTCAGTGTGACTTATTTGAAGATAGCACCTTTAGGGAGGTAATTAAGGTGAAATGAAGTCATAAGGCTGAGGCCCTAATCCAATAGGACTGATGTTCTTATACAAAGATAAAGAGGCATCAGAGATCACTCTCTTGGTGTGTGCACAGAGGGAAGGAAGACCATGTGGGGATATAGCAAGAAGGTTACTATCTGCAAGCCAGGAAGAGAGGCCTCACCAGAAAGCACATTTTCTAGCACCTTTATCTTGGACTTTTAACCTCTAGAACTGTGAGATAATACCTTTCTATTGTTTAAGACATCCAGTTGATAGTATTTTGTTACGGCAGTCCAAGCAAACTAATATACCATAAGGAGTTTCAATCTCCACACTGTAAGCATAGGACATGATATATATTATTTGTGTAATTTGAATCCCTGAGCATAAAACCTGGCATTACAAACAAAGGACCTCACACTTCCTGTGAGAAATCTTTATTTCTAAGCATGGAACCCGGCACTCCAATGTATAATCACACACGCACTGATGGAACATGTATCTACAAGCACATCCAGTGTTGTATGTGTAGAATCCCAATCCCCATGCATGAGACACAGCACCGCCTTACATGCACTGAACCTGGCTCTCAAGACATGAACCTGGCCCTCAAGGCATTTAAGTCACAGAGGTTAACACTGCAATACATGAAACTATGCATAATATTTTTCAGTACATATTTAATACTGCAATTTCTAAACATTTTAATTGACTGTACAAGCTTAGCATCTCCCATCATATGTGGAGCCTCGATCTCCACACATGGCATCTGGCCCAAGAACAATTTAACTTGTCATTCCATGTGTGAAATCTCAATATTCAACCTAGTCTTAAAATCATGCCAACTAGTACTCCGTTTCTGGAATCTCGATCATTAAACATGGCGCCAGACTCTATATACATGATACTGACACTCTATGCATAGAATCTCAATCTCCAAGCAAAAACTGGGTTCCATATCCGTGGCACTTGGCATTTCATGCCTGAAATCTCTAACTCTATGCATGGCACTTCGCTCAACTGGAATGGAGACTAGCATTTCATATGCGGAACCTAGATCTACAAGAAATTCATCTGGTCTTAATAACGTGGAATCAAGCACTCCATATATATAATTTCAAACTGCAAGCACAGAACAGTCTTATATGGGTGAAACTTGGCATTACAGACATTGGACATGGATGCGAGTTATGGCTGTTGGCTTTCCAAGGCAAGGAACCTTTAACCTCAGGCATGGAACATTAAATACACACATATATTCTCAATATCCAAACATGGACTTGGCCCTAAAAGCATGGAAAATAGCATTTTGTGCATAGAATTTCAATCACCAAACACAGAACCAGGCCTTACAGCATGGAACCTGGAACCTCACATGTGGATTATCAATCTCTACACATGGAGTCTAGCCCCCAAAAGAATGAGACCTGATGCTCCATCTGTGAAACTTCAATCTTGACATTGGACCTGTCCCTGAAAGCTTTCAACTTGTCATTCAATGTATGGAATCTTAATCTCCATTTAACTTGGCTTCATATATTTGAAATCTGTAATCCAAACAAGGAGCATGGGCTTTCACTGTTCAAATTTATGTTTCCAAGACATGCAAACTTGTCTTCCAGCATGGAACTTGTTACTAGTCAAATAGATTTTAAAGATTTGTATCTTTATGTGAAATATGGACCTAAAGCTTGTCACCTTTCTCCCTATGTGTAGAATATAACATTCATGTATGGAACATGGACCAACAATGATGGAATGTGGCACTCCACGTGTGGATTTCAACCTCCAAATGTAGACTTTGGCCACAGAAGTATGGGTTCCAGCATTTACATTTGCTTGTCACGCATTGACCTACACTCCTTAAATCATAGAACCTGGTCTTCCAGGCATGAAATCTGGAACTCCATGTATGTAATATTAATCTCCACGTATGGAACCTGACACACCACGTATGGAATCTTCATGCTGTCTGTTTTGGATATAACCCTTCAAACAAGGTACTTGGATTTCAGTTTGTGAAATCTCAAGTTACGAACATAGAACATGACTTGATATGTTTGCAACTCAGAACTCCAGTCATGGAACCTGGTGTTTCAATCACAGACCTTGACTCCACAAAAGATGGAACATTGATTCCAGACATAATACCTGGCATACTGTGTATGGATCTCAATCTCCAAGCATGGAATATGACGCTCCATTGGGGAATTTCAATCTCTGTATGTGGAACCTGGCTCTAAAAGCATGCAATCTGGAGTAGCACATTTGAAATATCCATCTTTAAGCATGAATCTGAACCTGTAAGCATGGTAACACACCATGTGTGTTATCTTAATCTCCATGCATGGAATTTGGAACTATTAGCAGAGAACCTGGTTCTGTATGTGTGGAATCTCAGTCTCCATAAATAGAAACTGGATTAACAGTCACGGACACTGTCACTTCTTGTTAGGAGACAAAAAATGCATCATGGATCATGGAGTTCCATGTTAGAATTTCAATCTACTAATATGGAATTTGACCTGACATGTGAGGAGTCTTACACTCCAGACATGGAAGCTCATATTTTAATCATAGACTTCAGCTTGCCAAGTCATGGAGCCTAATTTCTTAAGCTACCTATCACATCATGTATGGAATTTTGATGTCTAGAACCCAACCCTGTGAGTATGGAAACTGACACTCAATGTATGGAATTTCAATATCTGAATAGAGAAATTAGCCTTACAAGCAAAGGACATGACATCCCATGGGTGGAAAATCTGTCATCAAGTGTAGAACCTGACCCTACAAGCATGGAATATGACAGTGCATATGTGGGAACTCAATCTCTAAGAATGCACCTCAGCCTTACAAGCATCAAGTCTGATATTCCATGTGTGAAATCCCAATCCTCAAGCACGGAACACTGTCTTAATGTGAGAAATCTGGCATTCCAGATACAGAGATTGACTTTTCAAGATATGGAACCTGATTTTCTAGGCAGCAAACTTGATACTTCACCTTTGAAATCTCAGTATTAAGCATAAAGCCTGACCTTACTGGAATGGAAATTGATGCTCCATCTGTGGAATCTCATTCTTGAAGCACAAAACATAGTTTTACAAATGTGGAATGTGGTAATCCAGCCTTCATACCTGACATTTGAGTCATAGAAGTTGATACTATAAGGACCTAGGTCTCCCAGGCTTGGAACCTAGTACTTCATGTGTGAAAGCTAAGCTTCTGGTCATTGATTTAGTTCTAGGTGTGAATCATGCCTTTCCACATAAAATTTGGTTCTCCATATAAGACTCATTCTTACTGTCTTGGCATCTAAGCTTCCTTGAGGAACTCAGCCCTCGGAGGATAAACTTTGGCCCTCTAAGTGTTGAATGTAGTTATTCAAACATTGATCCTTACACTCCAAGTAGATAATCTAACTTTATAGGCATGGGAAGTCTATCCAAATGTGAATCCTGCTTTTCCAGCCATAGAATCACTTCTTCTCAGTGTGGAATCTAGGCTTCTATTGGTGGATCAGGGCCTTCTAGCCATGGAATTAGGCCTTCTAGGCAAAGCATGGCCTCCTATCTGTTTGAGATCTCTTTTTTTTTTTAGGCTTGGAACATAACCTCTTGGGAGTGAAACCTGAACCCAAAAAAATAGTATCTAATCCATCAAGAGTGGAATTTACTCAACTGGACCTGAAATACTGAATCTAGACTTCTTAGCATGACACAAGTTCTTTCAGTCTTGATAATTAACTCTAGACATGGAATTTGATTATCTATGTTTCAAAGCAGCCATCAATGGGTAAAACCTGGATTTCTGAGTATGGAGAGATAGCTCCTCAGGCACTGAACCTAGTCCTCCCTTTACAGAACTGCCTCCAGGCACAGAACATGAAATTCCATGTGTGGAATCCTCACCTCCAAATATGGAGCCCTACAGACATAGAACTTGGCACTTCCAGAATTTCAAATTCCATGCACATTTCATGACGCTTGACCCTTGGCAAACTGTATGTGGAAGCTCAATCTCCAAGCATATAACCTGATCTTACAAATGTGGAACCTGGCACTCCCCATGATACTGGGCAGTTCAGTCTCAAAATACTCTACAAGATATGAATCCTGGCATTTACAAGGAAGGAATCTGGCACTCTATGTCCAAATCTCTTTCTATCTATCTATGTCTATGTCTTTCTTCAAACATGGAATGTGGTCTTACCAGTGTGGAAAGTGGCAACCCAGACATAGTACTTGGATTTTAGTTATATGCTATATTATGTAAATAAGCCAAAATGGCCTCTCTGCATTTGTCCCTAAATTGCTTATTCTTCACTACAGGCTAAGAACTGTCAACTCAGAAGCCCACAGACATCATACACAACTTTATATATATAAAATATATATTACATTATATATATTATATGTATATATTATATATTATTGGATATTATATATTACATTATATATATTATAATATATATAATTATATATATATATAAAACATTATATATATTACATATAAAAATAACCCAAACAAGCAGAATTTTAGCCATTTAGAGCCTGTCTTCTTTACAGACCTTATGAAACTATACTCAGATCTGCTGGTCATTGATAAGATAGAGCCTTATGTTTATAAGATCCCAAGCTACCACTCCCCTTTGGAGCTCTGTGACCCAGAGATTCCCTGCCATGCTGTCGAGCAATATCCTCTAGACTTAAAAGCTCCCACTTTTATCTCCCTCTCTCCTAGGAATTCCTTTACCTTCATCCCTTTCTGAGTGGTCACACACTCACCATAAGTCTCTGAATGGACTCATGCTATGAGGGACATTCTCCTCTCATACAACTCTGTCCAAGCACTGTACGATAAGCTTGTTGTGTGTTACTTCTCATAGTCATATCTATATCCTTGATCGGTCCCAAATCCTTTAAAAACATTTTTTTAATATTTAGTTATTGTTGAGATACAGAGATAGACAGAGCATGAACAGGAGAGGGGCAGAGAGAGAGGGAGACACAGAATCCGAAGCAGGCTACAGGCTCCGAGCTGTCAGCACAGAGCCCGATGTGGGGCTTGAACCCACGCACTGTGCGATAGTGACCGGAGCCGAAGTTGGACACTTAACCAACTGAGCTACCCAAGTTCCCCAGTCCTAAACCCTTTAAGTGAAACCTATGTTCAAGTAAAACATGGATCCTGGTCTCCCAGGCCTGGAACCTGGTACGGTGTGTTTGTCCTAATTCCCAAGCAAGGAAACTGGCCCTATAACCATAGGATCTGTCACTCCATACCTGGGATATCATTCACCAAGAATAGAATCTGGTTTCTTTGACATGAAAATAAGAACTCCATATATAGAATATCTGTCTCCAAAAATGGAATATCAATCTGCAAACATGGAACCTAGCTATACATGCAGGGAACCAGCACTCTGTATATGAAATTTGTATTTTTAGAATTGATTCGGGTCTTCAGGATATGAATCGTGCCTTTCCAGGCATAAACTCTGATCCTCCATAGAACTGACCCTAAACACATAGAACTTGGACCCCAGGCATAAAAACATAGCCCTCTAAGGCATGCACATCACCCCTATCCCCCAGGTGTTTAATGTGTTAGTCATAGTTGTTTCTGAATTATGAGGTTTAAGTGGTTTTAATTTTGATTTGTGTGTGTGTGTGTGTGTGTGTGTGCGCGCGTGTGTGTGTGTTTGAGTTACATGTTTTTCTGGAGTCATTATGTAATTTAAAAGGAAGTATAAATTTTCACAGGATAAAAAATGCTTTCTTTTATCAGAAAAAAAATAATTACATAACATATATACTAGTTTATAATGCAATCCTTTAAGAAAGTCCACAAACTGTTGTGTGTAATTTTCCATTGCTATAGCTCTTATGCCATCTTCTGGTCTAAATATAATTCAACTATTTGGAAACGACTAGCATCAGTGGTTAGTACCTTAATGTTATTTCAGAAATTTTACTCGTCCTGCAAATACCTATTTGCACATCAAGTGTAAAACTTTAAGTCAGCAACTTAAAATTTTATGGCCACATAAAGAAAGTTTAATAGAGTGGGAAAAGTACATTGGGAAATCTTGTCAAAATCGAACTTCAGAGATAGGTTGAAATACATGCATTCTTGGATAAACCTCCATAAACCTAAAACACAATATAAATGTATTTCCAAATACTGATTTAGGTACACTATAGAAAAAGCATAGGATTTAGAGTAAAAAAAAAAATGGGTTTGAATACCGTCTTTGCCAGTAATTTATGATATAACCTTTATAAACTCACTTAACTTCTCATTTACCTTATTTCACCCCTATTAAATGAAGATAACACTATCTGCCTTTCTCTACTACCTCTAGCCCTTCTTCCTGCTTATTCTTGAACTTTTAAATTACTACAAATTACTATGTATTGCTCTCTGCACACTAAAGGCATCAGACATCTTAATTCAGAAAAAAAGATAAACCAGTAAATTTCCATGATAGACAAAAAAAGCTATTCAGAGTTCTTTGACATTCTATGACATTCTAGTTTATACTCTAGAATTTTGAAAAATATGCTGAGCATGTGCAAAGATACAAGGGTTGAGAGGTAGTGAAATAACACCATCATAGCCAGACATATGACGGATTTTCACAGATCCAGAAAGAATAAAGCTCTGAGCGCCAAAATTGATTGAAAGAGGTGAGTGAAGACTTAAGGAAATATAATACTGAAGGTTAGGGTCACTAATCACGATCAAAGATCATTCATCTACTGATGATGACTTTCAGAGTCAAATCTTTAAGTGCAAAAGCTGAAAGCTCCCAGTAGTTCTATGCCTGGTCCAAAACCAGAAGCCTAAAATATATCTGTTCAGTAAATTCTCACTTCCTGCTCTAACTGGATCCCCACTCTCTGTTATGGACTATGGTGTCATTTACCCTCTTGCTCCCTGTGTCCCCTGTTTCCTCAGGTGGGATCATAGATATCACTGCACATTTATTTTGGAATGTGTGATAACTGATTAACATCTATCCATTAGTCCAAATCCACCATCACCACAGGTCAGGATCAGGAGAATAGGGACCTGTGTTTTGGTTCACCATTAAAATTCCAGAACGTAAGGATGTTGAACATAGAATATGCATAGCATATGATTTTGAATCAGTGATTAGATAAATGCAAACAAGAAAAAGGGTAAGAAGACAAAACACAGGAAAGAGGTAAGCGTTTCTGCATTTGGTTCATATTCTGTCTTCCTGGTGGCCACAAGGCTGTAAATATCTCATTTCATTCTGCTTTTATGGCTAAATAAGGGAATTTTTCTTTTTTTTTTTTACTTTTTAGAAGTAAAGCTATATTTTTTCTAGGGGAAATTTAAAAGTATAAGAATTACAAAAAAATGTAATAATTACCATCCTTTAGAATGGTTCCCCATAATATCTTCACATATTTAACCCCAGTATGTTCTGTGATTGTGACTTAAAACGATAAGTATTATTTTAAAAGTTAAAAAAATAAGTCTTATATGAGTGCAGTGTTCTGTTCTTTCCTAAATATCTTAGAAAAACATAATTATTAAAGTAACATATGCTCATTAGCTGAATTTAAGTTTTGTTTTGTTTTGCCTCTCTATGTTAAGGGATATATAAAATTTTTCTTTAAAAATTTTTCTGTTGCTATCAATGCAGTCTCATTCCTTTCATTCGGAGGAATAAAGAGCATCTGTGTCTTTATTTTAAAAAAATCATGTCACCAAAGTGCGGAGATTTAAAAGAAGATAATAAAATAAGGGACATTGAATAGAGAAAGGATTTAGTCCTGATTGCTTTAGACATGAAGATAAGAGAGGCAGCTATTTGGGGCTCCTGGGTGGCTTCATCGGTTAAGTGTCTGACTTCGGCTCCAGTCACGATCTCACTCGTCCATGAGTTCAAGCCCCACGTCGGGCTCTGTGCTGATAGAGAGCCTGCTTTGGATTCTGTGTCTCCTCTCTCTACCCCTCCCCTGCCTGTGAGTTCTCTCTGTCTCTCTCTCAGATATAAACATTAAAAAAAGAAAAAGAAAAAAAAGAGGCCGCTATTTGAGGTATTTTATTACCTTCCTTTAGGTCAGCTTGTCCTAAACCCCCAATTCCCACAAACTCCTCTCCATACCTATCTTCTTTGTTTGTTATTATTAAAAAATATTTTTAATGTTTATTTATTTATTTATTTTGAGAGAGAGAGAGAGACAGAGAGAGCGAGCAAGGGAGCACATGAGTGGTAGGGCAGAGGGAGACAGAATCCAAAGCAGGCTCCAGGCTCTGAGGGGTCAGCACAAAGCCCAACACAGGGCTCGAACCCCTGAAACGTGAGATCATGACCTGAGCTGAGGTAGGATGTTTAACCAACTGAGCCACCCAGGCGCAGCCTCAATACCTGTCTTCTAACCAATCACCACACCCATGCTGATTTATTTCTCCCCTCTGACGTTGCCTGTGGCACCAGAGCAACCAAAAGCAGTCCCTGGTCGGCAATGAAGGCCTAGCACAGCAGTTCCTTCATGAGGAAGCCGCATAGACATGCATCTGAATGGCAGTTTAGGACTGAACACGCTAGACGGAACAGCGCCCTCCACTGTAATCGAGTGTACTGCCCTGTACATAATTAAGCCCACCGAGATCCACATTGCTTTTGACTGGACCCCACCCCAGATTCTGCAGGACTGGCCCAGGCTACTGGGTCCGCGGACTGAGCCTTTCTCTCTCTCTCAGAGCAATGAAAATTCCAGAGCAGGATCTGCAACCAGCAGTGGCAGACCCCAGCCTGAGGGCTTGCCCTGAGATAGTAAGGTCCTTTTGCATTTGGGAAACAAACACAGAAAAGGAAGCTGTCATCACTGCTTTAAGGGTGATGTCAACAACTCGCATTATCCAGAAGTGGGTAAAATCATAAACCACACAGTAAAATTGTGGTTAGAATTTTTTCTTGCCCCCCCCCCCCCCCCCCCAACCCACAGCACAGAACTCGTAGGCGGGTTAAGCAGGCTCAGGCATGCCTGGAGACTCTGGACGCTTTCCCACCCACTCTCTACCCTCTCCCACAGAAGCTAGATTGTGCCCTACGGTTCAGCGAGTTGCTGGCTGAGCTTCTGTTCTAACCCGAGGGACCTCCCTGAAACCTCTTTATCTCTATGAGACCTGCTATGGCCCACAGGCCCCACTGTCATGCCCCACTGATTAAATCAGTTTGCCTGACTATTGGAAAATAGCACTGGGCAGAGTTGGATCTCTCCTTTCCTCCCCTCTCCCAGAGGGGCCGTGCAATTGCTTTTCTTGCCCGTAATGCTTGAATTCTGCCTCCCAGCTCCCAACGTTCTCAAATAGAGGCTTGGCCAAAGGGCCAGTCCTCAGAGGCCAGTCTGTCCTAGTCTGGCCCTGCCGTCTTCAGCTTCTTCTCCATGGATCCTGCATGTGGAGTTTTTTTCTACCACTTAACAGAACTTAAAGTGACTTACTGAATAGTCTCCCTCCAAAAACAGCAGTCACATTATAATGAAAGGATCTCCAAAGGACAGGATGATACATCCACCAGTAAAAATGTAACCTAAAGAGGAAACAACAGAAAAAAAAATTAGAAGCAAGAAAGCAGACGCAGTGACAAGTTCTTCGGCAGTCCAGAGAAAGTTGAAACGTCACCTTGTGTTGGGAGAAGCCAGGATTCAAACAGAATCAAGCATATAACTGCAGAAAAGCTTGAGAAATTAAGCCACTGGTAACTCTGAAAAGTAGGGTGATGCAGATCCAGCTGAGACTGAAGAAATACTTGAAGTGTGATTAAGAACTCCCTGGGTTCCCAGATCTCCCTCCCCTCCCCTCCCCTGGGCCACAGGGTGACTGCAGGGTAATGACATCACCTTCCTCCAACTTAGGACAAGCTGGGAGCTTTATTCTTTGTGAAGAGGTTGAACCAGATAGATTCTGGACTCATGGACACAAGAAGACATAGATGTGGGTGCTGCTATATTATATACTAGAAGAATAAGTGAAAGGCTCTGTTCTGAATTATAAAACTCCTCTCTCCTTTTCCTTATTTGAGTCCTAGAATGCTACACTTTAAGCTTCTATCTGCTAAACAGGAGGATGGAGGGTTTTTCCTTCGGGCCAAAGTCCTACAGATGATGAAGTTCTGCCCACTGAAATAACGTAGCCAGGTTACCTTTCAGAGAAGCCTACTAGACAATAAGCACCCATGCAACTATTCCAATCATGTATAAATATGATCAGTAGTCAAGGGTCAGCAGATATTAGAGGAAAGCCACAAGCATGAAATGCCAAAGCAAACATAAAAAAAAAAAAAAGGAAAAAGAAAAAAATTAGGAAAGAGACCAAACACATCTAAAACAAAACAAAACAACCCATAAAGATCTCTGGTCTGATCTCTCTTGGTGTCTGACCGTGCCCTCAGTCCTGCACCTGGGGAAATGGGACAATCGGGTGGCCTATATGCACCCAATGGCAATGCCCAGATCCAGGGGTCTGAACCAGTCTTCAGGGTCAACGATTCAAGATGGCCTGAATTCACCAAGGCCTCCCTGGGAAGAAGGGAAAGAACAACCAGAAAAGAAAAAGAAAGGCTCCAAGGCATTGGCTGAATGTGAAGAAAAAAAATGAATGAGAACTGGAAGAAAGAAATAGAAAAACACAGAGAGAAATTGTCAGGGGGACAAAGGGCTCATCCAAAAAAAAAAAAAAGACAAAGAAAAAAGAAAAGAAAAAATCTGGTAGGTATTCATCTTCTTCTTCATTAAGCTCTGACTCTGCTAGCAGATCTTCAGATTCTGAAGATGAGGATAAAAAATAAGGGAGAAAGAGAACCATTCACATAAATCTTCTGAGAAGTCCAGGTCAGCAACTGAAGCAGTAAGGATAGTTTAAAAAATAAGTCTAAGGACGCAGCTGAGAAAGAAAAGGACACGAGAGGACTCATGGAAAAAAGAAAGACGTATCCTGAAGATAAACCTTTATCCTCAGAGTCCTTATCAGAGTGAGATTAGATGGAGGAGGGTACAAGCAAAAAAGAAGAAAAGGAGTGAAGGAGAAACAGTAACAAGAAACAAAAAAAGAAGCAGTAGAAACCATAAGAAGAGGAAAAAGAAAGCTACTAGGTCAAGTCTTGACTCATAGGAACATTAAGAAAAATCAAGATTCCCTTGTAAAGAAACTGCGATGTCTAAGGAAATTTCAACTGTGAACATTATGACATCATTACTAAAATGCACGACTTTTCTTGTTTTTGGAATTATTCCTGGACTATTCAGTAGCCATTCAGATGCTACTGTGTGAAAGGGCCATATTGTTGCCTGCTGCCTGAATATCTTTTTTGTTTTTTTTTTCCTCTCTTCTAATGCTTCACCATTCTGGCAGATGATACACAGCAAGTGTGTTAGTGGTTAAGCTATTTGGGAATAAAGTTGATACTGTTGACTAGAGGTATCTAGTGATAAATCCACAGAAATAGAAACTGGATACATCATTACGATATAATTAGAAATGACCAGATGACTCCAGTTAACATTTTTCAACGTTTATTTATTTTTGGGACAGAGAGAGACAGAGCATGAACGGGGGAGGGGCAGAGAGACAGGGAGACACAGAACCGGAAACAGGCTCCAGGCTCTGAGCCATCAGCCCAGAGCCCGACGTGGGGCTCGAACTCACGGACCGTGACATCGTGACCTGGCTGAAATCGGACGCTTAACCGACTGCGCCACCCAGGCGCCCCTCCAGTTAACATTTTTGAAACAGGGAATAGATTGGTATTTCAAAATCCTTACTCTGTAGATGAGTATATTTTAGTTTCCCCCCTCCTTATATACTTTTATTTACCTGGGGAAGGATGTTTTAGGGTGGAGGGGGCTGCTTTGCTTTATCATTAGCTAGCAGAACGGCATGCCTTGAAGCATGGGGGTGGGGAGGGGGTCAGAGCCCGGTGCGGCAGTCTTGCCCTTTGACATCCTGGGCTCTTTTATTTGCTGCTTTAAGTGAACCAGAGAAATAGCCCTTTGCAGCCCGACAGAGCCTCCAAAGTTCTGGAATTTACCTCTCCTTCAACAACACTGAATTTTTTTTTTAGCATTAGAATGTGTTATCACATTTGAACTAATTTTGCCTACCCTTTGGCTTTGGAGAGGAATCATTTCAAATAGACCCTGGTATTTTTTGAACTTGTTAGCTAAAGATTCTAAAATGCATGTTTTGTACTAATTAAGTTTTAGCCAGTAGGCAAAATTTTATGTAACCAGTGACAGTTCTTATATTTTTGTATGAATTTTGTTTAGGCTGCAATGTTTGGCTTTTATTAGCTCTGTATTCTTGCTATCTTAAATTCTTTACTATGTTTAACAGCATTCTTGCCAAGATATTTTTTCTTTTTAAACAGCTTTATAGTAAAGCTGAGACCTAACCATAAAAAAAGTTGAGTGGCAGGCCTGGTATGCTATGTCTTGTTACATAAAGCTATTGCCAGAATGTTTGTAAACACAATATTAAAAAAAACTTGTCTCTGTATATTCACAACAAATTATGATAAATTAAGTGAAAATTACATTTTTGTTCTTCTTGTGTCATATTCTACTAAGGCTTTGTGCCTCATATCTACTGCTGAATTATTTACTGGTAACGTTAAAAGGAATTGATCAACCATTTCACTTTACATTTTTAAATAATCAGGTAACATGAAATACAATTTGATGTACAATTTTGCTTGTTATACAGAGTATGCTAATTATAGTGGTATATGCACAAAACATTTTGGCATAAGAGGCTGAATAAATGCTATTTTAGTTAAAAAAATAAAAAACAAAAATAAAAAACCATAGACAACCCACCCCTATAACTTGTATCTTTAGAGAGATAAGGTATTGAATTTTTAAAACAGCATGCAATAAAAAAGGAGTATTACTTTACAAACAATAGGGAGATGCTAGAGTTTAAAAATATGATACACAAAGGGAATGCCTGGTAAAGAGATTGATGATAACGTAGACAAAGTGTCTAAAAACTAGTACTAAAAGAAATGGATTATAGAAGAAAAAAGTGAAAAAAAAAAGATTAGTTTGAGAGAGTCAACATTCAAACTTTAAGAATTTCAGAAAAATAGAATGGAGAAAATAGAAAGAAGGAAATCATTTTAAGAAAATTGCTCATAAATGAAGGACACAAGCATTCAGATTTGAAAGGGCCCAATGATGCCCAGTACAGAGAGTGAAGGAGGCCCAGATCAAGGTCTGATGTATATAAAATAATGAGAGTAAAGAGACCAGTGGGGAAAAGAGAAGATCCTAAAAGCTTACAGAGTTTAAACTAAAAAAAAAAAAAAAAAAAAAAAAAAAAAAATCAAAATGGTATCAGACTTCTAAGGAGGAACACTACAAGCCAGAAGGCATTATGGAAATGTCTCCAATATTGTGAGGAAAAAGAATTTGCAGCTTAGAATTGTATACTTAGTTATTAAACAGGTTGCAGGTAGAATAAAAACAAATTTTAGGTGTCTGTGATGGTTAGTTTTATATGTCAACTTAGTTGGTCCACAGTGCCCAGATATATGGTCAAACATTATTCTGGGTGTTTCTGTGAGGAGAATTTAAAAGTTAAATCAGTGCACTCTGAGTAAATCAAGTAGCCTTGGATCATTCAGGTGGGCCTCATCCAATCAGTTGATGATCTGAATAGAACAAAACACTGACCTCCCCTGAGCAAAAGGGAATTCCGCAGCAAATGGCTGGCTTTTAGACTGGAACTACAACCTTGGCTCCTTCCTGGGTCTTCAGCCTGACAAAGCTTGTACTTCAACTGCAGCATTAACTCTTCTCTGAGTCTCTATCTAGCCTGCCTTGGAACTTGGACTTACTAGTCTCCATCATCAGGTGAGCCAGTTTCTTAAAACAAATCTCTTTATACACACACACACACACACACACACACACACTTCCTATTGGTTCTGTTTCTCTGGAGAATCCTAATAAACAATTTCTCAAAATTTTCACTTTCCATGTGCCCTTTCTTGGGAAGCCCCGGAAGAATGCATTGTACCCAATCATGAGAGTAAACATAGAAAAAGACACTGCATCCAGGACATAAGGTGCTCAACAGAGGTGAGCACATAAGGGAATTCCCAGGTTAAAGGGGAAGGAAGTGTCTGTGATGAGACAGCTGTACCACAAACCAGAAAACAGCTAGTTCGTCAGGAGCAGAGGGGAGGGCTCCAGAGAGGATGTCTAAGACAGAGAGAGAGCAAGAGAGACAGGGAAGAAGGAGAAAGAAACTCATGGACAATGGGAGACGTGACTGTTTTGAGAGGTGGAGAGTTTAGGGAAAAATTAGTGATAGATAAATAGAAAGTAAACAACTGACAAGAAGAATAATGGCCTCCGGAGAACATGAAAAGCAATGTAAGCAAGGATAAGTAATTGTAGTATAAGACATAGTCAGGTCAGCGGTTATACAGTAAACATCAAATTGTAATTCACTGGCAGAAGCTGAATGAAGAACTAGGTGAATTAATATTTACCCACATGCCATCATATAAAAGAGTAATGAGGCTCTTCCTGCAAAGAAAACATACACAAAAAAATATACACATGTTTTTATTAATATAAAAAACACGTGAAGGTACAGAGTACTGCATGAAGTATGCTACTGTTGGGTAACAAAAGAAAATATTTAAGTTTATATATCTACTGGAACGTGAGCAAAATAGCTCTGTGAGGACACACAAGCAAAAGATAACATCTGAAGACAGGATGTGGTATCTGGGACACAGGATGAAGGGAGATCTTTTCAATGTTTGTAACTGTTGAATACTGAACTATGTGATTATACTTTCAGAAAATAAAAGTACTTAAAAATTCAGAATTTCTTAGCTTCAGAAATACAGATATATATAATGTATGAATATAAGTCTAGAAACATATATTCCACCATTAGATGACTGGGGATATACAAAATTAATTCTGTCTTGCACTTAAAAACATAATCCTGAAAACCCCCAACTCTTTCAACCAAGATTTCCCCTGTTCTTTTCTGGATGTTTATATGCACTGCTGAAGAGATTGTTTCCACGCCTATATGATTCTATCACCCAAAGAAATATTAGAGACACCAAATTACCGAATCTACAGTGTTAGTTTCTGAGAAACTAAGAGTTAAAAATACCTATTTTGGACGATAAATATAAATCAATTTAATAATCTAATGAAAGAATTTTTAGCATTCTCTCTACATGCATTCAAGTATATCTTTGTTATACCAGATTACTAATTATTTTTTCCACTTGTATGTACTACATTGACAACTTGAAGGCCTCTGCTGATTGAGATGCTCAAAGATGTCACCCAGAATGACGATCTTAGTTTCCTTCCACTGAAGTTCGACCTTTTCCTAACCCTCTTGACTCTTTGATTTGAATTCCAATTAAAGGGAACTCCTGCATATTTCAAAGGGAAGTGAGTGGCTGGGCCTTCTGTACCTACCGAATCAGTCTTACTTTATAGAGACAAGTCGAGAAGTTGGGCAAAAGTGGGAGCCATGCACACAAGTACTTTCCAGGGACCAACGCTAAGGTGGCTGAACAACACAACCATCTGCTCCATGAACTAGAGTACCACTGCAGTATTTGAAGAGATCCCAGTGCAAAGATCAAGGACAGTAGTAGGTCATGGGGAAGGCCCATTTTGGCAGACGATCTGAAAGGCTCCATAGAAAAAAGCAGATAAAGAAGAAATGAAACTACAGAGGCTCATCTTCACCTAATTCTTTGATTTTTTTGTCCCTTATAATAAGGTTAAGGTCTTTATATTTCATATTTATATCTTTCATGAAAAAAAATCAAAGAACGAAGTGGCACAGCAATATTTATGTGAACGGGATGACGACTTACAAAACTGACGTGACAGTGATGATGGCTACACTAATTTTCTGACACTTTTAGGGTGGTAACATAGTTTTCTTGAAATGAATATCCTAATAATATTTTTAAGTAAATAACTGTTGTGGGGAATAACCTTAATACTTTAACACTTGATATATCAGTGAATATGAACAGCAAAGTATTTCCAGAAACAGATGCTCAGAACAGTTAAATGTGCTTACGGTGTCTTTTAATATCAAAGCTGTAAAGGAGATGTGTGAGCATCCAGAAGCCGTTAAAGTATGCTGAGTCATTAAAGATTATTAGAGCCAGTATCTTTTCCCTACCTCTTACCTAACTTTTTTGAACGTCTAAACTTCTATCCAATAAGATGTTGCTTTAGACTAGTACATTTTCTGTCCTAGATGGAGCAGAGCATAGGGGTTATTTAACAATGTAGGTTCGGGAGAAAGCCGCCCCAGGTCCTGATTCTACCGTCACCACTTACTAGCTCTGTGACCTTGGGAAATATTCTCCTTCAGTCTCTCAGGGGCTGTTTCCTCATCTGTGAAGTAGGGATGAAAACAGTAACTACCTAATAGATTTATTAGGAGAATTAAGTGTAGTAACAACCAAAATAATTTAAAATGGTTGGTATATTGTAATCACTTCATAAATATTGGACATCATTGTTCCAGCTGCACCCAAAAGAGTTCTTTAATTTTTGTGGTGTACTTTACAGCAAAGATGTGCCCAACTTCCAGTCTTCTGGAGGGCAGAACCGAGGTAAAGCTGAAAAAAAGAAAGGAAGGAAGGAAGGAGGAAGGAAAGAAAGAAAAAAAAAAGGAAAGAGAAAGTTAACCCACTACTTTATGACCATACTGATGGGAAGAACAATTAGCCCCATAGAAAACTTCTGTGGCTGATAAAATTCCAGTGTCAAAATCTTTATGGCAAAGACCCTTTTTACAGAAGTGGTGCTGATTTTGCTTCTTTCACAAGTGTTGCTTCTATGTACCACGGGGAATTTTGGTTATATTGATTCTGCAATAACATGAACAGTTCAGAGCTATAGTATAATAGTTGTTGGCAAGCAAGAAAAGTTGTCATTTTATAGGCTATCTAGTTTTACTCATTATTTGGGTAGGAACCATATTCTTTTGTGACTTTCTACATCTTAAATAGAAGCAGACTAACTTGGACATTATTTTGTAGAATAATTTTTATGCTCCAGTGTCTTTCTCCTTTAATCTTAGAGGTCCTATTGTCTCACGTGTGGTGGTTCAATTTTTTTAAAATATTTTTCTCTTTGTTCTTCTGTTTGGGTAAATTTCTAGTGGTTTATGGACCCTTTCTTCTGTAATCAGCCATTAAGGCTCGCCAGTAACTTTTTCACATTATATAATGTACTTTTTAGTTCTAAGAATTTCTATTTTGTTCTTTTTCAATAGATTCTATTTCTCTGCTTAAATTTTAAATGTGTTTATCTATTATAAATATATTTTCCTTAATATCCTTGCACATAGTTAAAATAACTGCTTTAAAATCCTTGTCTTCCAATTTCAATATCTGGGTCAACTTAGGTCAGAATCCATTGAAAGTATTTTCTCTTGAGCATGGATCACATTTTCCCCTTTCTCTATATGTCTAATAATTTTAGATAATATCCTGGACATTATAAATTGAAAAAACTCTGGATTGTGTTTTATTCCTTTGAAAAGTATTCATATTGCTATTGTTTCAACAAGCAGTTAACTTGGCTGAGCTAACTCTCCAAGCTTTGTAATTCCTTCATGGAAAACAAGTGAATACCAATTGTGCATGCATAGTTCAGCGAATCAGCCATAATGGTGGACAAATTTTATCACAGAATTTAGCATTCCTTCCTGTATTTCTCCCTTTTTTGAATATCTTTTCTCATTTTCCAGTTACTATGGCCACACCAAATTCTGTCTTCTGGATTTCTCAGCTAGTAAGACTATGGGTTTTTTAGTGAAGCTTTAGTTACCTTTCTTGGAATTTATTGGAGTTTTTTTCCCTCAGGCAAAAATAAGTATATAAATTAAAACCTTAAAATAAAACAAATATAAAAAAATGAAAACCTAGAGTTCTGGTTCAAGACGGTGACACAGAAAGATCTTGAATTCCCCTCTTCCCACAAACACATTGAATTTAAAGTTACACGTGGAACAATTTTCTATGAAAAAAATCTCCGAGCTAGCTGATTGACACCTACATATAGGGATAATGAGAAAAAACACCCTCATTCAAAATGGGTAGGACAAACTGAGATACAATCTTTGTTTCTTTAAAAAAAATGTTTTTTAACGTTTATTTTTGAGACAGAGAGAGACAGAGCATGAACGGGGGAAGGTCAGAGAGAGGGAGACACAGAATCTGAAACAGGCTCCAGGCTCTGAGCTGTCAGCACAGAGCCCGACGCGGGGCTCGAACTCACGGACCGTGAGATCATGACCTGAGCCGAAGTCAGACACTTAACCAACCAAGCCACCCAGGTGCCCCTCTTTGTTTCTTTTTTAATTGAAATATAGTTGACACACAATGTTACATCAGTTTCAGGTGTACAATATAGTGATTTGACAAGTTTATATGTTATTATGTTGTTATGCTGTGCTCACCACAAGTGTAGCTTCCATCTGTCACCGTATAACACTATTACAATACCATTGACTGTATTCCCTATGCTGTACTTTTTATCCCCACGACTTATTCATTCCATAACTGGAAGCCTATAGTTGAGGCACAATCTGGTCATTAACCCCACCCCCAGTGCATCAGCGTACAACTGGGAGGGAACTCACAACACCAAATTCTCCCTGAAGAGTAAAGGGCTGCAACCTTACATCTGGCACTTCGGTTTTTAAGACCTGCACCTGAGAGACAAATTCCCAAGACATCTAGCTATGAAAACCAATGGGGCTTGTGTGCATGAGACCATAAGGCTATAGCAAACTGAGAAACAGTTCTTAATGGTTCCCACGGACTTGCCCATCTCAGGGTCCAGCACAGAGACAAGCAACCAAGAAGTGTCCAGACTTTCTGTGAAGGGGCCTGTTGGCCGAACTTGTAGCACTGACCTGGGGACAGGCATCTAATTTAACATACATTTTCTAGCATCAGCAATCAGACAACAAAAGGAAATCAAAGGCAGTAAAATTGGCAAAGAGGAAGTCAGACTTTCACTTTTTACAGATGACATGATATCATACATGGAAAACCCAATAGATTCCACCCAAAGTCTGCTGGAACTGATACATGAATTCAGCAAAGTCACAGGATACAAAATCAATGTACAGAAATCAGTTGCATTCTTATACACTAATAATGAAGCAACAGAAAGACAAATAAAGAAACTGATCCCATTCACAATTGCACCAAGAAGCATAAAATACCTAGGAATCAACCTAACCAAAGATGTAAAAGATCTGTATGCTGAAAACTATAGAAAGCTTAGGAAGGAAATTGAAGAAGATACAAAGAAATGGAAAAACATTCCATGCTCATGGATTGGAAGAATAAATATTGTTAAAATGTCAATACTACCCAAAGCTAGCTACACATTTAATGCAATCCCAATCAAAATTGCACCAGCATTCTTCTCGAAGCTAGAACAAGCAATCCTAAAATTTGTATGGAACCACAAAAGGCCCTGAATAGCCAAAGTAATTTTGAAGAAGAAGACCAAAGCAGGAGGCATCACAATCCCAGACTTTAGCCTCTACTACAAAGCTGTAATTGTCAAGACAGCATGGTATTGGCACAAAAACAGACACACAGACCAATGGAATAGAATAGAGACTCCAGAATTGGACCCACAAAAGTATGGCCAACTAATCTTTGACAAAGCAGGAAAGAATATCCAATGGAAAAAAGACAATCTCTTTAACAAATGATGCTGGGAGAAGGGGAGAGCAACATGCAGAAGAATGAAACTAGACCACCTTCTTACACTATTCACAAAAACAAACTCAAAATGGATAAAGGACCTGAATGTGAGACAGGAAACCATCAAAACCCTAGAGGAGAAAGCAGAGAAAAACCTCTCTGACCTCAGCCGCAGCAATTTCTTACTTGACACATCTCCAAAGGCAAGGGAATTAAAAGCAAAAATGAACTATTGGGACCTCATGAAGATAAAAAGCTTCTGCACTGCAAAGGAAGCAATCAACAAAACTAAAAGACAACCAACGGAATAGGAAAAGATATTTGCAAATGACATATCGGACATGTCCAAATCGATAAAGAGCTCACCAAAATCCACACCTGAAAAACAAATAATCCAGTGAAGAAATGGGCAGAAGACATGCATAGACACTTCTCTAAAGAAGACATCTTGATGGCCAACAGGCACATGAAAAGATGCTCAACGTCACTCCTCATCAGGGAAATACAAATCAAAACCACACTGAGATACCCTCTCATGCCAGTCAGAGTGGCTAAAATGAACAAATCAGATGAACTATAGATGCTGGTGAGGATGTGAAGAAATGGGAAACCTCTTGCACTATTGCTGGGAATGTGAACTGGTGAAACTGTTCTGGAAAACAGTGTGGAGGTTCCTCAAAAAATTAAAAATAGATCTACCCTATGACCCAGCAATAGCACTGGTAGGAATTTACCCAAGTGATACAGGAGTGCTGACACATAGGGGCACTTGTACCCCAATGTTTATAGCAGTACTTTCAACAATAGCCAAAATGTCCATCAAATGATGAATGGATAAATAAATTGTGGTTTATATACACAATGGAATACTACATGGCAATGAGAAAGAATGAAATATGGCCTTTTGTAGCAACGTGGATGGAACTGGAGAGTGTTATGCTAAGTGAAATAAGTCATACAGAGAAAGACAGATACCATATGTTTTTACTCTTATGTGGATCCTGAGAAACTTAACAGAAGACCACGGGGGAGGGAAAAGTTAGAGAGGGAGAGAACCAAACCATAAGAGACTCTTAAAAACTGAGAATAAACTGATGGTTGATGGGGGGTGGGAGGGAGGGGAGGGTGGGTGATGGGTACTGAGAAGGGCACCTGTTAGGATGAGCACTGGGTGTTGTATGGAAACCAATTTGACAATAAATTTCATATTAAAAAATAAATGAGTGTTTACTGTGGGAAAAAAATAATTTAACATACATTTTGAGGTCCACTGAGGTGCTTTCTGGGTAGACAGGCTAGTGGGTACCATATTTGCACACTTTCTGTCTTGCTCCAACTTGCAAGTTTCTCTAGGAGTTTGTACACTCCTAGATGAAAATACAGGGGGTAAGCTTATTAACACTCATCTTGGTGGGGCACCTGGGTGGCTCAGTAGGTTGAACATCTGACTCTTGATTTCAGCTCAGGTCATGATCTTGTGGTTCATGGGATCGAGCTCCAAGTTGGGTTTCATGCTGACCGTGAGGAACCTGCTTGGGATTCTCTCTCCCTCTCTCTCTCTGCCCCTCCCCTACTTGCACTCTTATCTCTCTCCCAAATTAAATGAATAAACATTTAAAAAAGGGGTCTTGGTGATAATCTTTTGGATTGGACAACAAAAGAAAAGGTAGCAATACCAAAAATAAACAAGTGGGACTACAACAAATAAAAGAACTTCTGAATAGTAAAAGAAAGGATCAACAGAATGAGAAGACGACCTGTGGAATTGGAAAAACATATATGCAAACCACATATCTGGTGTGGGGCTAATATCCAAAATACATAAAGAACTCATAAAACTCAATCAAAAAAATAATTTGATTAAAAAATGAGCAGAGGATCTGAATAGACATTTTTTCAAAGAAGACATACAGATGACCACCAGGTACATGGAATGGTGCTCAACATCACTAGTGATCAGGAAAATGCAAATCAAAGCCACAATGAAATATCACTTCTCACCACTTAGAATGGCTATTCTCAGAAAAGATAAATAACAAGTGTTAGGAAAGATGTGGAAAAAGGGATCTTTCGTATACTGTTGTGGAATTGTAGGCATACCTTGGACACATTATGGGTCCTGTTCCAGACCACTGCAATAAAGCAACTGCTGCAACAAAGCAATGAATTTGTGGTTTCTCAGCATATATACAAGTGATGTTTACACTATACTGTAGTCTATTGAATGTGCAGTAGCATCATGTCTAAAAATATTATATACATACCTTACTTAAAAAAACACTTTATTACTATAAAATGCTAACCATCATCTGAGTCTTTGGCAAGTCGTATCTTTTTTGCTGGTGGAGTGTCTTGCCTTCATGTGAGTCACTGATGACTGAACAGGTTGCTGCTTGCTGAAGGTCAGGGTAGCTGTGGCAGTTTCTTAAAATAAGACAACAACACAGTTTACCAAGTGTACTGACTTTCCCTCCCATAAACTATTTCTCTGTAACTATTTGATAGCATTTCACCTGCCATAGAACTTCTTTCCAAAGTGGAGTCAGTCCTCTCAAACATTGCCATTGTTTTATCAACTAAGTTTATATAATATTCTAAATCCTTTGCTGTCATTTCAACAATCTTTACAGGATCCTCACCATTAGTATATTCCATTTTAAGAAATCACTTTGTTACAGGTGATTAATAGTACACTTATCATGGCGAGCACTGAGTAATTTGTAGAATTGTTGAATCATTATATTGTATGTCTGAAACTAATATAACACTACATATTAATTATACTTCAGTTAAAAAAAAAAAAGGATCTACTTTCTTTGCTTCTCCATAAGAAAAAGTCCTCATCCGGTAAAGTTTCATCATGAAATTGCAGCAATTCAGTCACATCTTCAGACTCTACTTCTAATTTGAGTTCTCTTGCTATTTCCACATCTGTGGTTACTTCCTCCACCGAAGCCTTGGACCCCTCAATGTCATCCACGAGGGTTGGAATCAACTTCTTCCACACTCCTGTTAATGTTGATATCTGGACCTCTTCCCATGAATCTCAAATGTTCTTAATGGTCTAGAATGGTAAATCCTTTCCAGAAAATTTTCTCTTTTTTCTTTTTTTTTTAATTTTTTTAATGTTTATTTATTTCTGAGACAGAGAGAGACAGAGCATGAGTAGGGGAGGGGCAGAGAGAGAGGGAGACACAGAATCAGAAACAGGCACCAGGCCCTGAGTTGTCAGCACCGAGCCTGACACGGGGCTCGAACTCACAAACCGTGAGATCATGACCTGAGCTGAAGTCGGTCGCTCAACTGACTGAGCCACCCAGGCGCCCCCAGAAAATTTTCTTATTTATTTATTTATTTAGAAAGAGAGGGAGGGGGAGGGGGGGGAGAGAGAATGAGTGGGGGAGGGGCCTAGAGAGGGGGAGAATCCTAAATAAGCTTTGAGCTGTCAGTGCAGAGCGCAACTCAAGACTCGAACCCACAAACTGTGAGATCATGACCGGAGCTGAAATCAAGAGTCAGATGCTTAACAGACTGCACCACCCACACACCCCATCCAGAAGACTTTCAAATTACTTTGCCCAGATCCATCAGAGGAATTGCTATCTAGGGCAGCTATCACCTTTAAAAATGTATTTTTTAAGTAATAAGACTTGTAAATTGAAATTGCTCCTTGATCCACGGGCTGCGGAGTGGTTGTTGTATTAGCAGTCATGAAAACAACATGAATCTTGCATCTCTCCATCAGAGCTCTTGGATGATCAGGTGCATTGTCAGTGAGCAGACATATTTTTGGAAGAAATCTTTTTTTTCGGAGCAGTAGGTCTCAAGGGTGGGCTTAAAAGATTAAATACACCATGTTGTAAATAGAGGTGCTATCATCTAGGCTTTGTTGTTCCCTTTACAGAGCCCAGGCAGAGTAGATCTAGCATAATTCATTCTTAAGGGCCCTAGGGTTTTCAGAATGGTCAGTGAGCATTGGCTTCAACTTAAAGTCACCAGCTGCATTAGTCCCTAACAAGAGAGTCAGTCTGTCCTTTGAAGATTTGAAGCCAGGCATTGACCTCTTCCCTAGACTAGCTGTGAAAGTCCTTGATGGCATCATCTTTTTCCAACAGAAGACTGCTCCAGGTCCATTGAAAAACTGTTGGTTAGTGTAGCCACCCTCGTTAATGATCTTAGCTAGACCTTCTGGAGAACTTGCTGCAACTACCACATCAACACGTGATGCTTCACCTTGCACTTGATATTATGGAGACAGCCTTTTTCTTTAAACCTCATGAACCAACCTCAGTCGGCTTCAAACTTTTCTTTTGCAGCTTCCTCACCCCTCTCAGTCCTTGTAGAATTGAAGAGAGTTAGGGTCCTGCTCTGGATCAGGCTTTGACTTAAGGTGGTGGCTGGTTTGCTCTTCTAGCCAGACCATTCAAACTTTCCTCACATCAGCAATAAGACCGTTTTGCTTGATCAGTTATGTGTTTACTGGAGTGGCACTTTTTACTTTCTTCAAGAGCTTTTCCTTGGCATTCGCAACTTGGCTGCTTGGTGCGAGAAGCCTAGCTTTCAGCCTATCTTGGCTTTTGACAGGTCATGATCTTGCGGTTCACAGGTTTGAGCCCTGCTCTAAGCTGCCAGCACGGAGCCTGGAGCCTGCTTCCATTTCCCTGTCTCCCTCTCTCTCCACCCTGCCCATGCTCACACTATGTCTCTCTCTCTCTCAAAAAGAAAATAAATAAAATTAAAAAAATAAAATAATGTGTGACTCTCCCTTTCACTTGAACACTTAGAGGCCATTGCAGGATTATTAAGTGGCCTAATTTCAATATTGTTGTGTCTCTGGGAATAGGGAGGCCAGAGGAGCAGAAGAGAGACGGGCAAACAGTCAGTAAGTGGAGTGATCAGAACACACATCTCATTTCCTAAGTTCTTGGTCATTTTTTTTGTTTTTTTTTTTAATATTTATTTTGAGAGAGAGGGAGAGGGAGGGGCAGAGAGAGAGGAAGACAGAGAATACCAAGCAGGCTCCATGACTAACACAGAGTCTGATGCGGGGCTTTCAATCTCATGACTGTCAGATCATGACCTGAGCCAAAATCAAGAGATGGGCACTTAACCGACTGAGTCAACCAGGTGCCCCTTGAGTTCCCTGTCTTATATGGGTACAATTCATGGTGCCTCAAAACAATTAAAAATGTATCATCAAAGTCCACTGATCACAGAGCACGATAACCAATTATAATGAAAAAGTTTGAAATATTGTGAGAATTACCAAAATGTGACACAGAGACATGAAACGAGCAAATGCTGTTGGAAAAATTATGCCAATAGATGTGTTCAACACGAGTTGCCACAAGCCTTCATTTCGTAAAAAAAAAAAAAAAAAAAACAAACAAAAAAAACGCACTATCTGTAAAACACAATAAAGCCAAGTGGAATAAAACAAAGTATGCCTGTACCAGTGAGTTTTACTCATTCATATGTTTTAAAGGGTTAATCAGCCACCTTTTATTCCAATTTCAAGAATGTCCTTCATCATATCTTGTAAGGCAGGTCTTAAGAAAGTGGAGATGCCTTCCCTCAGATTTTGTTTGGGAAAGTCTCTTTCATTTCTGAAGAATGGCTTTGCTGGATATAGCATTTTGTTGACATACACACACACACACACACACATATATATATATATATATATATATACATGTGTATATATATATATATATATATATATATATATCAACACAGTGAGCATGCATCGGGGCAGAGAAGGAGAGAGAATCTTAAGCAGGCTCCATGACCAGCACAGAGCCTGGGGCAGACTTGATCTCATGACCTTGAGATGACCACCTGAGCCAAAATGAAGAGTCAGACACTCAACTGACTGAGCCACCCAGGCATCCCTCAATATTTTGAATACATTTTCCTACTGTCTCCTGGCTTGCAAAGTTTCTGTTGAGAAATACACGTATAGTTTTACAGGGGCAAACCTGAATGTGATGAATCACTTTTCTCTTGTTTCTTTATAGTTCTGTTTGTCCTTGACTTTTGACAATTTAAATATAATGGGTCTCTATATAGCCCTTATTGGTTTCAACCTACCTGAAATCTTTTGGGCCTCATAAATCTGGATGTCCATTTCTCTCTCCAAGTTCGGGAAGTTTTCAGCCATTATTTCTTTAATTAAACCTTCTGTTCCTTTCTCTTTCTCTTCTCCTTCTGGGACTCTGATAATGAATAGATTGTTTCTGTTAATGGTATGCCATAATTCATGTATACTTTTGCTTTTTTTTTTTTCTTTTTGCTCCCCTGACTGGAAACTTTCAAATGACCTACCTTTTAGTTCACTGATTCTTGAACTGATTTTTGGTCAAATCGGTTATTGAAGATATCTTTGGAATTATTCAGTTCAGTCATTGTATCCTTTGGCTCTAGGATTTCTGTTTTTTTTTTTCATTTTTTTGATAATTTCTATTTCTTTGTTGATCTCATTTTATGCATTGTTTTCCTAATTTTAATTAGTTGTCTGTGTTCTTGTAGTTAATTATAAGAGAATTATTCTGACTTCTTAGTCTGACAGTTCACAGACCTCCAATTCTTTATGGTCAGTTACCAGAGTTTTATTGGTTTCCTTTGGTGCTACATTTTCTTGATTATTCATGTTCCTTATGGCCTTACATTGGTGCCTGCACATTTGAGGAAGCATGCACCTCTTTCAGTCTTTACATATTGGCTTCAGCAGGCAAATCCCTTCAACAAACTGTTTTCCAGAGACTCTGGGTGGGCTGCCTATGGGTATCTATGGTCAGGCTTGATGCTAAGAGTCTTTGAGCTCTAAAATCTGGTGCCTTGATGAGCAGGTGCTCACCAGGGGCATGTCTGGTGCTTGGGGACATAGTGACGAGCCTGGAGGCTGGGTCAGTGGTGATGGGTCTAGGACTTGAGTCTGTATGGGGAGACCTGTAACCTGGGTTCATAGGAGTCATCCCTGTGTTCATTGGGAACTAGGAAAAACTGGGGTGGGTGAAGTATGTGAATCCACAGGGACTGGTCTGGTACTGAGAGGGGATAGCCTGGAGTCTGGGGTCTTGGGAACTGACTTGAAAGTTAGTTCTCTTGGGGTTGGCGTGTCACTGGGTGGGCTGGGATCCTAGATCTGTAAGAACCAGTCTGATGCTAGAGTAGATCAGGGGTCTGGTGCCATGGGTGCTGGCCTGGTGCTGAGGTTAGTTGAATTCCTGTGTCCATGGTAGTTGGCACTGGACCTGGCTGACAGCCTATGTTCATGGATCCTGGCCTGGAGCCTAGGTTCACATGGGCCAATTGGGGACCTAGGATAACAGGAGCTGCCCAGCACTGAGATATGCTTGGAATCTGGATTAGTAGGATTCTGGTGCTCCAAGAGCTTCCTGGGGCAGTGAGAAGCAGTTGGTGATGGTTTGATCTGGGAGCCTGGGTTCATGGAAACCCAATAGAAACCTGGTGCCACGGAAGCTACCTGGAGCCACTGGAGTGACTTGGGCCACTGGAGCTGGTCAGTGCCTGAGTTGACTAAACCAGGGGCCTGGGCCTACTGGAGACAGCTGTCAGTGGTTTGGGTGAGGATCCTGGGTTTGCCGGAGCCTTTTCAGAGCCTGGTACCATGGAAGCTATCTAGGGTTGCAGGAGCCACAGAGGCTGCTAGATTTTGCAGGTGCCAGGTTAGCTAGGGGCCTACCTTCCTGGGAACCCTCAGGGAGTCACTTACAGTCATGGGAGTTGGCCTAGTGCCAGAGTGGGCTGACCTGGGTCTATGGTGAAGTCAGAACTCCCTTTACTCTCCTCTCATGAGGAGGGTCTCTCTCTTCACATTGGCCGTTCTGAACTTGTGGAAGGGGCAGTGGAAGTAATGTGAATCTTTTCTAATCCCCATGATACATCTTTTCTTACCCTATGCTTCACTCAGGTGCTATAATCCATCATCTGGAATCCTTGGTTCTTGTGAAGGTATTTTATGTGCAGAAAGTTCAAACTGATGTTGCCAGGGAGGGACAAAACCCCTATGCCGCCATTTTGCTGTTTTTACTGTTAAACTTCTGACATTTATTGCATACCTATTTAAATCATTATTATGAAAGATTCTAAGTGCACAAAACAAAATTGCTGTGCCATAGGAAAAAAACGGAGAGGAGAAATAGAACTCTGTTAAACAGAAACCATCATTTCATGCTAAAGGAGAACTTTATTTTTCTGAAACAAAAATCCCTCCACAGGCTTGGACACCACAGCTGTGAGCTTCTAATTTAAGGACTCTTGGCAAATGTGTTTCTCAAACTATGAGAGACCTGTCCTGCCAATATTTGGAGACCAAGAGAGTAAGATACAGGGTGAATAAAAATAGGATAGATTTTCATATCCCTTACCCCATCCTTATGCACATAATTGAATGCTATTACTGTTTTGATTACTGTTGGACATCCTTCACCTCTCCTAGGTGTTTACTTCCCATTCTCTGCCCGTCACATTTGTTCATAACTTTAAGTATACTGGTTCCTCCTCCCTAGAATGCCCTCCCGACCCTCAGTATAATTCACTTTCTGTTAATACCCAGGGATCTCACATTCAAACCCATTCAGATCAACAATAATTCCACTCTGTCAACAATTTGTGTAATTTTTACTAATTGTCCAGTATGAACCCTATTAACCCTGGAAAATTTCATAGGCCCACATGACAATAGTTGTACTTCTAGGTTTTTTTGACTGGGAACATAACAATACTCATTGATAAATAAATTAGTAGGACCTCAGGAAATTCTTTCATGGTCCTTTAGGGTCCTGGATCTTTAGGTTAGAAAATGGTTTGAATGCTTATGTCACATATTTCTTTCTAGTGTTTTCCTGAGAAGATATAATTTCTCAATTAGAGTTTATTTCCATAAAAATAATAACTTCAGTTTGGACTATTTTATTATCTATATTCCCAGTATGGTATAGATACTTAATTATTTGCTGAACAAGGGAATAAATGACAATTCAACTGAATCTTATTTTGAGAGAGAGAGAGCGAGTGAGCCCATATGTGCATGCATTCACAGGGGAGAGAGAAGGGTGGAGGGAAAGAGAGAAAGAGAACCTTAAGCACGTTCCATGCCCAGCATGGAGCCCAACATGGGGCTCGATCTCAGAATCCTGAGATCATGAGCCTGAGATCATGACCTGAACTAAAATCAAGAATCGGATGCTTGGGGCACCTAGGCAACTCAGTCAGTTAAGCATCTGACTTTGGTTCAGATCATGATCCTGTGGCTCATGAGTTCGAGCCCTGTGTTGGGCTCTGTGCTGACAGCCTTGAGCCTGCTTATAATTCTCTCTCTCTCTCTCTCTCTCTCTCTCTCTCTCTCTCAAAAATAAGTAAACATTAAAAAAATAAAAAGAATTGGATGCTTAATTGACTGAGCCACCCAGGTGCCCCTCAACTGAATTTGTTGTATTGCTATATAGCTATGTAGATAGTAATACATTTAACTACTAATGTTATATAGGTTAAAATACTTCATAAAAGATAACATAACAGATAACTTGACAGACTTGAGGTAAGGCAGTCCTTGACAAGGCACCAGAATAAACTCCTACCAGTACTTTTTAAATTTTAAGAGGCATATAGGGGGTGCCTGGGTGGCTCAGTCGGTTAAGCATCTGACTTTGGCTCAGGTCATGATCTCACAGTTTGTGAGTTCAAGCCTCACATCGGGCTCTGTGCTGACAGCTCAGAGCCTGGAGCCTGTTTCAGATTCTGTGTCTCCCTCTCTCTCTCTGCCCCCCACCTTCACACTCTGTCTCTCAAAACTAAATAAACATTAATTTTTTTTTTTAAAAAGAGGCATACAAATTTTGTTGCAATAAAGATTCTGATTCAGTCAATAAGGAGAGACTGGAAAATTCAAGGATGATATTGCTGGTCTGGGAACCACACTTTGAGTAGCAAGGCCTGAATTCAGGGGACTTCATTTTCAGAGCACTTAAATAGAGTTCTTTACTGAGACATCAGGGGAGAAAAGTGTCAACAATCAAACGCCAGTCTGGGTGGCTATATAGATTTAATTAACAGTTAACATTGTTTTAGCTAGCTAGCAAGATGTCTAAGTAACGCCTTCTGATGATTTAATGACTTTATTTTCTCATTCTCTTTTGCACTGTTCTCTTCTGTCCAGAGCTTTCTGCACTTATTAATCATAAAAAGACTAGCTTCTGAGATGCCATTTAGAAAATCATCACCTCTTGAAACCCAAATATACCCTTCTCACACTGGCTATCCTCATTTCTATTTTAAAATACTCCAGTAAATTCAGACTGCTTTTTACTGACAGCTGTTTATGGTGCACTGGCAGAGGAAAGCCTTTATTTCATCTTGATCTTCTCGAGGGAATAAATTCTCCTCTGGTTTAAGTCTCTATTAATTAGATACTCCTTTACCATATTTCCTGTTAATATTTATAATCAGTGTATCATATAAGACAACATCTGAAAAACTTGGCAAGGGGAGGGAGTATCTTTCTTCCATAATCACACAATACAATGTGATTTACACAGTGAACCCCACTTAATGCTTTATGTTGAAGCTTTCTGCTAATTGTACATTTCCCCCAAAACATACTATGCCATGCCATGTTAAATTATACCAAGCCATATCAAGGACAGGAATAATTAAAAAAAAATTTTAATGTTTATTTTTGAAAGAGAGAGAGAGGGGGGAGGGGCAGAGAGAGAGGGAGACACAGAATCTGAAGCAGGCTCCAGGCTCTGAGCTGTCAGCACAGAGCCCGATGCAGGGCTCGAACCCACAGACCGTGAGATCGTGACCTGAGCCAAAGTCAGACACTTAACTAACTGAGCCACCAAGGCGCCCCAGGAATATTTTTGTTTATTTTTGGATGTGCAGTTCATGGCACTGTGTAATTTTTGATGAAGGAAACAATACAATCTGCCACTATCTTGGCCATCTGTACACTTCTGAAAGCACTAAAGAAGTAATCAGGAACATCAAGAACATTCTTTAATCTTGTGGAATATTTTTCAGTAAGAAAAAGAATGCCCAGTAATAATGGAATAAAACCCTCTAGGAATTCACCTTGCACTCTGACCACACATCCTTGACCTTTCTTTGAGACTTCTTTTTCTGACATTAGCCAACTCTCTAATATTGATGAACCCAGTGCTCTGTCCTTAATATCATTTTCTTCTCTCTGTGCGCTATCTTCCTCCTCAAGCTCATCCACTCATGATTGAAACTACAGTGATGACTCCTTTTTCCCCAGCCCAGGTCTCCCCTCTGGGCCTCAGGCCTGTATATTATATTGACTACTATATGGCTCCACTTGAATGTACTATGCATGTCACAAATAAAACACATTCAAAAGTTTATGAAGCAAGTCTTTTTTTTTTTGAGTTTTTTATTTTATATTTGACACACAACGTTACATTAGTTTCAGGTGTACAACATAGTGATTTGACAGGTTTATACCTTGTGCTATATTCATCACAAGTGTAGTTACCATCTGTCCTGTTCTATTGCAATGTTAGTATCATGGACTATATTCCTCATGCTGTGCGTTTTAGTATGACTTATGCATTCCTGAACTGGAGGTCTGTATCTCCTTCTCCCCTTCACCCATTATGCCCAAAGCCCCCCAACATCCTCCTTTCTGGAAACCATTAGTCTATTATCTGTATTTATAGCTCTGATTCTGCTTTTCTGTTTATTCATTTGTCTTTGTTTATTCCACTTTTAAGTGGAATCATATGGCATTTGCCTTTCTTTGTCTGACTTATTTCACTTAGCATAATACCCTCTCTGGGCCCATCCATGTTGTCTGAAATGGCACAATCTCATCCTTTTTTATGGCTGTGTAACATTCTATCGTGTGTGTCTATATATGTGTGTGTACCACATTTTCTTTATCCATTTGCTTATTGATGGACACTTAGGTTGTAAAACAAGCCCTCTTATAGCTTCCAAGGTGACTAGTGAAATCAAGTCCTTTCTATCTATATTCCAGGAGATAGTCTAAATTCTTTTATCTCCATCACTTCTAATATTGAATCAATTATCAAGCCTTATTGATTAGATTCCTAAATATTAAAAAAGTATATAGCTTTTCCTAATATCCACCACAACTAACCACTTTTAATGCAGACATGAATAGTTTCTTTCCCGGGATTTTGCAATATCCTCTTTACTCTTCTTGCTACCTTCAGGGTTAACATTCAAATTCATCTTCTATCGTGCTTCCAGAGTAATCTAAAGCGCAACTCTGAGTTTGTCACTATATAGCTTTAAATCATTCAGTGTCTCACTAGCTATTAGGTAGCATCCAAATGGCTTTGTCTTTAGCTCTATCCAATTCTTTCCAATTTCCATTTCTTTCTCTATTTATAGATCTCCATTTTTTTTATGCCTCCATTCCTATTATGCACTATTCTGTCTACCTCCAATCCTCCCCTAGCCACTTGAGAAATATTACTCATACATCAAGACTCTGCTTAATTACCATCTTTCTGTGGACGAATAACTGGATCTCCTCCTGTTCTCACCCCCCTTTGTAGGCAGTTCTATTCTAACCTCAATGCTGTAGATTTACTTGTCTGTTTCCCACACAGGACCATGAGTCCTAGGCCTCACAGGGTGCCTCGTACAGAACATCCCCTTAAAAAATATCCCAAAACTATTCACATTAGTGTTTGCCTAGTCCCTTTTAGCAGCTTACTGCCTGCACCACGTTTAAGGTGTCTTGTCTACTTTAGATTCATTCCACTTTATACATTCATCACAGGGGCTCCTGTATAAGAACCCATAGTAGAATTTTGTTTCTCAGATACAAATATCAAGAATAGCTGTGCATCTCTTAATCGGTTTGTGAACACACAGTTATTTGTAGTACGGTGGATCTTAAAACTCATAGTAGTTCCTTCTTTGCTCTTGTACTGAAAGAAATTCAAAAACAAATGTATGGTCCACCTCTAAAAATGGTATAGAAACTTATACAAAGGGTTTTTGTCCACTAATCTTAGCTCTTTTTTTCATTTTCTACCGTTATTTTCCTTTTTACCAGATGTTCTCATTTTATCTTTTCGATATTTATGTGTTTTTGTAAGAGAAAGTGACTTTTAAAAATGTATAAAATTAATAAGTGATATGGAATTATTTTGCCCAAGTTGAAATCTCTCTGTTTTTGATACTCAAACTTCTTTATCCTAATTCTGGTTGAAAAAGTATTGTGAACAATATAATCAATTTCTAACTTCTTTTAATAATTCATGGTGAATGTTTACTTTAAGCCTTGATCATTAAACTATCTTCAGAATATTTTTTTTTACCCAGCTAAGAAAAATTTACACTTTAGGATAAATTTCTTGAGATAAATTTATCATTTCTATATAAGTATAGCTTGTTTTCCTCAGTTTCTATGTGCTCATCATTGTCATTAAGATTGCTATATTTTGGGTTATAACAATCATTGCTGTGAAGTACCAAAGAAAGCTTTTTTTTCTTAAAGTTTATTTATTTTGAGAGACAGAGAGAGAGAGAGAAAGAGAGAGAGGGAAAGGGAGTGAGTGAGTGGGGAAGGGGCAGAGAGAGAATCCAAAGCAGTCTCCACACTGTCAGCATGGCGCCTGGCATGAGGCTTGAACCCATGAACCATGAGATTATGACCTGAGCCGAAATTAAAGTCAGACACTTAACTGACTAAACCACCCAGTAACCCCTCAAAAAACTTTCTGGAGTCAGATAATTTTGCATAAAATTAAAAGACATGACTTTAGTGGTAGTTACACTGAATACTGACTTTATAATAACTACTAAAGTTGTATCTACACTTTATATGAGTTTTTCTAAGCATATTATATTTCACAATTTCAAAAGTTTTTCAAAGCTAGTATTACTCAAAGCCTAGGAAGGTATTAAATAATTATAGGTCTAACCCTAGGGAGGTATACAAACAAAGGTTGGACAAAATACTACTTTTAAAAATCTGAGAGCATTGGAGAGCTACAAAGGCACAGATAAATCCTTGTACCAAAAGCCAAGAGAAGAAGAAAATCCAGAAAGGCTAGCCTAGTATTTGGACCACTTTCCTCCAGGGACATCAATTAATTCTATAATAGATGGTTCAGAAGCTGAGAAGCTAAACCGAGCTTTCAACAGTCTTGCAAATTTAGGAGGATAAAATTGGAGGGTAGAACCTACCAAGGAGAGGGGGTTCCTGGCAAGATCTCAGGTTTTAGGTAGACAACCCTAAGAGCTGCTTCTAAGCAGTTAGGGTAACCTGAAATCGCTCAGTTCTCACAAAGTCTGGAGCTCAGGGTCAACCATTCAATCCCGGATTGGATTAAAAAGATCTAGTATTGTTTTGTTCCAAGTTACCTGCCAGAAACAGATGTAAATCTTATTTGGGATGGAGGTAACTATCTTAGGCATCAAATTACCTCTATAATTTTTCAAATACAACAACTGGCACTGACTTTAAAAGATCAGGAGCACAGAGACTAAACTATTGGATTGAAACCAAGGAAAAGGGGCACAGGTGCAGCTCAGTTGGCTGAGTCCGATGCTTGATTTTGGATCAGGTCATGATCTCACAGTTCATGGGTTCGAGCCCCACCTCTGGCTCTACACTGACAGTTCAGAACCTGCCTGGGATTCTCTCTCTCCCACTCTCTGCCCCTGCCCTGCGCGCGCTCTCTCTCTCTCTCAAAATAAATAAATAAACTTTAATTAAAAAAAAAAAAAGGAAGAAACCAAGGAAAACAACAGATAATACAACAGACACACATACTATCCAGGTGGTGAAATTTCAGATATAGACATAGACTGCTTAAAGTACAAATAGTAACAATGTATTGTGGGGTTTATATCACATGTAAAAGTATAATATATGACAATAATAGAAGAAAGTACAGGAAGGGTATAAATCCAATTATTATTAAGAAGGTTCTTAGATTGTAGGGAACTACTGTATTAATTTAAAACATATTGCCATAAATTAAGAATACATATTATAATAACTGGAAGAACTACTAAAAGTAAAAGAGAGCCATAGACAATTCAGAGGAGGAGAAAAAAAGGAATACTAAAAAAAAAATTAAAAAGAATTTAAGAAAGGAATAACAGTCTCAAAATGGGATACATAGAAAATAAGCAAGATTTTCTTAAACCCAACAATACTTATAATTATATTAAAGGTCAATGAACTAGATGTTCTAATTTAAAAAGCAGAGATAGGGGTGCCTGGGTGGCTCAGTTGGTTAAGCATCCGACCACTTGGCTCAGGTCATGATCTTGCGTTTTCTGTGAGTTCGAGCCCTGCGTCAGGGTCTGTGCTGACAGCTCAGAGCCTGGAGCCTGCTTCAGATTCTGTGTCTCCCTCTTTCTCTGCCCCTCCCCTGCTCACTCTCTGTCTCAAAAATAAATGAACACTAAATAAATAAATAAATAAATACATAAATAAATAGCAGAGATAAATTAATGTGGCGGGAGAGGCATCTAGGAGATAGATACTTTATGGGTGGCAGAATTTTGGTTCCACATGTGGTAAATTAGATAGTGTATGTGTGTGTGGGGAGGTAAAAGTTCAAGAATTATTTATCATTAAACAACTGATGGTTATGCTGCTATTTTAATAATTTCAAAGAGAGAAGCAGAACAGAAATATAGTACATTTCATCGATGCAGCTTTAGTTTTCAGTCTTTAAAATGTGAGTTCTCAGGACACCTGAGTGGCTCAGACGGTTAAGCATCTGACTCTTGACTTCAGCTCAGGTCATGATCTCACAGTTTGTGAGACTGAGCTCTGCATCAGGCTCTGCGCTGACAGTGTTGAACCTGCTTGGGATTCTCTCTGTCCTCCCACCCCACCCCCACCCCTCTCTGTCACGTACACACGCCCTCACAATCTCTCAAGATAAATACACATTTAAAAAATGTGAGTTCTCAATATGCATAGTGTTTATATTTTTGAAATATAATTTGAAATTCTTTAGCATATATAAAGAAGTGAAATTGTAGAATTTTTTTCCACTTTTATTTTCCAACTCTGTTCACTAATTTTAATCAGTGGTAGAAAGTTCTATGGCTTTAATCAGTGGTAGAAAGTTCTATGACTAAGTCATAGAATGTTATAGAATGGGCTATAAACTAGGGATTAAAAGTAATGGCGTTTCCAGGCAGCCTTAGACCCCTGAGATGAACCTGTGCTATCTACTGGAGTCCTGAATCCACCAGACGTATGCTTTTTGGAAATGGTGGAGCCATAAAAGAAGGGTAGGACTTCAGAAAAAAAAGTAACAGAAATTTAGCATACTTACTAAATCAGGAACTTTGTTGTCCTCCTAAGAAGGATAATGGAGATATGAATGTCAATTTATTGGCAATGGCTTGTGTTCAGAAGGAGGTCTATTGATTATTTCTGTGCTACACTACCTGAATTTCACTGTAATGCAAGAACTAAAATTTTGATCTTTGGTATTAGATACCTGAGTTCAGCCACTGATTAAATATGTGTGACATTATTTTTCCCAGAGATAGCTACAATAGTAACTCCCATCCTGTGTTATCTTTTGTGACAAGAACTTGTCACAGCCCCCACAAAAAGTGGAGTTCACTTCTCCAGCTCCCGAATCTGGGCAGGTCCTGTAACTGTTTTGACCAATTGAATACGGTGGAAACGATATTCTGCCAGTTTCAGGCATTTCCCTTAACTGGCCCAGCATCCCTGCTTCCAGCCTTTTGGAAGCCAGCTGCCAGTGAAGGAATGCAAATGCTCTAAGACCACCATGCCACGAATAGCCTAAGCCCTAAGGACAGGCTGTGGAGGATAAGGGACCCTGTGGAGAATGAGAGAGGTCAAGGAGAAATGAGCTGGCAGACATGTATAAAGAAACCATCTTGAGAGTGAGTGGTTTCTCCGATCCCACTTGCCCAACAGATACCACATGAATCAGAGACAAAACATCTAGCCAGGCTCTTCCTGAATTCTTGACCCCCAAAAGTATGAGCAAAATAAAACCATTGCCTGGCGTCACAAAGTTTAGGGTTAGTTTGTTAAACAGCAATGATTACCAAAACAATGTCTGAGCTTGGGTAATTTATCTAGCTCTCCTGAGCCTCAATACTGTATGTAGCCAAGTCACCATGACTTCTAACATTGCAATCATCACCAACCAACATTATCATTACCTTAGCTATTAAATAATGGAAAACAAATTATTTGAGTACTATCTATAAATGGACTTTTGCAGTTACAGGTTGTCAGGGTTTAGAATTTTGTGTTTAAATCCTTATTCTGTCACTGAACAATTGTGTGACATTGGGCGAGTCACATAATTTCTCTTAGATTTAATATACTTCTCTGTAAAATAGGGAGAATGTGGTGCTTATTTACCGAGTTGTGATGGGTTTTTTTTAAATTTTAATTTTATGTGTGTGTGTGTGTGGTAAGAACAGAACACAGCAAGAGATCAGCTCTCCTAACAAATTTTTAAGTGTTCAATATATTATTGTTGAGTCCAGGTACCATGTTGAACAGCAGATCTTTAGGGCTTATAGGAAATGGGGAGTTACCAATCAATGAGCATGAAGTCTCAGTTAAGCATGACGATGGTTTAACGAAATAATTCACTGTATTATATCATGTTTCGACATCTTAAAAAACATTTCCTGCTTGGAGTAGACTGTGCCTCCTGGCGCTTGCCAGCTCTCAGAGATAGCAAAAAACTCAGCCAAGAGGATGCTTCTAATATGAAAACTCGCCAATCCACCGTCATATCCCTTCTCTCTGCCCATGTTCCAGGAGGCAATAATCTCTTATCATCCCAGATGGAGGTACCAGACAACTAGGGGCCACTCCTATAGCTTAGAGTCTGCCGAAATTATTCAAACTAGCCAACCCTAAACTGTTTATCCTCCCTGTCTTGGCTTTCCCACAGAAACCCTAGTAAAAGCTCAGGCATAAACCTATCACTCTCTCCAGCAACTGCTTCCTGATCAAAACCTGTGTTCCTCCGTGGCCCTGCATGACAAGCCATGTCTCTTATTTCTAGGGGAATTGTGAATGACATTAAACTTCTCTTTAAATAGCATAGATCTCTTGGTGCCATCACTCAGTCACCTTTATAAATTAAGACCCAGGCACAAAGCCTACATACATGTGAGGTACCTAACATAGTATTTGATACATTAATAACCGTTATTTCGATTAGGGATATAATCTGTGAAATAACTCTATGAAACCCCAAACATTCTAACTTGAAAGTTACTTGCTTTCAAAATAATAGCTGAATTTATACTGAGACCATTTTATATTTTCTTATGATATTTCTTTAGATGCATTCCAGGTAGGACCATAAACCGTGAATTAATATCTTGACCCCAAACACGCTAACATGGACTATTTAAATATTCTTTATACTCATATATTGCTGTACAGTTTTAAAATATTCTGTTGCATTATCTCACTCTGACCTCACAACTCTCTGGTGAAACATCAGGGCAGTTTTACCCACCCAATCTCTAAGTGACAAACCTGGGCCAAGAGGACCTATGGCTCAAAAGTGGCAGAGGCAGAGTTAGAACATATGGTCTCATTCTGTTTTCTTCACTAGTACTCATCAGAGGAATAATGAGAACTTTCTTTCCTACTTTACCTACAAAAACTCTGCTGACTCCAGGTCAACTTCAAATGCTGTCTCCTCATCAGATGGTCCTTTGATGTCTCCAATTCAGAAGAGACTTTCCACCTGAAGCCCTGTCCTTTGTTGGCTGTGGATGCTTCTATCCATGATATTTGACACCATATGGTGGATATACGTGCTGTTGGCACAGTGAGTAGGAAAAGGTCTTTAGAGTATAAACATTATGGGGGCACCTGGGTGGCTCAGTCAGTTGAGCATCCGACCTAGGCTCAGGTCATGATCTAGTGGTGTGTGGGTTTGAGCCCCGCATCGGGCTCTGTGCTGACAGTGCAGAGTCCACTTTCAGGTCCTTTGTCCCCTTCTCTCTCTGTGCCTCTCCTGCTTGTGCTCCCTCTCCCAAGAATAAATGAACATTAAAACAGCAATAAAACAACAAAAAACCACGATGTCCAACATCAAGCAGGCAGGGAACTAACCAGAAGCCCCATGCTGGGGATTTAATTTAGAGGCTAGAGTGATATTTAAAGGAGCGAACACTACCAATGTTCTAATCATGTTCTAATCATATAATCATGACCACGGTGGAGAGTGCCTAAATTCCTTTTTTAATTTTCAACAGTGTCTTATTCTAATTGAATCTCAACTACATATGAATAAATAAAAAAAAATGAATGATAAAATTTTGAGACAGCTATAATTGTTAATTTAAAAAAAAGAATCTTGGTAGAACTAATTAGAGGCTGAGTGCTATGAAACATTAACAGTATGAAAAAGAGTTTATGGACTTCATGTCTACAATGCTACCTACTCTGAATTAACATCTACAGAAATGAGTTTTTATAAGCAGAGAAACAAGCTTCCAGCAGGCAAATTATATATGAGGTTCCATAGGAAACTTTATGATGGATTTTAAATGTGTCTGAGTTCTACACATACGAATTTAAACTAAGGAAGTAATTTGATAAAGATAGATACTGACTGGCAGCATTTTTATAATAACAAAAGTAAATGAATAATCTACTCAAAAATAGAAATTTGTTACCCAAAATCATAACATACGCAAACAACTAAGTATGATGCTGTATATATTATATAAAATAAATTAATAATTATTATTATATTATAAAAGTATATTTGAGAGAGATAGCCATTATTTATTTTAGAGCTCCAAAGGGTTGTAGTATTATTAATATATAATATCTCAAAGAGTCCATACCAAAATGTAATCAGTGGTTATCTCTGATTCATAAATGTATGGACAGGTTTTTTACTTTTGAAAATCTATTATTTTCTAATCCTTTTACAATGAACCCACAGTATGTATGTAGTAAAAAAGTAAAGTTAAAAAAAAGACAGTAATGTGCTTGGATTGTGCTTATGCTGTAGGACTGAAGATGAAATACACATTTTGTTTCCAAGATTGATAAAACTAAATTCATAAAACTAATAGTAAAAATTAACCTTTAAAATAAAGTAAAAACACAAACTAATTTGGATTAAATACTTGATGAACCAAATACAATGCTCGTTAGCATTACGACGTTAGGGCTTGAATCAGAAATGAAATTTTGTTTAATGAATATGACTTTTCTTCTTTATCCATACATTTTTTGATACTATGACAAGTTTGTATAACAAAACAAAAGCATGGTGTATAGAGGGAAGTAACGTAAAAAGGAATATAGAATACTTAAATACAGGAAATTAAAAAAAAAACATTTCTGTTCAGGGTTCAGGCATACTGTCAAATGTATAGAGAGACTGGAATTGACATTTTCTCAGTGTGCATTGTGAGTTCAGTATTTTATAAGCATTGCCTCACTTAATGATTATAACAACTCTAATGAAGTGGATATGTTTTTTCCTACTTTCAGAGGAGGAGAATGAAGGTCAGAGAAATCAGTCAACCTGAGGGAAAAAGGTTACCCAGATGGTGAATGGCAAAACCAATAGGCAGACCTGTATCTATCTGATTCCAAGCCTCCTGATTGTTTTGTTATGCCTTCACCTATAATTGATTTTCTCCTTGGAATACTTTTGTAATTTGACTTTACATTCTTGCGGAAGAGATAAAACTTTTATATAAATAGCCTAAAGCATCTCTAGTGAACGGTACATTAGATATCAGTATAGATATCAAATAAAGTTCTTTTATTTATATAAAATCCACTGTTAATTTTAATGATGTTATTTGAATTATACATGACCCCCGGCCGTATCTTTTCTTAATATATATAAATTTATTGTATTATATCCCATTATACAAAGCTTTTATTTTTACTCTACTTAAAGGCTACATTAAAAAAGATGTGGCATTAGAAATTAACAGTATAAGAAGTTCAAAATTCAGGCTTTATGTCTATGCTTCTGGCAAAATTACTTTTTAAAAAATATTTTTTATTTAAAAAATATTTTTTTAATGTTTATTTATTTTTGAGGGAGGGAGACAGAGACCGAGCATGAACAGGGGAGGGGCCGAGAGAGAAGGAGACACAGGACCCAAAGCAGGCTCCAGGGTCTAAGCTGTCAGCACAGAGTCCGGTGCGGGTCTCAAACTCAAGAGCCGTGAGATCATGACCTGAGCTGAAGTCAGACACTTAACCTACTGGGCCACCCAAGAACCCTCTGGCAAAATTACTTTTCGCATAAAACCTCAGGCAAAACCTTGACATTAGCAAACAATTTTTTTCTTTCGAGGTATCCCACACCATGTCCTCTGAAACAACAAAAATGTTTGGTTTGGTTACAACATGTGTTAGGAAAAATATATCTGATTTATATTAAGAAATGAAAATGATACAGTTATGTGCTGTGTTACTTGTTTTATTCATAAAACTAAAAACACATCTTCTAAATTAAAGCAGGCCTGCAAGGCCTCAGGTCAGTGGGAAATAATATAATCCACTAAACAGATGAGGGGTATATGAATGTGGTTGTGGCATTTGTAGAACCCAAACTTGAGCCCTGGCAGATAAATTTTGTCCCAGAGCTCAACAGGATTCAGTCCAAAGGAATTGGTGTGCCTGTGTTTTCACTGCTTGTTTGAATAACCACCCATATCAGTATCATGTGCATTCCTGGTTAAACAGCATAATAAGGAGCCACACCCCAGAACTAAGCATCTTTCAAGCCTATAAATCTGTAACTGTAGAAAGCTAAAAGCTACCCAGGATATCCTTAGGTCTCTAAGTTTAAGAACACTGCCCTGATCCTCTAAGAATAACATTCTTTCTGAAAAAGCCAAGGAGAATGTTCTTTCAATGATCACAACAAACTTAACAAAACTCCCAAGAAACTTATATTTCAATGTTTTGGACTTCGGGGAAAGGATATCGAATATTTAAATATATTTCCTGTTTAGCAAACAAACAAACAAAAAATCCTTTCTTGGAACATGAAATATTTCTTCTCCCAAGCAAAGTAACAAAAAAGGTCAAGATCCAGCAAATCACTCCTGTTCTACTGTTCCTTTCCTAAATCAACTCAAAATTACTCTCCTGACACGTACCATGAGCCATCGTCCTTTCTGCCAAACCAAATGTAGAATGAGTGCACACCTTTCCCAATGATACAGAGTGAATTAATAAATCCCTGTTGACACTTGCTTCTCAACTTGAATACTGTCTATGCTCTCAGAACCTGTATTTTTGGCTGCTACTATATATTTCATGCTCTCCCATAGATGGTGCTTCTAGATCCCCAAATTCTGTGATATGTCTGCAGATCACCCCATTAAGGCATCTGGACTTCTCATTGTATTTGATTGATGCAGTGTTTGTCATTAAACTTTCCAAATAGCTGCTGGTTTTTGGTTTTATGGTTTTAGTGGCTTCTTGGGCGAACAGGTCATTTCAAATTTCTCTGGATGAAGTGTGCACAACAAACCCTCTTTAACAGACACCAGATTTTGTAGTGTGATATTGGTGGAACTAAGTTCCATTTTCTTTTCCACTAGATCAAGGGTCAGCAATGTATGGCCTACCAGGTCAAAGTTGGCCAGCCACCTGTTTTTGTAAATACGGTTTCATTGGAACAGAGCCACAATTATTTATTAGATATTATTAGATATTGAGTACTTGGAACAGAGCTGGTATGACTCGCCAAGCCTAAATTATTTATTATCTGGCTCTTTACACATGTTCTTTGATGTATGTCAAAATCTATTGGTTCCTCAAATATCATTTCCACTTTCACAAGAGCGGGCAATTCCTGCTTGATACTGAAAAGACATCCAAGTGCCTGTGAAGCTTACCAAGACCATCGACATTCTGCTTTAAATTATCTACTTCTCCTACAAAGAGTTTACAGGATTAGAATATTTTCTCACAGCAGCCTGGATGACTGCATACCACAGATGTGTGTGGCCAAACACATTCTTGGAGCCCCAAATGTTCATCCATACAAGCCCAGAGGCCAAGGGCAGAAAGTGGTCCCACCTTTAGCTGAGATGCCCAGGTTACCACCCACCTTAACCTAGGCATGCTACACCAGGAGTCGACCCCCCTGGCAGGCTCATCATTCACCCAGCCCGAGGCAGTGAGAAGGCTGGCTTACAAATTTAGGTTTTACTGCCTTTATTTTTCTTTTTCCTTTAAAATTTCCTGCAGCAAGCATGGCTATTCAAGTTGTTATTCTGTATTGGTCAGGTTTCCCTAGGTTATACTGCAGTAAAAAAAAAAAACTCCCAAATCTTAGTGTTCACAACAACAAAGATTTACTTCTCGTTTATGTTACAAATTAGCTAGGGATTGTCTCAGAGATTGCTCCAAATGTCTTCTTTATTCCAGAATCCAGGATTGAAGGAGCAGGGGCCCTTTGCTACAGACCATTCTAGGCACAGAGTGGGAACAGTGGCACAACTTTGTGATAGCTCTTAAAACCTCTGCTCAGACGTCCCGTATGTTTGTTCCACTCTTATTCCACTGACCAAAACCAGTCACATCCTCAAGCCTGATAAAAACGGAATGGAGAAATATATTCCTCATAGAGAAGGCCTACTTCAAGTTCCATGGCAAGGTACAGAATTACAATCTTGTTACAGGGAAGACCAAGAAAAATTGGGAGTGAAAATACAATTAATGACCTAGTTTTTAAATGTATTTTATTATTTTTTAAATTTTTTTAAATGTTTATTTATTTTTGAGAGAAAGAGTGCATGCACACGAGTGTGGGAGGGGCAAACAGAGAGGGGGACAGAGGATCCAAAGGAGGCTCTGCACTGACAGAGGAAATCCCGATGCAGGGCTCAGACTCACACACCACCAGATCATGACCTGAGCCAAAGGTGGATGTTTAATGGACTGAACCACCCAGGTGCCCCGATGACATATTCTTTATGTTTTTAGAAGGGGAATGTATTTCTGATTTTGTAAAGTGTCACCTCGTCAGGACTGGGAACTTAATTTGGCCTCTGATCCATTTAAATGCGTGAATCCAATCTGGATCTATGCTGTATCTGCCGTCCTCTGAGGGTTAAAGAGCCTTAGAGCCCTGTCTTGCCTGGTAGCCAAACTGTTTCTGAAGCCACAGCTTCAAGTATTTGTCTGTCTCAATTTCAAGTCTTAACAAGTCTCTATGTAAAACTGCAATTGTAAGTAGAACACTGTGTTTTGCTTTTATAAGCTTCAAAGGTTTTTATGGGCTGGATAAATGGTACATGATATGATGATAAAGTTAAAATCCTGCTCTCATACCCACATCCACCTGCCGACCTCTGGGGGAAAAGGTAAGTTTAAATAGAACTTTTTGTATCACTGATGACTTTTAAGCTAATGGCTCTTGCTGAGATCATTCCAGGAACTTTTTTTCAGGATGGATTCAGAGCCAGTTTATCAGATTTGGGTGAAAAAATCAACCTCACTGTTTTGTAGATGTGGGGCACATACATTTATGTAACTACTTTTTTGGTCTTTTTTCCTCCTTCGCTCTTTTTGGCTTACCCATCAGGAATTATTTATTAGACAACTTTTATGTGCCATTCATTGGGTATTCCCTTCCTCTTTGCTCATCCAGATTTCTTAAGCCTTAATATGCTGGCCTAGGCTGACAGGCACCACAGAGAACATTCTGGACTAGGCTGGGGTGGGCTGCTGGGGGAAAGTCTGTCAGTGAGCAGCCAGACTGACATTCCTCGGGAGTGTTGCCCGCTTCCTAACCACGTATGGAGAAATAACCTGAAGTCATTATCCTCCAGTGAGGTCCTCTTGGCATGCCGAACATGAACTTGTGACTGTAGGCCATCCCAACTGGGATGTAAGATATGTATTACAAGGCTATTATTTCTTTCAGATGGATTCATTATGAGGGCTTATGATTTTAAAAACCTATTTACTTTTAAAATTGGTTATGTATTCATACAGCACAAAAATCAGAAGTCGCAAGGGAGGTTTATAGTGAAAATGATTCTTCCATCCTTGTTCTCAGCTATTTACAGGCCCTCTCCGAAAGCAACCACAGTTATCATTTTTTGTGCGTCTCCCCCCAGAGATAGTCTCTACAGATGCATGTATGTTTCTAATCAGATCTCCTTTGCTTCTTTTCCTTCCTTTCTGCCTTCTCTCTTTGGGGGGGATGGTACCCCTTCTGCACTTCATAATATGTTTTCGAGAGCTTCCTTTCCACTACATATAGAGCCGCTTTATTCACTTTGCCTATCGAAATGCGAGTATTATGTGTGGAGACTAAGGACCAAACCACCTGCTTCCAAATTCCAAAGCCATCACTTATTAGTTTGAGGCTTTGGGAAAATTACTTAACCTCTCTCTTCTTCAGTTCCCTTATAGGGGTGTTATAATAAGTAAGCGACTTATAGTTATCCCTGGCACCCATTAAGTTCTCAGATAGGTTACTTATTGTCATTATTTGTTGTTAACATATTCCTGTGAATAGGTATTAATACTGTACAGGTATATGGTATTAAATAAATATAATTTATGTAATCAAATACTTATCTAGATAGATATTTAGGTTTTTTCCTAATCTTTAAACATTTCATATAGTATTCAATGAAGGTATGTATTTGCAAGGCTCTTCAAATAGAGACCTTGGGGCACTTCAATTAAATGGGCAGATAGGGATAGGTTATAAGAAACAAAATATTAATAATTTACATTTGCATAGCACTTTATATCTTTAAACACTGTTTCCTTGCATTATCTCATTTAAACTTAAAACTGCACAGTGAATTCATCAACTTCTCTCCATCTTTACCACCATCATCACCCTTCCGGAGTGCTATCAGCACGTCCCTAGCACATAATGAGAAATATGGCACCCTGTAGGTGTCAAAGAAAATGTACCGAGTGACTGAAAAAAATAAATGGGAAAGAGATTATAGATGTAAAATATGGGAGCAGGGAGCAGAAAGTGGCAAACTTCAGTTACTAAGGTCTAATGGCTGGAACTATTGAAGCCAAATCTCAAGGCTGCTCCTTGTAACACCATCCGGCGCTCTTGCAGCAATACTCCGCTGCCTGTCTAAACAATGACCATGTCGAGCTACCCCCAGCTGAAGATCAGCAGAAGAGAAGGTAAACCTTGCCTCTTGCCCAGTTATCATTGAGGCCCCTGGGATGACAATATTCTCTTTACACAATCCCCTTTAAATTTTTTTTTTTTAACGTTTATTTATTTTTGGGACAGAGAGAGACAGAGCATGAACGGGGGAGGGGCAGAGAGAGAGGAAGACACAGAATCGGAAGCAGGCTCCAGGCTCTGAGCCAGCAGCCCAGAGCCCGACGCGGGGCTCGAACTCACGGACCGCGAGATCGTGACCTGAGCTGAAGTCAGACGCTTAACCGACTGAGCCACCCAGGCGTACACAATCCCCTTTAAAGGAAACTTATCCATGAATGGATCTGTAGTTGTGGGTGTATTACAAGGGCAATTCTTTTGTAATTCAGAAAACTGCCTTAATTTCAAACAACTTGATTACGTTTTTTCTTCAGTGTCTTTGGAAGGGAAATTCTAATACATGATGAAATATTGAGGGAAGAATGGATAATGAAAATAAACTTCTATAAAAATGTGAAACACGGTTGTTAAGGTAATTTCTTAACAGTTGGACTTGCATAGCTGTTATTCATATATATATTTTAAAAGCTTATAGAACCCAAGGACCAGCAAGTATGAAAATTACTTAAGATACCATCAGAAGAAACTGTGGAGTTTCCAAAACAGAAACAAGAGCACAGCCCAAATAACTATGGTAGGACCATAATATTGCTGATTATTTACTTCCTCATCTCCACCCTTAAATGGATCTCACCTGCACCTGCTCACCAACCAGCAGCTCTCCGCTGACATAAAAACACAGGGCTTCCGGGCAAGGTGAAAATTCTCCATGGTTTAGCCACTCCAGGGAAACCTATCAAGTGCTTTCCTCAAAAGATTTCTCAAATGTCAGCTTAGTCTGTACTCCCAGCATTTCTCAGACTATGACCTGTGGACCACCTGTATCAGAATCACCTAGAGTGGTTCATTAAGAGGCAGAGCCCTACCCCAGACCTACTGAAATCGAAGTACAGAAGGTGGAGGCTGGAAATTCAGGATTTAACTAGCAATCCGGGTGGTTGCCATCCACACAAAAATTTAAGAACTACAACTCAGTGATTTACAAATTACTCCCCAAGTTGTTATAAGTTATAAATGGATCCACTTTTCCAGGAAAGATTTGAATTTCTGTATCAACTCTGGAACATGATCCTTAAATCTCAGCAAATTACAGGAAGTTGCTATTGCCTAGCAGAATTTTGTGTTCTTCATTAAAGTAATTTGTGGTCTAATTTTAGTTCCCCAAAGACTAGAATATAAAAGCCAGAATCGGTCTTAAAAGAGGAAATTAATTGCTTGCATTGTTATCTTTCTCAACAGAGGGTGAAGTGCTTATTAAGTGGAATTTAGAATACTAGTAGCCTGACAGAGGCAAAGTAACAATCAAGGTTAATCTTTATAATAGATATTTTTAAAAAACATTAGGCAGATTCTAAATTTACTTTTAAGATAGTAGATAAAGGGAACAAAATATAATGGATCATAAAAGGTAAATGTCCATGAATTTCCTGTATGCCTCTCTATAATCACCTGCTCTCCTTATATTTCTTTCCTGGGACTTTAATATCACACTTCTGGCGAACTAAGTATAATAAATATTTTTACTTAAACAACACAAATACCCACAGTAGTTTGGGACAAGAAAGATGTAAATGTCCTAAGTAGGATACATTTCTGGAATGCCAGAGGATCACAGTAAAGTGGGGGTAGTATTGTAATAGCATCCCTTTCATGCATAGACAAAGCTGTGACTTCAAACCTTGTCTTCTTCAAGCCAGGTCAGTACTCAGCCAATCGTTCTTTTACAAACCAAGGATCAGGCTCTCCCTGTATTTTGGAGCCTGTTAGTTTACCTTGCTGTTGCATAGACAGAGGGAAGGTGGTCCTCCCCGCTACAACTATCCCACACCCTGCTGTTTAAGCCAGAGCTTCTAGGGAGATGTCTGGGAGCTCAGCTTTCAGAGGCCGAGAGAGGAGACAAGTGCCTGGGGTTCCTGCCGGCATCCCCACTTCAGCCAGAGTATCTCCCCTTGCCCGTTTTACACACCAGACTTTGGCCACAGATGCCATTTGAAGTAGGAGCCTTGTGGCTAACAAAAACATAATGGAAATCACTGTCCAACTGAGTGTGACAGGGGACTGAAAAATATAGGACACTAGTGAGCTAGAAATGTTTCTATCTAACCGTACTTTCTCCAACTTCTATGCTGGTTTACTAGCTCTTCGTTCTACCGTCCTTTAAATGTGGTGGCTTCTCGGTCTCAGTCCTTTGTCCTCTGCTTTCCATTGGCACCCCCTCCCCATTGGCAGAGTGATCTAGTCTGGATGGCTTCGCAGTCACCTTCTCTCTGTAGATAAGCATCACATCTACCTACCTCTCATTTACAAGCATGTGTCAAAATTGAGGATTAGAGAAACGAGATAATCCGCTCAAGATCACTGAGACTTGAGTGGCCAATGGTGGACATAAAATCACTTCCAAAGCTAATGCTTTAACCCCTGTGCATCTTTTGCTCGGAGCCCTCTCTCACCTGAGCCAAAGTACATGTGTCCATCTACTTTTTAAAAGATATTTAATGATTAGAAATCTTCACATCATGTCAAATTTGACATGTTTATAAATGAATGGTTTTCCCCCAGAAGGAAAAAAATCCTTCCTCAATCCCCACTTTTTCCAATTTTTTAATGTTTTCATCTTATTTTTGAGAGAGAGACGGAGGTAGGGGTGGGGCAGAGAGAGAGGGAGACACAGAGGCAGGTTCCAGGCTCCGAGCTGTCAGCACAGAGCCCAATGCGAGGTTCAAACTCACACACTATGAGACCATGACCTGAGCTGAAGTCCAACCTTAACAACGGAGCCACCCAGGCACCCCCTCAGTCCACTATTTCTATCAGCGGCAGATCGTCTAACAATCTCCTGAATTCAAACTCAATAGAATAAATGCTCAAAAAATGCTATCAACTCTTACCTTGAAATAGATTATACCTGTCTGGTTCTTTATCCTTACCACCATCTTTATTTAGACCCTGTTGCCTTCACGCCTCATCTGTGCAGAATCTTTTTCATGTGTACCTCTGTTTCCATACCAGGTCCTCTCAACACCAAAAAGCTGGGTCCCACCCCCAAAGGTGCTGATGTAGTAATTCTGATAAAGTGGCCCAAGGAACACTGAAATACAGCTCTAGACTTTCCTCATGAGATCACACCTATCTGAAATCGCCAAAACTACTCACCATCACTCCAAAACACAAGGTGGGGAATATGAGTGGGGGTGGGGGTGAAGAGATGACCTAGGAACTGGAAACAAACTGTTGGCTATCAGAGGGGGGGAGGGGTTGGAGGCTGGCTAAATAAGTGAAGGGGATTAAGAGGCAAGTTATAAAACAAAAAAGTCATAGGGATGTGATGTACAGCATAGAGAATATGGCGAATGATACTGCAATAACTTTTCATGGTGACAGATGGTAACTAGACTTGTCATGGGGATCATTTTGCAATGTATAAAAATATTAAGTCATTAAGAGATATTCCTGAAGTGAATAGGATATTGTGTATCAGTTGTACTTCAATAAAAAAGAAATGACTCCGATTCATCTGGGGGGAAAAAAAGATAAATTGGAACAGCTAGCTCTTTTCTGTGAGTCAGGCACACGGCCAAATATTGCTAATACTCCCCCACCCTGAGTAAAATAAACAGTGACAAAGAAATGAATAAAACATAATTGGTACCATATAAAAATAAACCCTTGTCTACAAATTACTCACATTAACAGGGATGGAATAAATTAACCAAGAAATAGAACTGGTAAAATGGTTGTTTATAAAATAACTAAATACATCCTCACGTCATATTACAAAAATTTTCCAGATAGATTAAAGAGTTAAAATTAGAAGAAAAAAGAAGAAACAGAAAACTAGGGGGAGTCTAGGCAGATTTTCTGTTGGCTGGTAAGAAGAATCTTCTCCAAATAAAAATTATGAGAGAAATCACAAAGGAAAAATCAGATTTGACTATATACCGAAAGAAATGCCAAAAAGCATAACAAAGTTATAAGGCAAATGATAAACTGAAAGCCTTTGCCATAAAAATGGTATTCTTTTATCTCGAAAGGCTGCAGTGATTGGACTGGGTCTAGCTTGTGAAGGAGAAGAACTTTTTGAATGTATTTCTTCTGGAGAATTCATGTTTCAAATAACAGTGTAGGCATTACTCCAATGTAGCAAACATTGAGTGGAGGAGTGGCAGAGCTTATGAGGGGCAGCGGACTGACTCCAAGCCTCCTGAGCAGTCTCACCTCTTGTCTGCAGCAGCCATGAGACATGGCTCAAGGACCCAGCAGTTCTGAGAACACACCATGTAAACCCTGATTGTAGGGCATTTGCAAAAGCACACGACTCGGAACCATGTGGGCAGTGGACGTGTGAACCTGTGTGGCGCCAGCGCGTGGCCCCTGCATCTTGGTGCAGTGGCGGGAGACATTTCTAGGACCAGGATGTGGACTCAATTGTAACTTGGATGTATTCCATCTCATTTCATTTCCCTTCGCAGAAAATGATCCCCCCCTTGTGAGAGACATCCATGAAAATAAAACCAGCAAGAAGACAAGCAAAATGGTTGAGACAGAACATTTTAAAATGGAAAGCAAAGTAATTATTTTCAATCGCATACTATGTCAAACATTTTGGGTTGTCAGGGGACCCATTTCAAACTTAGCTGAGCATCTGAGCTGCCCAGCACTGGGTGTCTACCAACAAGTTCTTTAAATGAACACTGTCCCCCAAAGCCTGCTCCAGCCACCGTGTCTCCTCCTTCCTTTCTGAACACATGGTGCACATTCCTGCTGCTCAACTTGGTTCATATCCTTCCCCTCACTTTCTCCCTATTGAAATTCTCCTCATGTTTCAACATTCAGTTCAAGCTTCCTTGCCCCATGAACATTTTTCTGAGCTCTTCAGGACACAGCAAATTCCTTCCCCTTTGAAACTGCAGCACTGACTTTCTGTACCAATTATCTGTCAAACTGGCCTTGCAACATCTCCCTCCAGTATTGTTATTTACCTTTAACTGTCTCCTTAAGAGGCAAGAGTACATACTACCTTCAATCTGTTGTTCCTAACTCAGTTCTAGGTTCACAGTGTGTGTATAGAACATGTTTGTCCAAAGATAGTCAGTCAAAGGATCAGGCTTGATGTCAGACTGATGTGGGTGGGGTGTCGTCCTAAGTCTGTAATTCGATTTTCTCATTTGTAAAATATGATACTACATACTCCTTAGGATTAAATGAAATGTGAAGTACCACGTATAAATGTATAGTGCAGTCTTCAGCACAAAGAAGGAATACAATAAATCATAACTATTACTTGTAATCATCATCATCAGGTCCTTCAGATCAGAGATTATCTATGCCTATGATGTACCCTCATATCATTATTTATTCAACAAATATTTATTATGGCCCCTGTTGCATGCCAGGCATCAGAGACACTGCAGTAAAAATGGCAAATTAGTTTCTGTCCTCACTGCATTTACAGTCTAGTGGGAATTGGGTCTCATCACAGGAACCAAATCTTAAACCATTAGGGCAAGAAAGCATCTATAATAACTTCTAAGTAAGGTACACTATATTGCTTTATCAAGCCATTTGTCTTCATAGAAGCAAAAAAAAAAATCCAAGATCTTCCTATGTTAACATACCCACTAATCATATTTGAATTCTTTATTTTGCATGTGACAGGATTTGATGATGTTTTTTTTTTTTACAGCTCTGATGGCTTCCTTTCCTCTCATTTCCAAAACCTCCACTCACCACTGCTTTCTCCAAAACAAGCCCTTTAACTCTATTGACAGCTGTTGTTGGAGAATCTTCTTACCCTCACCTAAGTAAACATTTGAAATAATGATAATTTTTAAAAAGGCTGGCATGTGCACACATCATCTCTTAGACTAGTGCTTAGAACTCTATAAATTTAGGGTCTCATTGTTTTTCATAGCATCTGTTAAAAATGCTTCTTCTGTCAATGGCTCCTCTGGTGGCTTAATATTTTCTGTATGAAGAAGTATTACAGATGGACTGGTATGTGACCTTCTGTATAAGGGTGAATCACAACAATGAAATGAATATCACTAGGAAAGAAAGAGCAGTTATAGTATAGGAATGGGATGAAGAAGGGGAATGTGTTTATTTTGCCCCTTGCATTTGAAAAAGAACCTTACTTTTGGCTAGTTTATTACTTACATATTATATAATGTGATAAATTGAGCTTCCTCAGTGATACACTTAAAAGGCTAATAGATAGCTGTGGATTTGGCTTGGTGCTGTTTTGTTTTGCTTTTGTCTAGCTAATTGTAATATGCAAGCACATTTGGAACTTTATACAGGAAAGAAAGGAAGAGAGTAGCATTTTACTGGAAAAGCTGAAAGGATTTTTCTGGAACAGAGAAAAGAGATATATGATAGCCTCCACAAAGAATGGAATCCTGGAGCAAAAAAAGATATTCAAAGAGAATTTTATAGAAGTTTTGCTATGTGCTATGTGATTGAACTCTCCCCTCTGCTGGCATTCCTCACAGAGAATTCCAGAGTTGCATTTGTGTGTGAGAAACGCAGGCTACAAGATGAGGTCTAAGTGAGAGCACTTAGGTTTATTTTTTCAGGGAAGGTTTTAAATCTTACTTCATTTTCCTCTGAAATCTCTGTATTTCTGAAACTCCTCCTCAGACTATCTCTTGATAGTCTGTTTTGCATTTTGTGACAATGTAAACCTTCTTCACTATAATCTTAGCAAAATGAAATGAGAAAAAAGTATGTCCTCATGCATTCCAAAGCACTGAATGCAATTTTAAAGTTAAAAGCAAGCACAGTTTTGGACTTTCTGTGTTACTGTTCCTTAGAGGGCATAGTTGAGTCTTAACAATAATCATGTTTAAAATTTATTAGGCCCCATGCTCATTGGGGAAAAATTAATATTGAATTCTGACTTACAATGAAAAGAAGAAAAGAAAAATAAAAAGGAGAATCTCAGAAGCTGGGAAGAGAAATGAATTACACTACATTCTTTTCCCATTCGAAATGACCTAATAAGGAGGATGTCTTCTCCCTCTGGCCTCCCCCCAGTAGCTCCTCAAACGTTTCCTTCCACCTTGTGTCTATGGCCAATCATGTATCCAGGCTGCAGATGAATGAAGCCTCCTCTGTATCCCATTTCCTGCCTTTGGTCCCTCTGCATCCTGATCAGTACAAAAGTTTGTAACTGAATAAGGAAAACAATTACTGAATCACCCCCTCTCACTGACTTCAGACGATCCCCTACTACTTTTTGCATACAGTTACATTAACTACTCAAACCATAGGTCCCCAGTCTCTTTCCATGTGATGCTCTGAATTCAGTCAAAGGAATGTGTAGCTGTTTTATTCCCTTTTTATTTCCTTCACTATGACTTTTTCATGTTGCCCCTTATATACAGAATCGTTTCCTCTTTTATATCTTTGAAGGCAGTCTTATTTCCATTCAAAACCCAAAAGCACACCAAAATATATTTGTATTTCTTCAGGAAACTAAGCTCAACTCATATAACACATACCTCACTCAAGGATTCACCACCTGGGAAATGTTCCCTTCATTCATTATTCATTCACTAACTCATTTATGCAATATCTGTTGACTGTCTATGCCCCCAAAACTAGGGGTAAAATTTATAGCAACGTGATTAAAACTGTAGGCTTAGGGTTTAAATCCTAACTCTGCCATTTACTAGATATGTGACTGACTGTGGTAAGTTATTTAATAGTCCTTTTTTTTAAAGCTATTTAACATTCTATGTGTCAGTTTCCTCATCTGTAAAATGGGCATAATAACAGTTCTCAAGAGTTGTGAGGATTACATAAAATAATCTACGTAAATATGCTTTAGCACATGATGGGCCCATGCCAGCTATTGGTAATGATCTAGAGATTACATTACATTGGTTAGCATGGCTTGGTCATTATACTGGTTTTATTTTTATGCTCAGGATTAGTTTTATCTATTAAAGTAAGGGAAAACGGCTGGGCCCCATCTGCTTCTCTGACTGAGTCTTAGGAGTAATGAAGCCAATAGGAAATATGGCCATACTTCAGATACAACAGAAGCATGTCCTAAGAAGCAGACCCTATTCTGATAGAAAGAACCCCATGCCTAACGCTTGGGGTCAAGGTGAGATAAGGGAGATCTATAAGACCCGAGAGGATCTTCCAAGTCATCAGAAGCCTCTCATGTATGCAGAGCTTGCTTTTCCAGTGATGCATTAAGATCCAACTCTACCCTTCAGGCACAAAGTGGAAATTCAAGGGACTTTCCAGCATTTAAAAACTGTCATGACTATGGCTACCCTTGCCTACCACAGTGTGCCAACAGAAATTACTCATCTGTTGCAATGTCCTGCCCTGGGACCAGTGGGAAAATAAAGGGTGAGAGTGAAGAATTAGAGCTTTCCTCTTTTCTAGCCACAAGTTCCTGCCTAATTATACTTGTGTGGTGACGTACAAAGGATTTTTAATAAGCTCTTTTCTCCCTAGACTTCTAAGGTAATTCAGAGCATCCATTTGTAGCAGTATGAATTTTTTTTAAACCAATTTTTCATACAATTAAAATACCCATTGCATAAAGCAAGCTGAACAACAGTTCAAACAAATACCCTAAAAGGAAGGAAATGTAAGTGAAGTATGGACTTTAGTTAATAACAATGTGTCATCATTTGTTCATTAGTTGTAAATGTCATACTAACATAAGCTGTTAACAACAGGGGAAAGTGGATGTAGGGCATATGGGAATTTTGTTGTACTATTCATACGATTTTTAGAATAAATCTGAAAGTATCCTGACATTAAATTTGTTTAAACAAACAACAAAAATATATTCGTGCAGCCCTATTCTCAAATTTGGTTCTTTTTGTTTGTTTATTGGCTAAAGAGAATTCTGTTGTCGTCCAAATTGAGAATCAAAGTTTTGTTTTCATTTTAAAAAGTCAGCTGTTCTTTCATAGTCAACTGAATGTTGAGAATGGAAGCAAGCCAACCACCTGCAGCCACAGTCAGTTCAAGTTCCAAGAAAAACAAACTTAAAGGAAATAATTAAATAAGAGCAAAAGATTATATATACTAGCTCTGCAATGGATTCCACTTCTGTTCTCCAGCAAAAAAGAAAAACAATATGTCTGTTATTAAATACTGATTCTAACAAATTATGGCACATAAACAGAATAATATATACCATTTTGAAATAAAAGAATGTAAGAATTGAGAATTCTTAATTATCTAGTGATTGGTGGGAATAGCAAAATATATGAGAGTTTATATTCAACTAAATGCAAAAAGGTAAGGTAAAGTGTGTGTATATGGTGCAAGTTGTGTATCTTGGAAGAGTGAGATATGTTGGCATATTCGTTGAAATGTCAAGATTATCTTTAGTAAAAACCAATGATGTTATGGCGGAGCAATTAACCTGTTTTGTGTGTGTTAAAACCCTCAATGAATTTGTTAAGTTAAAAAGCAAATAAGCATGCCATTCTTGTCCATTCCTTCTAAATCTGAATGTGTTGACCTATCAGTTCCAATCCCTAGACTAGCAGGCCTCCTCCCTTTCTTCCTATTTTCAAGGTTCCTGTTCCTCAGGTTAGATGACTCGGAAGAGGGGGTTTAGGGAAGACAGGAAGGGAGCTGTCGTCCATATCCATCTCTCATGTCATTTAGTTCCAGAATTAATTTTGCTCTCTACTCCATTTATTTTGCTATTAGTTTGGGGATCACTGTCCTCCACTGCATTAAGTGACATCAAGTGGAGGGGGAGGCCACATTGCTCCATGCTGTTCTTTCCTTTATAATTTTGATATGTGCAGGTCAAAATTTAGTCACTAGCATTACTATGCAGAAATGCACCTTTTTTTCTTTTTGATCTATAAGTGAACTTTACTCAAAAGCTTCCATTTCTGCACAGTTGTAAATTTACAATCTTATAGTCAATCTACTCTCATTAAATAAACATAGACATCAAATTCCATGTCCTAAATCCCTGATATTAAAAACAAAGTTCTGAAATTCAAAAAATGTAAACAACTGGGTCTTGAGAATAAGGCTTTCAAAACTATTATTTATGCTGAGCTATTTCAAAATCCATTTATAAACTTAATGGATTCCTTTGCCTCTGTGTTCCTTGGTCCCTCTTCTTTGGGGTAATAAGTCATGAATATTTTGATATTAGTTTTAATGGCAAGGGCGATTCAGTATAAAAAAGGAAACAAATTAAATATTTCAAAATATTACCCTTAAATATACCTCCATAATCTTTCTTTCAAGCTTTAGTTCTCTTCATTTCTGGGATGAAAGGGCTTAAATAAGACATATAAATTTTTCTCCCCCAAATGAGTATTCCCTCAAACCACAATCCAAAAGAACAGTCTACATCAACATTACAAAAAGTAAAAGAACAATTATTTTTGGAAGCCTGGGGAGGTGATAGAGTAGGAGGATCCTAAGCTCACCTTGTCCCACAGATACACCTTAGACAATAGCCACATCAGTGCAACTAACCCAGATAACAATCCAAAGACTGGCAGAACAGCCTCTCCACTGTTAATTGTAAAGAATAAACCACATCAAAAAGGGTAGGAGGGGTGAAGATGCAGTTGGGAAACAAACTCTCAGTGAGACTAACCACAAACAGGAAGGACACCACAAGCACAGAGAAGGGAAAGGAAGAAATCCCACACCAGGTCCCCTAGACCTGGGGGACCTGCACTGGGAAGACAAGTCCCCAAGACATTTGGCTTTGAAAATCAGTGGGGCTTAACTTCATGAGTATGGACAACCAGCAGAGCTTAACTCTGGGCACTTTAAAAAACAGTGGGCTTAGCCCTGGGAGAGTTAGGAGGATGTTAGAAAACTGGGTCCATGCCCTTAAAAAGACAGCATAACAAACAAACCCATCCAAGATACAGCATAGAAGTAGCAGTTTGAAACGTGCCTGGGGTACACAGGAAGATTTATTTACTAATCTGAGAGCCATGCTCCCTGGAAGGGCAGGGATCTTTAGAAGACTTCTCCAAGAACAAAAGAACTGAAAGATGCTATCAACCACTCCCCAGCCTGGAAAGCAGGATACTTGCAGAACCAGCAAGAACACTTTCCACCTTGCTTGCTAACATCTGTTTCCTGCCTCCATCTTCCGTAGACTCACCCTATCCAACACACCCCACTTGGCAGGAGTAACTCCAGAGTGGCTCCTGATATGTATCATTCTGCAAGCAGCCCTGACAGTGACTAGTGTCCCTCCAAAGTGACTCCTGCCCCAGGGAGAGGGGAAGATAACTCTACACATCAATTTGACTGGAGCCCTGGCAGAGGACTGGGGGCAGATATCTGATCTAACTGCTGGTCCCATGCACCAACAAAAACCTCAGAGAAGGCAGCACAAGGAGAGAGCCCTGTAGTTTGGTGTGATTGCAGCCAAGGAAACATCAGCCCCAGTAAGCATCTGGTCTGAATCAACTACAAGTGCAATGCAGCCCCTGGCTGGCCCCTTTACAGCACAGGGACCAAACCATGTCCACAATAGATAAAGCGGGCATTGTAGCTAACTGGAATGAAGGCAAATGTGGCTCAGACACAACAGTAGGGTACATACAATACACAGGGGACATGCCTAAAGTGCCTGGTTTTAGAGAACAAGGAACATTTCACTACAGGAAACTACAGGACCTCTTCTTCACAAGAACACTACTTTTAGGATCAGAAGATGTAGCTGATTTCCTAATACACAGAAACCAACATGGAGAGTTAGACAAAATGAGGAGATGGAGGAATATGTCCCAAATGAAAGAACAGGAAAAATCACAGCAAGAAAGCTAAATGAAATGGAGAGAAGAAATGTCCCTGGTCGAGAATTCAAAGTAATAGTCTTAAAGATACTGACTGGACTTGAGAAAAAACTAGAGAATTTCAACAAGGAGATAGACCACATAAAAAAGAACCTAGTAGAGATGAAGAGCCCAATAACTAAATACAATAGAGGGAATCAATAGATTAGAGAAGGCAGAAGAATGGATCAGCGAGCTGGAAGACAAAGTAATGGAAAACAATCAGATGAACAGCAAAAAGAAAAAAGGAATAATAAAATAAAAAAGAATAGGTTAAGGGGCACCTGGGTGGCTCAGTCGGTTGAGCATCTGACTTGGGCTCAGGTCATGATCTTGTGGCTGTGAGTTCGAGCCCCGACTCGGGCTCTATGCTGACATCTCAGAGCTGGGACCTGCTTTGGATTCTGTGTCTCCCTCTCTCTGCCCCTCCCCCACTCATGCTCTGTCTCTCTCTGTCAAAAATAAATAAAAATTAAAAACAAATTTTTTAAAAAGAGTAGGTTAAGAGAACTCAGCAACTTCATCAAGTATAACAACATATGAATTATAGGGACCCCAGAAGGAGAAGAGAGAAAAAAGGCACAAATAAGGAGAAATAATGGCTGAAAACTTCCCTAATCTGAGGAATGAAACAGACATCGCATCCAAGAGACACAGAGAGCCCCCCAAAAAATCACCCCAGGGACATCCACACCAACATACATAGTAATTAAATGGCAAAAAGTAATGACAAAGAAAATTTAAAAGTAGCAAGAGGGGTGCCTGGGTAGCTCAGTCAAGTAAGCATGCAACACTTGATTTTAGCTCAGGCAATGATCTCACATTTATGGATGCAAGCCCCACATCAGACTCCGTGCTGAGTGTGGAGCCTGTTTGAGATTCTCTCTCTTCCTCTGCCCTTCCTCTGCTCATGTGTGTGCTCTCTCTCTCTCTCTGTAAATAAATAAATAAATAAATAAATAAATAAATAAATAAAATCAAAAGACTAAAAAAATAAAAACAACAAGAGAAAAGAAAACAGTTACATAAAAAAGAAGGCCCATAAGGCCATGAGTTGATTTGTCAGCAGAAATTTTGCAGGCCAGAAGGGAGTGGCAAGATACTTTCAAAGTGCTAAAGGGAAAAAAATCTGCAACCAAGAATATTTTATACAGTAAAACTATCATTCAGAAAAGAAGAAGAGATAGTTTCCCAGAAAAGCAAAAGTCAGAGGAGTTCATCACCACTAAACCAGCCTCATAAATTAAAGGGAATTCTTAGAGTGGAAAGAAAAGGCCACAACCAAGAGTAAGGAAACTAGAGAAAGGAAAATATTTCACAGGTAAATAAAAACATATTAAAAGCAGTAAATTAATTACTTTTAAAACCATATGGAGATTAAAGTACACAAGCAGTGGGGCACCTGGGTGGCTCAGTCGGTTAAGAGTGTGACTTCAGCTCAGGTCATGATCTCGCTGTCCGTGAGTTCGAGCCCCACGTCGGGCTCTGTGCTGACTGCTCAGAGCCTGGAGCCTGTTTCAGATTCTGTGTCTCCCTCTCTCTCTGACCCTCCCCCATTCATGCTCTGTCTCTCTCTGCCTCAAAAATAAATAAAACGTTAAAAAAATAAAAAAAAAACATAAAGTACACAAGCAGTAACATCAGTTATATCTATAAATATCTATATCTATAAAAATCAGTCAAAGGATTCACAAAACCGAAGGATGTGAAGTGACATCATATACATAAAATGTGGGAGAGGGTGACTAAAATTTAGGGCTTTGGGAATGGGTTTAGACTCCAGTGACCATAAAGTTAATATACCCTGCTATATGCATAGGGTGTTATATATCAACCTTATGGTAACCACAAATCAAAAAGTTACACAGATATGCAAAAAATAAAGAGAACAGAATCTAAGCATATCACTAAAGAAAGCAACCAAATCACAAGGGAAAAGAACAAGGGAAGAAAGGAACACAGAAGAAATGCAAAAACAACCATAAAACAAGTAACAAAATGGCATTAAGTATATACCTACCAATAATCACATTGAATGTAAATGAACTAATTGCTTCTCGGCCTTTTGGCTAAGAGCAAATGAATGTAAATGGACTAAATGCTCCAACCAAAAGAGTTAGGGTGACTGAATGGATAAAAAAAATGAGGATTCATCTACATGTTGCCTACAAGAGACCCATTTCAGATTTAAAGAAACATGCAGATTGAAAATGAAGGAACAGAAAAACATTTATCATGCAAATGGAAGTGAAAATAAAGTTGGGGTTACAACTTTGGAGTATTACTTTGTTGGACAAAATAACCTTTAAAACAAAGACTGGAGCAAGAAGGGCACTATATAATGATAAAGGGAATGATTCAAGAAGATATAACAATGTAAATCAATATTTATGAACCCAACAGGAAAGCACCCAACTATGTAAAGCAACTACTAACAGACAGAAAATTATTAACAAAATAATCAATAGTAATATAAGAGTGGGGAACTTTAAAACCCTGCTCACATCAATGGATTGATCATTCAGACAGAAAATCAATAAGGAAACAGTGGCTCTGAATGACACACTGGATCAGATGGATCTAACACATATATTCAGAACATGCAATCCCAAACAGCAGAATTCATATTCTTTTCATGGGCACATGGAACATTCTCCAGAATAGATCACATGCTAGGCCACAAAACAAGCCTCAATAAATTAAAAAAACGACTGCAGTCTGGGTGCCTGGGTAGCTCAGTTGGTTAAGTGTCTGACTTTGTCTCAGGTCATGATCTCGCAGTTCGTGAGTTCAAGCCCCGCGTCGAGCTCTGTGCTGACAGTTCAGAGCCTGGAGCCTGCTTTGGATTCTGTGTCTCCCTCTCTGCTCCTCCCCCACTCACACTGTCTCTGTCTCTCTCTCAAAAATAAAGATTGAAAAAAAAATTTATAAAAAAAAAAAGACGCAGTCATATAACATATCTTTTCTAATCATAAAAGTTTGAAACTAGAAATCAGTCACAAGAAAAAAATCTGAAAAGAACACAAATACATGGAGGTTAAATAACATACTACTAAACAATGAATGCATAAACCAAAAAATTAAAGAGGAAATTAAAAAAATACATGGAGACAAATGAAAATGAAGTACAATGGTCTAAAATCTTTGGGATGCAGCAAAGGCTGTTCTAAGAGTGAAGATTACAGCAATATAAGCCTCCTTCAAGGGACAAAAAAAAAATCTCAAATAACCTATGGTTACATCTAAAGGAGCTAGAAGAAAAAGAACAAATACAGCCAAAAGCCAGTAGAAGGAAGGACATAATAAAGATTAAAGTAGAAATAAATGAAATAGAGTATAAAAAACCAATAGAACAGATCAATGAAATCAGGAGGTGGTTCTTTGAAAAGATCAACAAAAATAATAAACCTGTAGCCAAACTCATTAAAAAAAAAAGGAGAGAGAAGAGAGTGAGAGAGAGGACTTAAATAAACAAAGTTAGAAATGAAAGAGAAGAATTAACAACCAGCACCACAGAAATACAAACCATTACAAGAAAATGTTATGAAAAACTATATGCCAATGACAAACTGGACAACCTAGAGAAATTGGATAAATTCCCAGAAATATATAACCTTCCAAAACTGAATCAGGAGGAACTAGAAAATTTGAACAGATCAATTACTAGCAATGAAATTGAGTCAGTAATCAAAAACCTCAAAACAAACAAAAGGCTTGACAGGTGAATTCTATAAGCATTTAAAGACGAGTTAATATCTATTCTTTTCAAACTATTCCAAAAAATAAAAGGGGAAAGCTTCCAAATTCACTCTATGAGGACAGCATTACCCTAATATAAAACCAGACAAAAACATTACAGAAAAAGAAAACTATAGGACAGTATCTCTGATGAATATAGATGTAAAAATCCTCAGCAAAATATTAGCAAACCAAATTCAACAATGCATTAAAAAATCATTCACCATATCAAGTGAGATTTACTCCAAGGATGCAGAAGTGATTTGATATTTGCAAATTAATCAATGTAACACATCACATTAACAAGAGTATAAAAACCATACAATCATTTCAATAGATGCAGAAAAAGAATGTGACAAAGTGCTACATCCATTCATCATAATTACCCTCAAAAAAGTAGGTTTAGAAGGAGTACACCTCAGCATAATGAAGGCCATATACCAAAAACCCACGACTAACATCATACTCAAGAGTGAAAATCAAAGCTTTTCTCCTAAGATCAGGAGGAAGATAGGGACGTCCACTCTCACTACTTTCATTTATCATAGTACTAGAAGTCCTGACCTCAGAAATTAGACAAGAAAAGAAATAAGAGGTATACAAATTGGTAAGAAAGAAGTAAAACTTTCACTATTTGCCATCTGCAAATGACACTATATTTAGAAAATTCTAAAATTCCACCAAAAAAATCCCTGCTAGAATTGACAGCAATTCAGTAAAGTTGCAGAATACAAAATCAATATACAGAAATCTGTTGAATTTATACACTAATAATGAAGTGCCAGGAAAAAAATTAAGAAAACAATCCAATTTACAATTATACCAAAACAAATAAAATGCCCAGGATTAAACTTAACCAAGGAAAGACCTGTAGTGTGAAAACTATAAAACACTGATGAAAGAAATTGAAAATGACACAAGCAAACAGAAAGATATTCCATGCTCATGGATTGGGAGAACCAATGTTGTTAAAATCTCATACTACCCAAAGCAATCTACAGATTTAATGTTACCCCTATCAAAATACCAACAGTATTTTTCACAAAACTAGAACAAATAATCGTAAAATTTGTATGGAACCACACATGCACACACACACACACAAACCAAATAGCCACAGAAATCTTGGAAAAGAGGAACAAAACTGGAGGTATCACAATTCCAGAATTTAAGACACTACAAAGCTATACTAATCAAAACAGTATGGTACCAGCACTATGTCAGACACATAGATCAGTGGAACAGACAGAGAGTCCAGAAATAAACCCATGATTATATGGTCAATTATTCTTTAACAAAGCAGGCGAGAATATATAATGAGAAAAAGACCTTCTCCTCAACAAACGATGTTAGGAAAACTGGACAACTGCATGCAGAAGAATGAAACTGGACCACTGTCTTACACCATACACAAAAACAAACTCAAAATGGGGCACCTGGGTAGCTCAGTCGATTAAGCATCTGACTTCAGCTCAGGTCATGATCTCACAGTCCATGGGTTCGAGCCCTGCATCAGGCTCTGTGCTGACAGCTCAGAGCCTGGAGCCTGCTTTGGATTCTGTGTCTCCCTCTCTCTCTGCCCCTCCCCTGCTCATGCTCTGTCTCTCTTTGTCTCAAAAAAAAAAATTAAAAAAACTTAAAAAACAAATAAACTCAAAGTGGATTAAAGACCTAAATATGAGATCTGAAACCATCAAATTACTAGAAGAAAACATAATAGTTTCTTTGACATGGGCCAGAGAAACATTTTTCTAAATATGTCTCCTCTGGCAAGGGAAATAAAAGCAAAATTGAACTATCAAGATGACACCCAAATAAAAAACTTTTGCACAGTGAAGGAAACCATCAGCAAAATAAAAAGGCAACCTACTTTCTTCTCGAAACTAGAACAAGCAATCCGAAAATTCATATGGAACCACAAAGGCCCCGAATAGCCAAAGTAATTTTGAAGAAGAAGACCAAAGCAGGAGGCATCACAATCCCAGACTTTAGCCTCTACTACAAAGCTGTCATCATCAAGACAGCATGGTATCGGCACAAAAACAGACACATAGACCAATGGAATAGAATAGAAACCCCAGAACTAGACCCACAAACGTATGGCCAACTCATCTTTGACAAAGCAGGAAAGAACATCCAATGGAAAAAAGACAGTCTCTTTAACAAATGGTGCTGGGAGAACAGGACAGCAACGTGCAGAAGGTTGAAACTAGACCACTTTCTCACACCATTCACAAACATAAACTCAAAATGGATAAAGGACCTGAATGTGAGACAGGAAACCATCAAAACCCTAGAGGAGAAAGCAGGAAAAGACCTCTCTGACCTCAGCAATCTCTTACTCGACACATCCCCAAAGGCAAGGGAATTAAAAGCAAAAATGAATCACTGGGACCTTATGAAGATAAAAAGCTTCTGCACAGCAAAGGAAACAACCAACAAAACTAAAAGGCAACCAACAGAATGGGAAAAGATATTTGCAAATGACATATCGGACAAAGGGCTAGTATCCAAAATCTATAAAGAGCTCACCAAACTCCACACCCAAAAAACAAATAACCCAGTGAAGAAATGGGCAGAAAACATGAATAGACACTTCTCTAAAGAAGACATCCGGATGGCCAACAGGCACATGAAAAGATGCTCAACGTTGCTCCTCATCAGGGAAATACAAATCAAAACCACACTCAGATATCACCTCACACCAGTCAGAGTGGCCAAAATGAACAAATCAGGAGACTATAGATGCTAGAGAGGATGTGGAGAAACGGGAACCCTCTTGCACTGTTGGTGGGAATGCAAATTGCTGCAGCCACTCTGGAAAACAGTGTGGAGGTTCCTCAGAAAATTAAAAATAGACCTACCCTAGGACCCAGCAGTAGCACTGCTAGGAATTTACCCAAGGGATACAGGAGTACTGATGCATAGGGGCACTTGGACCCCAATGTTTATAGCAACACTCTCAACAATAGCCAAATTATGGAAAGAGCCTAAATGTCCATCAACTGATGAATGGATAAAGAAATTGTGGTTTATATACACAATGGAGTACTGCATGGCAATGAGAAACAACGAAATATGGCCCTTTGTAGCAACGTGGATGGAACTGGAAAGTGCGATGCTAAGTGAAATAAGCCATACAGAGAAAGACAGATACCATATGTTTTCACTCTTAGGTGGATCCTGAGAAACTTAACAGAAACCCATGGGGGAGGGGAAGGAAAAAAAAAAGAGGTTAGAGTGGGAGAGAACCAAAGTATAAGAGACTCCTAAAAACTGAGAACAAACTGAGGGTTGATGGGGGGTGGGAGGGAGAAGAGGGTGGGTGATGGGTATTGAGGAGGGCACCTTTTGGGATGAGCACTGGGTGTTGTATGGAAACCAATTTGACAATAAATTTCATATACTGAAAAAAAATAAAAAAATAAATTAAAAAAAGGCAACCTACTGAATGGGAGAGATATTTTCAAATGATATATTGGATAAGGAATGAATATCAAAATATACAACTTAATCAACTCAACACCAAAATCATCATCATCATCTTCATCCTCCTCATCACCATCCAATTCAAAATGGGCAGAGGACATCAACAGATATTTTTCCAGTGAAGACATACAGATGGCCAAAAGACACTCTGGCCAACACCAGTCATCATTATGGAAATGCAAATTAAAACAATGAGATATCACCTCGCACCCATCAGAATGGCTAAAATCAACAACACAAAAAATAAGTGTGTTGGCAAGGGTGTGGGAAAAAAAGGAAGCCTCATGCACTGTTGGTGAGAATGCAAACTAGTGTAGCTACTGTGGAACACAGTATGGAGGTTCCTCAAAAATTAAAAATAGAATTACCATAGGCTCTAGTAACACCACTGTGGTGCATTTACCCAAAGAAAATGAAAATGCTAATTCAAATATATATATATATATGTATACGTACATATATATATATATACGTATACGTATATATATATCCCTATGTTTACAATAGCCAAGATACGGAAGTAGCCCAAGTGTCCGTGCATAGATGAGTGGGTAAAGAAGATGGTGGTGTGTGTGTGTGTGTGTGTGTGTGTGTGTGTATGATGGAATATTTTTCAGCCACAAGAAAAGAATGAAACCTTGCCATTTACAACAACATGGATGGATCTAGAGGGTATAATGGTGATGAAATAAGTTAGTCAAAGAAAGACAAATACTATGTGATTTTACTCATATGTAGAATTAAAAAAAAAGTAAAGAAAAGAAAAAAAGAGACCAACAGAATAGGACTTTTAAATATAGAGGACATGCTAGTGGTTCCCAGGGGGATTCATAGTACACTTATCATGATGAACAGTGAGTCATGTACTGAACTGTTGAATCATATTATACAAGTGAAACAAATATAACCCTATATGTCAATTATACTTGAATTAAAAAATACTGATTGGCGACAACACTCCTTCTCCCCCCACTCCAATTCTGATCCAGTAGGGCTTAAATGATTTCATAATTTGTATTTTTTTAAATGTTTTATTTATTTTTGAGAGAGAGAGAGAGAGAGAGTGAGAGGGATAGTGCAAGCGAGCAGGGAAGGGACAGAGAGAGAGGAGGCCAGAAGATCCAAAGCCGGCTCTGTGCTGACAGCAGAGAACCTGATGCAGGGCTCAAACTCAAAAACCATGAGATCATGACTGAGCTGAAGCCTGACACTCGAACTACTGAGCCAGCCAGGTGCCCCCATAATTTGTATTTTTTCGTAAGACTCTAGGTGTATAAGAAGGTAGATTTGGTGGAGGGGAAAGCAACTATTTTCTTCAAGAAAATTTAATTTGCAAAATCTCAATTTCATCTTCCATTAAAGAAACAAGTTTTAACTTTTCCAGAGTAATTTATTCTGTGAAGTCCTCAAATCTTGAATTTTTCTAATTTAGAAAGGTGTTTTCACCACATATTCATGGAACTAAAGGTGTCAGGGTGAGGAGTGGGTTCCAAGCATAAAATGAAGGTCTGTGAGGTAAAGTCAAGTCTCCATCTTTTATTATCAGAAAACTTCCCTGGTTTGTCATCTGGAATTATGTGGGATTTCTTTTTGTTTGGCTTGTTTTTATGTTCTCCATTAGGAGTCTATTTTTCCTAAATGGTTGTAATATTCCAGAGTGTTCTTCACTAAGAGTGCAGCAAAGAACAATAACAGAAAGGCCTGGAAATAACAACTGGGGGAAACATCAAGAAATATTACATAAAAGGAAGGCATGGAGTGTGACTAGAGGTATGGCATAGATTCAAAACTGTTGAGTACATTTTGGAAGAATGCATGTGTTCATTTCTTAGATAACAATGGCTAGGTATCTACCAGGAAAGTATTCCTTATTTATTTTTTTTTGTAAGTTTATTTATTTGTTTTGAGAGAAAGTGCATGCATGCTCACACAAGTCAGGTAGGGGTAGAGAGAGCGAGAGCGAGAGTGAGTGAGAGAGAGAGAGAGAGAGAGAAGAGAGAGAGTCCTAAGCAGGCTCCATACTGTCAGCACAGAGCCCAATGAGGGGCTCGAACTTATGAACCATGAGATCATGACCTGAGATGAAATCAAGAGTAGGACACTTAGCCAACCAGCCACCCAGGCACCCATATCAGAAAAGTATTGTTACAACTATTTAGAATAAAATGACTTCTGGTTTATTCATTTTGCTATATATGTGACTTATGCAATCTTATAATAAGATAGTCCACTGAAAGTACAAATATTATTTGTTGAGATTACTGTCTCCAAACATTCAGAGTTCTAAAATTTTATTTCAATTTGATCAAAACCCTTTTCTTCCTTTTTAACAACATCAGAAACAAAAATTATTTTCATCCTCAAAGTATGACCCTTAACTTTTAATTTTTCCACTTCACCAAATGCAACCCCCACCCTACACTGTCCATTTAAAAATATTCAACATAAACATGTTCTCATTTGAAGTGATACTTTACTAGCAGAGTTAATGAGATGTGTCAAGCAGAAGAGCTTCTAAATAATGATAATTACCCAACTCTCAACTGTGTTCCTATCACACGACATATAAAACTTATATAAAAAAATGTGAGCTGTTCTTTAAGCTTCAGACTAAAGTATACTTTACCTGATGTTTTCACTACCATGTCATTCTTACTTGAGCATATTATTACAGACAGTCCCCAACTCACAACCTTTCGGCTTAATGATTTTTTGACGTTATCATGGTGGAAAAGCAATATGCGTTAAGTAGAAACTGCGCTTCGAATTTTGAATCAGCAAGTCAGGCTGCAGTTTTCAGTCAGTCAGGTGGTCACGAGGGTAAACAACCAATAACACCTACAATGATTCTGTACCCATACTGAACTTTTTTCAGTTTCAGTTCAGTATGCAATAAATTACATGAGATATGTAACACTTTATAATAAAATAGACTTTGTGTTAGACTATTTTGCCCAACGGTAGGCTAATGTAAGTGTTCTGAGCACATTTAAGGTAGGCTAGGTTAAGCTATGATGTCCAGTAGGTTAGAGGTATTAAATGTGTTTTTGACTTATGATATTTTCAATTTATGGGTTTATAGGAATGTAACTCCATGATAAACCCAAGGAAATCTGTATTTGAAAGATAGATACTGAAATACAAGTACAGGAGACTTCTTTAAATGAGTGTCCATCTTGAGGATGGCAAGAACTTTCTCATTCTTGCTTTCTATTTAAAGCTACTTTCCTCCCTCTGTATTTTACCTCTTCTACTTAGGGACAACCATGGAGCTCCTACTTCCATCAGACAGTGGTTATTTGGGTAATGGCAAAACCTGCTCATCACCCAAATTGTCCAGGTGATGATGGCATTTAGAATCCATCTGACACAGATGACCCACACCTTAAGAATGAAAGATACTCAGGAGGTAACTGCCTGTCTTCTGTCTCCTCTTTATTACTCGAGGGGAAGATCCCACACAATCCCCTGGCATTCTAATCTCTGACAATTTCCAAAGGCAAGAAATACTTTGCATTTATCCTAAATTTGTCCCCATGAATATGTTCTCTCAACGTGCCTTTCATGGATATAGATAATTGCTCATTTCCTCCTTCAGGAATTTGTTGTGGTCCACTGTAGCAGGTTGCTCACTAATCATCAAATAAGAAAAAAAAAAAGATCCTTTAGATTGCATGGAGACTACTACTTGGTTTCTTCTTTTATTAAACTTAGGACACAAATTTTAATTTTACTTCAATATCTGTGTGTCAATAAGTTGTATATATCCTTGGCTCTTTCTGAATAATTACTCAAACTTTTATATCCCAACTCAGTTGCAAGGTCCAGAGTTACACAGAATACTCTGAAATATTTATATGTAACATTCTAATACATTTCTTTCCTAACTGCTGAATATACAGTATTTCACATGATGATGGTAACATTAATTCATACTTTATACTGTGTTAGGGTCTGGGCTTTGTATGGTAGGTGCTTAACAAAAGGTTAAGAAAAAGAATAAATCAACTAATGTGATTTCCATATTCCCAAGCTTATAAATTATCTATGAATCATTCCATGTTCAACAGTAATTTTCAAATCACAATTTTTGTTAACAATATCCAGTTGTTCCATCCAGTGAGAAGATGATGGTACGGCATAATGGCTAAGCATGGGGACAAGGGGTTGGCCAGTGTTCTGCCCAAGTGTGAATCCCAGCTCTGTCACTCAGTAATGTGTGACTGTGCAAGGTATGTAAAGTCCCCCTTAAAAAAACCCACACCACTGAGTTGTGAACGCTTGTGAAAGCCTCTTAGCATGGCCACTGCCAAAGAGTAAGCTTTCAATAAATGTTGGCATGGTGGCATGGGCTGAATGTTTGTGTCCTCCCAAAACTCATATGTTAAGACTGTAAGCCCCAATATAATGGTATTAGGAGGTAGGATCTTTGGGATCTTTGGAAGAACCTATGAATGAGATTAGTACCCTTATGAAAGGGACCCCAGAGAGTGTCCTAGCCCTTCTTCTACCATGTGAGGGCACAGCAAATGAGCTCTCACTGACAACAAATCTGCCAGCACCATGATCTCAGACTACCCAGCCTTTCAGAATTGTGAGAAATAAGTTTCTGTTGTTTATAAGCCACTCAATCTATTGCATTGATTTGTCATCTCGGCCCAAACTGACTATAAGACACATAGCATCACCCCTCTGGTGGGGGCAGGATTTCAACTTTCTGATTGTTCAATGACTAAAAGGAGGAGAATCACCCTTTCAGAGGTTAGAGTTTAGGTAATGGTGTCCGATTGAATGAGAATGCATCTTTGTCAAAAGGCTACTGTTTCTCTTTTGGGTTCCCTCCCTCTTATTCTCACTCGGCTCACTCTCTGCTTCCATGAATTCTGTGAAAGAAATCACATTCTATGTGCTGTTTCCTGATCTCACATCCATTCCTATCCCAGCCTATGCTGCTTTCTTCACTGCTCCAAGCACATGGTCGCCCGTCAATACCGTGAACTTGGGTCTTTCTCCCCTGCTATTCTGCCAACCTTGTACTCATGCTCTGTACGACATCTGCCTTCACTCCCGTTACTGCAAAGCTGCAGAGTGCTGTTGGAGAAACCAACAATACTGCAGACTGTGCTTCTGTGTGTGTGTGTTCTCCCACCTTATCCAGTAAACAATCCTTTTACACACCTCAGTGAGTTTCCTCTCCAATTCTTCACAGCAGCATTTCATCTCATCTACTCTTCTTTTCAATGTCCCTGACCTTCCTCTGCCAACCTTGTTCTCAACACACACTGGACCAACAAATTGACATTTCTAGTTAAAGTAGAAAATTGTCATTTGAGAGAATGCATGCCTGAACACAGATATAAGGCAGTTTTTCCGCAAATCGAGATTCTCTAAGTCAGTTTCTTGGTGGTGGGCAGGATCTGTTTCAAAATCATGGTGGAAAGGTCTCTAGGTTGCTCCCTGTCTACGGCTGGTGCTCCTGGAACACCCACAGTAGGAAGAGCTCCTGCATCTAAAGGAGTCAGTCAAGCCTGCATCATAGGTTAAGATTAGATCAAGAGAACTAGTTCTGCAAGGAAAATGAAACAATCTGCAATCCATTTTAGGATGTGCCTTTGGGTGAGATTCATCTGCTCCAATTCCCTGGTGCCTCATTTCCATGCCAATCAGAAGGCACCCATTTCTTGACAATTTTGCTGTTCTCTTTCTTCTGGCACATTTGATCAGCTAATATTGAAAGCTCTCCCATCTGTGAGCCGTCAATAGCTTTACCATCACAAGTGTCTCCCAGGCCAGGCAGCTGTCGAAGCCTATTTAACAGCTCACAACATTGACTGGATTTGGCAGGAACTTACTTGGGAAGTACTGAACCAAAAGGCTAGCTGGTGTTTCATTTGATTAACTGAAAATCTAGACATTCATTTTACTGACCATGTTCCCAGAAGCAAGCAGCTGTGGTCAAGGGCCCCTGTTCAGGGTTTCTGAGCTGAGCCAAGACATTCACTCCTTGACAACAAAGGCACGCTGGGAGCAGCCTATCAGAGCTTGGGAGTGAAGGAATGTTCTGGCTAATGAGTGCCAGACAAACATCTTTGATATGTATTGAGTTCTTCAGTTCAACTAAATACATTTATTCTTTTGCTGCTGAAGAAGGGGCTTGCTGTGCTCAAAGTCCCCAAACTGTCCAAAAGATCTGAACCACTCTCCGACAGATACTTGCCGGGATTACTGCAGTATCTTCTAATCAGTTTTCCTGCTTCCTCCCTTGCACCCATTTTCTGGAGTGGTATTTTTAAAAGGCAGATCTGTTCATGCCATTGGACTGCCTAAACTTTTCTCATGGTTTCCATCATGCCTCAAATAAAACCCATGTTTCTTATCCTGACTTACAAGGACCAGCCAATCTGCCTAAGCTCACTTCCCATGATTCTTCCTCACCAGTGTACCAGGCACACTGTTCCTCCTAACCCTGAGCATGCTGAGTTCACGGGTGGCTTCGGAACTTTATGCTTGCTATTTATGCCCTCTGCCTGGAATGCCCAGAATAATTTTCTCAGTTAAACTTTCCTAATGTCATTGAGAACGAATTGGTACAAATAAACAGAATTTGAATGAGTGTAAGTTTATTTAGCCTGCTTTCTGGGATGTACAAGCACAAACAGAGCTTTCTGTCTCACCTACCGTTCTTGGAACATATTAACATTATATCCATGGTTGTCACATTTTTTTAATACTAGAAATTATGCTCTTCTGGGGCACCTGTGTGGCTCAGTCAGTTAAGTGTCTGACTTCAGCTCAGGTCATGATCGCATGGTGTGTGAATTCGAGCCCTGCATTGGGCTCTGTGTCGACAGTATGGAGCCCACCTGGGATTCTTTCTCTCTCCCTCTCTCTTTAAAAGTAAACAAATAAAACAAAAGAAATTATTTTATTCATTTATGTAAGAAACTGGCATATAGTATCTATATGCCAGTGGTCTAGTTCATAGCTAAAGACTTTAATAGGTTAAATTCCAACTACCACTCTGGATCTTTAAAATTTTTTTTCTTTTTGAAAGAGAGAGAAATAGAGCGTTAAGTGAGGGAGGGGCAGAGAGAAGGGGAGACACGGAATCTGAAGCAGACTCCAGGCTCTGAGCTGTCAGCACAGAGCCTGACGTGGGGCTCAAACTTGTGAACCACGAGATCATGACCTCAGCTGAAGTCGGACACTTAAATAATATTTTAAGATCCAGAGAGGTAGATGGAGGGGTGCCTGGATGGCTCAGTTGGTTAAGGCTCTAACAACTCAATCCTGGCTTTTAAGGTAAAGGCTAAGCTGCTATCAGAAAAAGCCCCAAATATACAATGACTTAAATGAGGTTAATGTTTATTTCTCTGTCCTGTAATAGTCCAATGTAGCCTAGTGGGTCAATTCTTCTCTATAAGGGTATTCAACAATGCAGATTCCCTCCATATTAAATGTTCTGCTGATCCTTAGGGCTCATTCCTCCCCTACGAAGTCAAATTGGCTGATAGCCATATCTAAAGTGTAAGACCTTAGCCATATCTAAGGTCCCAGACAAAAAAAGAGGGAAAGTAATTTCCTTTTAATCAAGTGGGGCAGAAATTACACTCATTACTGCTGATCACTTTCCACAGAAGCACTAAGTCCTCCGGCCACACATAGATGCAAGGGGGCTGGGAAACACAGACTCTACCTGGGCAACCAAATCCAAATAACAATGGAAGAACAGACTGTGGGGGGCAACTAGCTGTCTTCCATACTCATGTAGGCAGTGCTACCTTTGAGGAGTAAATGATTAATTGACACAAAGATTATACTCTTCTCTCTCATCCAGCACTAATCTACTAGATAAATGCAAGAAAGGAATAACAGAGACCAAAATATTATCTTTATTACTTACAAAGTCCAGGGTGGAGGATATGGCTTTGTGTATGTTAACCACAGGAGCTTTACAATGCTGAATTGCAGGAGGAGACACACATCATCAAGTTTACGGCAGCACTGAACCAAGGCAACTCTTCCTTTTGGTGGGGAAGAGTGTGCCCTTGAAGGAGCAGGAGAACATATTCTCTCTGTAGGCAGATTGCTCCCAAAAGGAAGGGTGGCTGGAATTCAGCCAAGTATTCTTAATTTTTTTTAATGTTTATTTATTTTTGAGACAGAGAGAGACAGAGCATGAATGGGGGAGGGTCAGAGAGAGAGAGGGAGACATAGAATCTGAAACAGGCTCCAGGCTCTGAGCTGTCAGCACAGAGCCCGACGCGGGGCTCCATCTCATGGACCGCAAGATCATGACCTGAGCCGAAGTTGGACACTTAACCGACTGAGCCATCCAGGCGCCCCTCAGCCAAGTATTCTAATGCTCAGTTGTTCTAATCAAATTTACTAAGTATGTTATTAGTTCCACCTCTCCTGAGGTGGTGTGAGTGAAGGAGTGGAGACAGCCTGGCATACATTCTCTCCAAGGAGGAAATCACGCATCTGAGTGCAATTAAACTAAACTAGATATCAATGCATTTCTAAAATCCCCAGTTCTCTACCACCCACCAGTCTAAATCTTGTGTTAAAGCCAATCCCCCCTCCAAAGCTCCATGCTGTATCTCTGCTCGTACTAATTTCTGTGGCATAGATTTTTCCCTCTTGCTTTTCTCTAAGATTTTTTTCCCACTGACTTCCCCTCCACAAGCAAATGAATCCATATCTTTCCCATCTTAAAGAAAAACTTCTTTCAACCTTGGATTCTCTTCTAGCTGTAGTTTAATGTCTGTTCTTACCTTCATAAATAAGCCTCTTGAAAGAGTACTCTGAATTCAATTCTTCATTTTCTGTTCACTCCTCAACCCACAGGAATCTGATTTCTGCTACCACCACTAACTGAAATTGTTCTTACTAATTTCCAAATTAAATGGATGTTAGCCAGTCTTTATCTCACTTGACCCCTCACAGATTAATATCCTTGACCACTCTATTTTTTGAAAGTCTTCGCCCCCCCCCAAGGTTTCCATGACAATCATTTCTGTTTCTTTTTATTTCCTTAAGAAGTGTCTTCATTCTCTCCACTCTGTAAATGTTGGTATTCCCCTGGAATTCGTCTTTGATCTTCTCTTCCCTCATTACACACACACTCCTTGGGTAAGCGTCTAAATCACCAATATACTAATCACCAATACACAGTGATTCCCAAATTACACCACTAGCCTAGCTCTCTCTCCTAAGCATCATACCAAATACCCAATTACTAGATATCTTTCCAGGGATGCCCCTCAATTCAGCATGTCCAAGCTAAATTCATTAGCTTCTACCTCGACCTGGACATTAACATTCCCCAGTCACCCCGGTCAGGAACCTGCGAATCATCTCCCATTTCACCCGCTTCTTTAAAAATCTCATTTAATTCTATATAAAAATTACACTCAAACCAACCCCTTCTTCCTTTGTTATCATTACCTCATGTAGGTCCAGACCTCATCCATATTCATCTGTACCTACTGCTTCGGCGCCTGGGCTTTCTGTTCTGGCAGGGATAAGGATCCTTCGTACCACTGCCGGAGCGATTGTTCTCAACCATGATTTAAATCCTAAATATTAGTCAACAATTATAAAGTAACTGCTCTTGACAATATCTTTTGTTTCTAATAATTCCAGCTGCACCCTTGCACCAAACTCCCAATCTTCCAAAAATTTGCCTTCTATGCTTCTATGAGGTTGAAGACTCCTAGAGAAAAAGAATGCAATGAACAAATTGAGTTCCTTACAAATTTATGGCCTCTGTTCAGCAATTGTTTTTTGTTCCCTCCTCACCGTTTCCCCATAACATCCGCTGGGAATCGTTAATACTTTCCTCAGAATCCTGACATAATCACCACTTACCTCACCTCTGACAGGTAACATGGCCTCCATCAGAGGAGGGGAGAGAACATCTACCCAATTGAGATTTTTGTTTTAGAGTAGTTAATGCTAACATATACTTAAGATAAATTAGGCAGCAGGACCCTGTCTAAATCTCTACTAGATTGTGAAATACCATCAGGATGGAAAATAACGTAACTACACAATAAAGTCTAAGTTTCCTCACATAATATATAAGGTCCTTCATGACTCTGCTCCTGCTTGTCTCTGGCTATCCCTGGGTATTCCCCACCTGCAACCTACCAAACCACATCCTCCACAAGAAACTACTTGGAGTAGCCTTTGCATAGACTATTTGCTCAGCCCAGATTAGATAATGGAATGACATTTTTGAAGCTTCCAGAACTTTACCTAATTTTAGATCAAAGTGATCACCATGATCTATCACATAAACAAAAGTAACAAAATGGTGTTCAGTGCTACATAGAGTTCCCTATAGCAACACTGCCCAAGCCCCACAGAACCACATACATACTCAACACCCTAGACTCAGAAAAAGCTGGGGCAGCTTCAAAGGAGTTATAATTTAAACATATTTTAACCATAACTCTATTCTATTTTTTTTAAGTTTATTTATTTTTAGAGAGAGAGCACATGACCATGAGGAGGGGAGGGGCAGAGAGAAAGATTCCCAAGCAGGTTCCACACTCTATGCTGAGCCTGACTTGGGGCTCCATCTCACGACTGTGAGATCATGACCTGAGCCTCGAGATCATGACTGAAGCCAAAAACCAAGAGTCAGACACTTAACCAACTGGGCCATACAAGCTCCCCTATTTTTCACTTTGTACATATGCTCTATTCAGGGCTTAAACTCATGACTCTGAGACCAAGAGTTGCATACTCCACCGACTGAGCCAGCCAAGCACCCCACCATAATTCTATTCTAAAGCAAGATAACAAATGCTAAATTCATTGTTTCTCAGTTTTCTTCTCCACTTACTCTGTGATGTGAGGTGTGAAGAAGGCTGGTCCTGTGTTAGTTCTGGGAGAAGATAAAAATTTTACAGTGACTTGAAACAAAATCTGACTAAAACTGTATTAATTTTATTATATAGGAAGCTATAAAATAATTTTAAGTATCATTGCTACAGGATACATATTTTAAGTGCAACCAACACCAGTTAAAAAAAAAAAAAGTCCCGAAATGCCATTTTAGGATCTGACATATAAAAAACCTGACAGAGTTTTTGGAGCATTTTTCTAGTATGCTTTTGCCACACACAAGAAAATAGCATTTCCAGTATTATAGTACATATTAAACCAGATTAGCATCCCCTCATTACCTTTCTGTCTCCTCTAATCAACTGCATATTCCTGGAAGGCACAGTCTTTGTATCTCCAGAGTAGAACAGTCTTAAACCCCATTAATGAATAATGAATGAAAGCTCCTGGAGCTTCCAGGGTCAAGGTTAAGAGTACTTAATCATGTAATTAGTACTTCAAAAGGCATGGGAAATTGTGTCACATGCTGAATTTTACAGCCCAAGTGACTGGCAAGGTGTCACAACAGTACTTTACTCCTCTCAGGTGTTCACCCTCTGTTCCTTCATTTCTGTGTGAAATTTATTATTTTTTGGTTTGTGTTTTCCTTTTTCCTCTCTCCTGCTTTTATCCCTCCTCCATACAGCTGTTCCTTATGGAAATAAATTACATTTAGATGTTTACTGAATAAACTTGAGTTTTCCTGGACTAAATATTATGTTTCATTAACAACTTTTTCTCAGAACAAGTCTGTCTAGATTGCTTTGACTTCTTAGGTCTTTATTATTTTGACAATGTTCATTAAGAGGTACTTAATATGAAATACGGTAAGTATATTTTTTAAAAGCACATAGTGTATTAATAAGATATTATCACTGTCTCCTACTCTCTTCATTTTCCTCCTTAAAGAAATAGAATAATATGTATGAGGCAGAAACAGAAATGGACTTTTTAAGTTCTACTTCTTGATTATACATAAGGTATAATTTGCTGGAAATTCAGTAACTCAAGAAATTAATAGTCATTTTGGTATCTATACTTAAACACTAAAAAGTACTTTATATAAGGTACCTTAAGTAAGTGGACTTCATTAAAATTATCTGAAATAGAAACACCACTTTGAACCAAGAGTTACTTGTGGACCACATGTAAATTCAAAAATGGGTTCTACCATCATTAACACATATACAAACTTTTTTGCAGTAAAAGCTATTATACTGCCAGATTGGGTACAGATCTGTGTGCTACTTTATGTCACAAGTTAGAGGTGTGTGTTTTAGAGCTGAGTTTCAGATATCTTTTACAATGTATTTCAGCTATAGTGATATTTCTTTTTCCTTTGTCTTTCTAATGAAATATAGGAACTGCTGAAGCATAAGCCTAAAATCATCTTGAACATCAATGGCTACAGTCACTCCAATAGATAGCATACACGTTAGTCTTCTAATGGTCTGTGACTAAAAACATGGAGGCGATCCAGTGGGTAAAGTAGCTTTACAGTTAATGATCAGTGTCTGGAAAAAAATTCCTAAATGTCTTATCCATTCATTTAACAGATGCTTATTAAATACAGGCTAGGCCAGGTGATGGGTGCTAGGAATTCAGTAGTGAGCAAAGCAGAGTAGTCTCTTGCAACTCCTGGAGTTTACAGTCCAGTTGAAATGCAAATTTTTATGAAGAAATTATTAGAGGTCTATGAAAGGAGGATGGCCATGGGGTTAAGGACACACAAATCCCAGTCTGAGGGGTCAGCAATGAACAAAACATATACGTATGAGATTTAATTTCCCCAACCTCATCATTTATGCACATGATAATATCTCTTGAGTTAATGTTGGCTAAACACTACTCTTTGGAGGAGGTGAAGAAACAGTCACCTGAAATACCCTTCTCAATGCTACTCTGAATAAAAGTTATAGTGAAGGGCACAATGTAAATGTTATTCAATAGGGAAAAAAAAGTCTACTCAGTGCCTACTAAGTGCTAGAGAATAAGACAAACATGTCTCAGCCCTTAGGAAGCTTCCAATCTAAGAAAAGATGGCTGTGGAAGAACAACAAAACTTGACGAGCGTCTCAAGAGGAGAAGCTGAGGGAAGTTATAATGAAGAAGTAAAGCCGGTCAGCCAGTAGCAGAAGACTTCAGAGATTTGAAGATAAGTAAATAGCTCTGACTTTGGCATCTTCAGGGTTCTGTGAGAATCTCAATTTCACTGCTCTGCCTCAAACAGTGTGTCCTTTCACCTGATTTTTTCTTAAAATGCCCCCCAACACATATACCCTCCCCGGTGTTGAATGGCCTAGGACTTGGTAACTCAGGTAAGATCATCTCTAAGTGTAAGAGAAAAAGATTCTTTTACCCTCGGTGCTATTTTTATTAAACTTTTCTTTCCTCCCTTCTTACTATTAACAAAGTAGCAAGACTCTTAAAGCAAAAATTCGAGTGTAGGCCTAGGCCAGAGAAGTCAAAGAGACCTCTTTGCTTTCTTTTTATCTAGGCTTTAGGCCAACAGCACAAAAGGAGTCCTTGTAGAAATCTATGACTCAGCCTTGCTCACTAGGGCTCTGGGTTAATGCCAGAGACTTATTGTAAAGAATGTGCATGTGTGTATGCTTACACTTTTCCACTGGTCCCCAAGGCATCAGAAGATGGCTGATTTATTTTTCACAGACTTGGGGGGTCCCAAAAGAGCCTCTTTTTATCAAAGCTCTAACAGAAGACAAGAAGGCAACAAGACGTTGCTTTCTTTTAAGAAATGTACTCAATTACTTGAAATAGTTTTGTTGTTCCTTAGGCATAAAACACCATTCCACATTCACATTCTTTATCCCACTTTAAGGATAGAGGAGGGAGGAGGGTTGATTGCACTGGCAGATCATAGAATACTAATTAAGCTGCTTTTTTCAAGGGCACAGTTTTCCAAGAGGCTATAGGTCACTGCAAGCCTCTCTGTTGCTGGCAGGATTGGGGGTGGGGGCACAGAAAGGTTATCCTCTCCCTAAGTTTGGGGCCCAACAAAGTTTACTTCAGCAACACACAGGGGAGCTAACAGGGTCCTCTTTGGCTTTCGCTCCATTTCCATTAGTGCTCACTGAAGTCTCAGGGCTGGCTGCCTTTGAAGCTTGAAAGGAAGAGAGAGCAATCCTAGGAGCCTGCTTTCGCCTGAGGCTATTTAGGCCAAACAAGCTTAAGAAAAAGAAGCCTTTCAAGTGTTCGGCCCAGTTTGCTAGCGCTTTGTACTGTGGCTTGAAGCCAAATTCCCAACTAATAAAATTTTTCACTGTTGTTGTTTGGTTATTTTTGCCCTTGATTTTGCTTTATGAGAATATACCTCTCAGAAGTATTGGGGAGGATATAGTTACTTGAGGCAATTTCAGGGACATCCTTGGTACTGTCCGGCGAAACATCATTAAATAGTACCCTGACTCACTCGAATTTCTAAACAACGTAAGCAGGAAAAACTGATTAGAAGTAAAAATGCTATTTTTGTTTGCAGAATACAGTTTACTGGTGTTGGTGTCAGTAAAGGCCCTGATAAGAGGGTATACAGACCAATAAAACATTTACAAACCAGACCATGGAGTTCAACAAATCTTGACGGTGAACCCAAGACCGCCCACACTGAACAAAGGGTGCCCATGCTAGTACACACACCTGTTCATCTGTTTTCTGGGGTTTCGAATTCGAGAGCTATCAAATGTCAAGAGAAACACAAATTATTTGAATACCGGTAATAAAATCAGGTCTACTGTGAGTCACACTGCGGCCACATTGAAATTGGGTGATGAACGGAACTACCAATCGCCACACCGGTTTCCAAAAACCAATGCTCAAGACTTCTCATTGCACGTATGTTTAGAAACGGATATTACCTGCTGCTTGCAAGAGCATCCTGTAAATTCTGACTTTTGTATACTGAGTCTCAAAGATATCTGCCCAGATAGTTTCATCTGCTGTTTCTAGAAAGCCTGGGAGGTAGACAGGAGCCATGGCTATTCCCTTAGTATGAGTTACTAGCTGCTCTCCTTATTCATCAGGGAGTTTGCACGTATAATCTGGAAATGCATATTAAATTTCACAGTGTTTTTTTTTTTAATTTTTGTAATGTTTTTATTTATTTTTGAGACAGAGGGAGACAGAGCATGAACAGGGGAGGGGCAGAGAGAGAGAGGGAGACACAGAATCCGAAGCAGGCTCCAGGCTCTGAGCTGTCAGCACAGAGCCTGACGCTGGGCTGGAACTCACAGACTGCGACATCGTGACCTGAGCTGAAGTCGGACACTTAACCGACTGAGCCACCCAGGTGCCCCAAATTTTACAGTGTTTTGAAAAAGAGGCAAAAATATTAGTTTCATAATACAGACCACAAAAACTAAAGCTGGAATAATGTGGATATTGCTAGGATTCTCAGTTATGATGTAAAGGCATTGTGTTTATTCAGAAAGCACATGAATTGTAGACAGCTGATAACGATTTTTCTACTCCCTTTGCTAGATGATCCCACCCATTGCCATGGCTTTACTAACCATTAAAATGCTGGTGCCTTCTGAATTTTGCGTCTCCAGGTTGTATTTCTCTTCTGTGTTCTGACTGGTATATTCTAATGCTTGCTGAACTTTTGCGGGGGAAAATGCCAGCTTGATTCAAACTGTTTTAAGGCATGATCAGGGCTGGTCTTGCATAGAGCTGAGACTCCGTGGCAGCATCTGCAGATAAGTAAGTTAAAGAAGGCAATTTATGCAGGCAACAAAAGCAGATGGCCTTCATCAAGCTGATGTGCTAAAACTGCTTTAGTTTATTCTTTATAACGCATTTTCTCTCTTTGTGATGATATGGACTGTGTTTAATCCCAAACCATTTTTGTTCTTTTACAGACTCCAAAAGTCAGTTAGATAAATCATTAGGCTAAAAACAGAAGACTTCAGAGGCACCTGGGTGGCTCCATTGGTTGAGTGGCCTACTCTTGATTTTGGCTCAGGTCATGATTCCAGGGTCATGATCTAGCTTCCTGTTAGGCTCATCACTGAGCATGGAGCCTGCTTGACTCTCTCTCTCTCTCTCTCTCTCTCTCTCTCTCTCTCTCTCTCTCTCACCCCTCCCCACCCCATGCCCCTCTCCCCTGCATGCACTCTCTCTCTCTAAATTAAAATTTAAAAACAATTCTTTTTAAACAGAAGATTTCAAATAAGCACAGCTTACCAATAGGTTGACCCATGATGGACAGATGAAATATCTCCCATAAATGAAATATCTACACAGACATTACTAAAACATAACATGAGGTTAGCTGGTATTATGCTAACATGCTCAAACAATATTTGCAAGGCAGGTTTGCAAAAGAAAATAATGCAACTAATTGTTTACAACTGAAATAATGATCATCCCCTCATTTTTAGGAAATGGGTATTTCAAAATATCAATTCATGGAAAAGCTCACCATGGAAACAGGAGCTCCTGCTTCAAGTAATTAAGACAAAAAATTTATATAGACCTTTCTATGAGATGTTAGTGATCATTAAAAAACCATATTCTAGCCAGAACTGTATGAAGGCATGATTTCTGCTGACTTCAATAGATTACACCTTTGCATAAACTCAGCTGAAATATTTATACCCAGGGAGGTATGTTTTTCCAAGTTCATTTCTGAGGACATTTACACAATGAAGTTTCTCTTTAGTATCTGTCTATGCTTGCCCTTATTTCTCGTTTCACTTGACTGTATTTCATATAATAGCAAACACTGTTTCACTAGGGGCAATATTTTTCTGTTTGTCTGAGAATATGAGTGTTTTTATAAGTGAATGTTTTAAGTCTTAAAAACACAGGACAACTTTATTCTTTGCCACGTTTGATTTTTTCACTTTTTGTGTTTTGAGGTTGAAACTGAACCCCTGGCTGGTTTCATATTTTTCTACTTATATATTTTATTTGAAAACATCCATATGAAAACCTGGATGAAAAATATGAAAGAAGATTCACTACAAGAAGCAAAATGGCTTTGAGTCAAACAACAATCTTACTCAGAGCGAAGAAACAGCAACATCAGCACAAAACTGATTTTGTTGTTGGCTGTTACCTGAGTAGGTGTTTAAAATGCCAAGGTGCTCCTGGATGCTTTAATTTCATAGAACAAGGGATCTCCTGGGGCGCCTGGGTGGTTCAGTCAGTTAAGCGTTCAACTTTGGCTCAGGTCATGGTCTCACGGTTCGTGGGTTCAAGCCCCACACTGGGCTCTATGCTGACATCTCCGGGCCTAAAGCCTACTTCGGATTCTGTGTGTGTCTCTCTCTCATGCTTTGTCTCTCTCTCTCTCTAAAATAAACATTAAAAAAAATTTCTTTAAAAGAACAAGGCATCTCATGTTACCCTTTCCCAAAGGTTATATCAGTTTATCAAACATTATATTATCAAAACCAATAGTACTGAGATGAGCTGTATATAGAATTTTAGTAGTAAAAAAAAAAAAAAGACAATTCATTAAAATGCTATGCACCTACAAATATGCTCGATGTTTCTACCTGATAAACTAGTAACCACCATATGGCATTCTAAGATTATAGCAAATACCTAGGTATTTAAATGAAAATGTCATTTCGTTACCTTTTTCAGAACTTAAGCTAAATTTGAGTACGTCAGTGATGCCGTTTGTTTTTGTTTTTTGTTTTCTGTTGGGACTATAGTTTCTGAATGTCGTAAATATTTTACCTAAAATGAATTTGGACTGAGTAAACTGTTGAGAATGTTGTTTACTTTTACCTGCATGCCTCGTGCACTGGTGAGGAGAGCAACTCAGCACCTACTCTTGCCCCGCAAGCCGCCTAGGCAGAGATTCCTTAGTAGGAATTCCTCACAAGGGATACTCCACCTTCGCCATCTAATCCCAGAAAGACAACTTTGGACTCAGCTGTGTTCACTGAGCATGAGCGACAGAGACCACACTACATTCTCCTATTTCCATTTGTAGAATGGATACCATTTGGAGAATGGAAGTTGATACCTTAAATTGCAAATAAACAAACATCAAAATCAATTAAATTTTTATTATAGAAGGTTAGGACAGAAATTACGGAAGAGTTTTTTTAAAAAAATTATTTGTAAATCCAACACCCAAAGGAGAGCATTTTGGTGTATTTCCTTCCAGTACTTTTATGCATACTTATTTTCAGTATATGCTTGCTACACAGTAAATATACATTTTGTGTGTCCAAGATAAGTCTGCCTACTATAAAAGGAGATATCACACAAGTTAGGCACTGAGTGAAAAATAGGAAGTGAGTCAAAATAAAAAATGAGGGGCGCCTGAGTGGTTCAGTCGATTAAGCCTCCAACTCTTGGTTTCTGCTCAGGTCATGTCTCATAGTTCATGAGTTTGAGTCCCATGTCTGGCTCTCTCTCTCTCTCTCTCTCTCTCTCTCTCTCTCTCCCTTGCTCTCTGCCTCTCCCCCACCTGTGCCCTCTCTCTCTCTCAAAAATAAACTTATAAAAATAAAAAATAAAAAAAAATGATATGAAACATTAAAGTACTAGGAGAGAGGGTAGAATCAGATTTTCACATTACCTACATCACGTTGAAGACAGTGGGAGTTATTAAGGAAGATGTCCTTCCCAATAAAAGAATCTAATAAGGGGGACGCCTGGGTGGCTCAGTCGGTTGGGCGGCTGACTCAGCTCAGGTCATGATCTCACGGTGAGTTCGAGCCCCACATCGGACTCTGTCCTGAGAGCTCAGAGCCCGGAGCCTGCTTCAGATTCTATGTCTCCCTCTCTCTCTGCCCCTTCCCTGCTTGCTGTCTCTGTCTCTGTCTCTCTCTCTCTCTCTCTCAAAAGTAATAAACAATAATAAAAAAAAGAATCTAGTAAGGATCTTTGGTTCCATAATAAAATTTAGAGGTAACTTAGACAATAGATTCCATATTGTTTAATAGTTTACTTACATAGGTGAGAACCTTGCATTGTTCATACCAAAGTCTAAATTCAGTCCAAGAAATAATACTCAATGCATTCTTTCTACATGATCATAAGGGCAATTTTTGTTGTTTTGAACATAATTTTGAAATAGATCCCTATTTATGGGGTTGCCAGATATAAAAAGTGAATTTCATAAACTGGGGATGTGAGAAGGAATTATGAACAATTCTCTTTACTCTAGAAAAATTCTCTGCATTCAGTAGATTTTTTTAAAGTTCACTTATTTATGTATCCATTTATTTATTTACTGGTTGGGTGACGGGCAGAGAGGGAGAGAGGGAATCCCAAGTGGACTCCATGCTCCAGCACGGAGCTGGAGTCCAACGATGGGGCTCAATCTCATGACCACGAGATTGCATCCTGAGGTGATATCAAGAGTCAGATGCATAACCGACTGACCCACCCAGGCACCCTGAAATAGATTTTTAAAACTTACTCTAAATTGGAGACGTTCACTAGTTAGAACAGAATGGTATTTCATAAACTTACTTTTAAGTTAATAAAGATACAAAAAACAGGAATCCAAATCCATAATAATCCCAACTTATAAAGTGAAAGCTTTACAAATACAAGGACCATTATTAATACAGTTTTTGTCATATTCCCCCGACAGAATGATTGCTGTGGAACAAATGGAATATCTGACTTTCTTAGTTGGTTAAACATATTTGCCCCAAAACTCCGTGGTTGGTTTTCTCATTGCCGAGTAGTCTATAATTGTGACAAAAAGTTTCTTTCCTTTTAGTTTTTTTTTTCTTTTAACAAATTAAACAGTGTTGTCCACATACATATCTCCTTTCCAAGGACTATGAACATCTTAAAGGTTGGGACCATGTCTCTCTGATCTTTATATACTCTGTACCTTTCAGTGGCTGATATACCTCAGGCAGTAAGAAGGTGTCTTACAAAGGAATGAATGAACCACTTTCATATTAGTGCTCTATGCTCCTTTTGGTATTGCATAACAAAACAAAAAAGGATTTTTGAAGTTCTCCAACTTCATTATCAAATTTTATTAGATAGCTGTGGTAGGAAATACACCAAATTGCTCTCCTTTGGGTGTTGGATTTATGAATTATTTTCTTAAAAATCATTATCAAATTTTATTAGATAGCTAGGGCTGCTGTAACAAATCACCACAAACTGGGTGGCTTAAAAACAACATAAATTTACTCTTTCACAGTTTTGGATACCAGAAGTCTGAATTCAAGGTACAGGCTGGGTCATGATCCCTCTGAAGGTGGAGAATCCTCCTTTGCCTTTTCCAGCTTGTGGAAGCTCTGGAATTTCTTTGGCTTGTAGATGCATTCCTTGAATCCCTCCCTATCTTCACATGGCCTCCCTATCCTCTATATTCTTCTTCTGTCCCTTATAAGGACATGTGTCATTTGCTTTAGGGTTCACTCAATTAATGCAGGATGATCTCACCTCGAGATCCTTAACATAATTCTTCTTTTTCCAAGTAAGCTCACGTTCAACCCACTACAATAGTTCATTGTACAGATTTCTTCCTATTGAATATTTTAACACTTTTAAAAATAGGTGTAAATATTTGTCTAGTTGCTACAAATGTTAGGTTGACATTAAAAAGAGACTCAAAAAACACAGTGGCCTAAAAAAGACAGAAGTGTGTTTCTCTCTCATCTTAAAGTCCAGCCAGTCTAAGCTGGTAGAAAGGCTCTGGTCCATTAGTTTATTAAGGGTCCCTGATGCCACTGGTCTCTATCATCTCAGTATCTCAGCCCAAGAAGAGGAAAGAAAGTGGAGAGCAAGGCATTTCCTTTAAGCAAATGAGGTTGGAATTGCAGGTATCACTTATACTCTGCCATTCTATTGCTGAGAACATATTTACATGGTTACCTCTCACTGTAAGAAAGACTGGGTAAGGGTTTCTTTCATGGGGTGGCTGTGTAGCCGGATATAACTTTACCACTATTGGAAGGTGGAGGAATGCGGTGGAGGAAAGGCGGGGATAACTAACAGCATGTGACAACTTAAAAAAAAAAAATTCAACTCTCTGAATCATATATTTCTAAATTGAATAGATCATTAGTGGAATTATCACAAGTTTGCATCTAATTACAACGTTCATCATGTTTGTTCATAGACTGGGGAATAAACTTTAACTTTCCTGATTTTTAAAAATTCCTACTGTGTTTGACATTATCTTAAAGGAAGAAATTAATTTTTCACCGTTCAGAAGTCAGTTGTTAGACACTGTTATGGTCAGTCGTTGTTATTTTCTTAGAACTACTGTTAAAACATCATTAGAAAACATATCTGTCTTGAATAATTCATTGCCTGGTCTCCACGAAAGAGTGTTTATCTGGACTTTTCACCCGCCACCCCTTTATTCTTCAACATGGTGGTGGAAGGAATTACCTGGGAGGAGGGGGACAGCCAATGGCTTGGGTTAATGTGTCTGCACTAAGGATTCAGACTTCCTCTCTGTCAAGCTGTTCAAAGGACTAGGTGTCAGTAGGTTGTCGTTACTTGTCTTTCCTCCAAAGACATATTCCTCATCAACCCTATCAGTAATAGAGTTAAAGTTTTGATCTTCCTTTTCCTGACTCATGTGTCTCTCTCAATCAGTTCAGAATTCAGGTGGGGAGGAGAAAGAGTAACATACAAACCCTTCTAACCTCAACAATGGCCAAATGTATTATGAAGCTTTTTTGTGTCCCACATAATTTGTGAGCATAAAATAGTGACTCAGAAAAGTTCCTGAGAGGCTACAGCCAAAGATTATGTTTAATGTTGTTAAAGAAAGGGTAACATTTCCGTCCAAAGGAGAGATGTGTTTTCAGTTTACACCCAATCTGAAAGTGAAGCTAGTCAAAAGGGGCAAAATATAACACCTGACTGGCACCCCACTCCATACCTTCCTCCCACCTCCCTCCACCTCATTACTACCAAGGGGCAGCACACAGAGGGTTCATGGGCTACAAAAACAAAGAGCAGCTAATGGGTTGTAAGTATTTAGCAATGAGAACTGAACACAGCAGCCTCCTTTAGAAATCCCATTGGCAGAGACTATACTGATGGAAAAATTCAAAGATTGCAAAAAGATTAAAAAAAGGGCATGTACAAGGAAGTGACCATATCAACAGCCCTGCAAAAGGAAAGAATGGCACAAAACACAAGAAAAGAGTCAACAGAACCTGGCATCTTAAGAACAACAAAGAGAGAACAGAACAGAGGAGGTTCTGTAGGTACACTTGGCTAAGAGAAACTTGAAGCTAAGATCAAAACTTCACTGAATGTTATTATGGGTTCAATTTAGGATCAAGTTTCTCATATATACTTCTTGTTCTATTTTGCGGTTTCAGCCGCTTGCAATTTATCCTTCATATTTTATCTACAAAGTCCTATGTAGTGGGGGAAACTCCTATAGTTATTAAGAGTATATTGAGGCGGGAAAGACGACACCTGATACTTGCAGCCAAAGTTCTGATGTTCAGGGTGGGCACAGTGAGCAAACAGCACCCCTAGAGAGTGCTGCCTCAGAAAGGCCCGACCATATCAGAGTGGGCTTCACGTCACACATTCTGAGGGACTGCTGAATGACCATGGCGAAGCCATCTCTCTCCTTAGCTATAAAGGCATCACACATCGCACTGGCAAGAAAGTCATCTGATGTTTTGTGCGATTTCTTCGGCCTCATTTTAAAGATTTTGGTAGCATGGGATTCTTTGAATACGTAAATATTATAGCATTTGATTTACACTATGGAACATGATTTTAACATTCTGAGATTCTTTCTTTTCTCTCATTCCACATATTCAATTACACCAAGTAATTTTTTTAAGTTTATTTTGAGAGAGAGAGAGAGAGAGAGAGAGAGAGAGAGAGAGGAAGACAGAGAGAGAGGAGGAGGGACAGAGAGAGAATCCCAAGCAGGGTCTGCATTGTCAGTGTGGAGCCCGACATGGGACTTGAACTATGTACCATGAGATCATGACCTGAGCTGAAGTTGGATGCTTAACTGACTAAGCCACCCGGGTGCCCCATCACTCCAAGGAATCTTGACTACGTCTCTAGATCTTCTCAAGAGTATTTCATCTTTCTATAAATGCGATGAGGCCCATTTACTTTGACTCCTGGACATGTGAAATAATCTACCAAGAGTTTTCCCTCTCTAATTCTCCTCACAGCTGGCAGGAAATTTTCTAAATCCAAAACTGATTCTTTGTTTCTCAAGCTACACACATTCCAGGTACTCCCAACTGACTAATGAACACAATCCAGACTCTAAAGAAGTGGTTCTGAAAGTGTGGTCCCAAGACCAGCTGCATCAACATCACCAGGGAATTTGTAAAAAAAAAAAAAAAAAAAAAAAAAAAAATGCAGGGGTGCTGGGTGGCTCAGTCAGTTAAGCATCCGGCTTTGGCTCAGCTCATCATCTCACGGTTTGTGAGTTCGAGCCCCGTGTCAGGCTCTGTGCTGACAGCTCAGAGCCTGGAGCCTGCTTTGGATTCTGTGTCCCCCTCTCTCTCTGCCCCTCCCCCACTCGCACACTGTTTCTCTCTCTCTCTCAAAAGTAAATAAACATAAAAAAATTTTTTTTAAGAAAATGCAAATTCTTGCCCTCTCCCACCCTAAATCTGCAGAATCAAAATCTTTGGGGATGAGACCCAGTGATCTGTGCCTTTAAAAGCCTCCAGGGGATTCTGAGGCATGCTCAAGTTTGCAAACCACTGCCAGAGGTTGGCACAATGGTTTTGCTATCTGCCTCACTTCCCCCAGGCTCACATGTGTGCTCTGTGCATCTTCCCTCAGATCTTCCCATGGCTTCCCAAGCATATCGTGCCCTTTTGCACTTCTATGCTTTGGCACTTCCTGTGTCTGAAATGCTATTTTACTCCTCCACTATCTGGTCAACTCCTCCAAGGCACCTTAAATCCTTTTGGAATGAGAATATAAATAAGTGTATACTCATCCTTCAACACCCAGCTCAAATATCACCTTTGCTGCAAAACGTTCTCTGATTCCCAGATTTAGCCAATCCTTCCTCTGTGCTGCCTTGTACCTAACACACCACGCTGTAGGTGTTTATGCCTCTCACTGCAAGAGGGATCTGTGAGGGTGGAGTCTCACCCTCATGTGTCCTTTAAAACACTGAAATCATAGACATTCTCAATAAGTAATTACTAAAATAAGACCTTATTTGGTGGTTTAACAAGCAAGCCTGTCTACTCCGTTTTTTTTTTTTTTTCAATTCCTTTCTTTTAACTGAAGATGAATCCTCCTCTTCCAAGGAAGATTGCTCTCTTCTTCCACTTCAAATGGGAGCATAGATTTGAGAGGGGATGACATGAAAAGATGAGGCAAAAGAATATCAGCCTGATGGTTCACTTTATGCCCGGAGGTGAGCAGAGTATGCCTTTCCTCCTGAACTCATACTTGAGAAATGAAACAAATAGTCCTGATACAAATCCAAATGTTAAAAATATCCTCTAATCAAATTTTCTCCATACAGCTTGATTTAATACAATAGTTGAAAAGCCATAAATATTTGATAAATGTTAGAAAATATAATTATGTGTATGGTGTATCTAAAAATAATAGATTTAGCCCATATAAATACTCAATACCAGTCTTTGATCATATTTTCTACACTGGGAAACAAGGCTCATTGTCAGTAAGATATTCTCATTTTCTTTTTTTCTTCCTTTGTAAACAAAACTTTAAACATAATATTTTATACTCATTTTCTCCCTAATATATTATATGGCGCTAATTAATGTACTGGCTAGACTGAGCAATCCTTGGGGTGCACATCTACTTATATAATAACAGATTTATAACAACTGCAAAGATTGGCATTTTCATCCACTATCGTGAATGAACCACAGTTTTCTAATTGAACCTTGATATACTGTTTTCACGGAATTGAAAATACTTGAAATGAGAAACAACAAATCTTCTGACTATTCTGGACTAGAAGTTAAATCTGTAGCATCAGCCTATAATTTTCCATTTTCTTACTGTGAGTGGTAATTAGCTAAACAATTACGCAGCTGATATGAGTGGGTACTTCCCCCTTTTCCACCAATTTTTACCTGTCACCTCCATCAAGACTCACTTCTTCTGGGTCAAATATACACTGAAGAGCAGTATAAGAGGAGAGGGAGGTTGGAGATACACTCTTTGGGAGGATATGTACTTTGTAAAGGATGGACAGGTACGTGAACAAAATGATGGCAGGTCAAGTTTGGGTAAGATTATAGCATTTCCCATCACAACTGTAGTGATGGACAGAGGGAGTTATAGAAGAAGACTGGTTAGGAGGGAGTCGGAGGAAGATGGTGGCGTAGGAGGACACTGGGCTCACCGTGTCCTGCTGATCGCTTAGATTCCACCCACATCTGCCTAATTTACCCAGAAAACCGCCAGAAGACTAGCAGAATGGACTCTCCAGAGCCAAGCGTAGTCGAGAGGCCCATGGAAGATGGTAGGAAGGGCGGAGAGGCAGTGCGTGATATATGGACTGGCGGGAGGGAGCCAGGTAGGTGGAGGGGCAGCCAGCCCACCAGGCAAAGCAAAGTCCCCGGGTCTGGCTTGCAAAAGCAGAGGGGCCGGCCGGAGTGTGTTCTGACAGCCAGCAGGACTTAACATCTGTAATGTTATAAGTCAACAGCTCTGCTGAGAGAGCAGGAGGGCTAAAGGACAACGGGAGGGAGAGTTGTTGAGCCCCCAAGGACAGAGCTCAGCTTGGCAGGGAACAAAGGTGCTGGGAAGCGCCATCTCCCTCACCCCTCCCCCCAGCCAAAATCCCAAAGGGAACCAGTTCCCATCATGAACTTGCTTGCACCACACAAACACCCAATGCTGTGCTTCTGCGGATCCATCCCTCCAATGGGTCTGCCTTCCTTCCAGTTCCACAGGGCGTCTCCTGAAGCAGACCACCAAAGACAAAGCAAGCTGAGCCTGCCCCTCCTGCCCCTGTGCACCTTGCGGATCCACCCCGGCTAATACGCCAGATCCCATCAAAGCAGCACCACAAGCCTGGCAGTGTGCAAGCAGCCCAGACAGAGGCCACACCACTCCACAGTGAGTCCTGTCCCCAGGAGAGGGGAAGAGAAGGTACACACCAGTCTGACTGTGGCCCCAGCAGTGGGCTGGGGACAGACATCAGGACTGACTGCGGCCCCAATGCAAGTTACTCAGACAGCACAGAGGAAGAGCCTTGCAGTTCTGCGCCACCCCAGGGACTATCCAAATGATGAAATGGAGGAATTCTCCTCAAAAGAAACTCCAGGAAGTAGCGACAGCTAACGAACTGATCAAAAACGATTTAAGCAATGTAACAGAAAATGAATTTACAGTAATAGTCATAAAATTAATTGCTGGGCTTGAAAAAAGTATAGAGGACAGCAGAGAATCTATTACTACAGATCAAGGGACTAAGAAACAGACAGGAGGAGCTAAAAACTGCTATAAAGGAGCTGCAAAATAAAATGTAGGTGACCACAGATCGGATTAAAGAGGCAGAGGAGAGAATAGGTGAATTAGAAGATAAAATTATGGAAAAAGAAGAAGCTGAGAAAAAGAGAGATAAAAAAATCCAGGAGTATGAGGGGAGACTCAGAGAACTAAGTGACATAATTTAAACGAAATAATATACACATAATTGGGATTCCACAGGAGGAAGAGAGAGGGAAAGGTGCTGAAGGTGTACTTGAAGAAATCATAGCTGAGAACTTCCCTGAATTGGGGAAGGAAAAAGGCATTGAAATCCAAGAGGCACAGAGAAGCCCCTTCAGACATAACTTGAATCAATCTTCTGCACGACATATCATAGTGAAACTGGCAAAATGCAAGGATACAGAGAGAATTCTGAAAGCAGCTAGGGATAAACGTGCTCTAACATATAAAGGGAGACCGATAAGATTCATGACGGATCTGTCTAATGACACCTGGCAGGCCAGAAAGGAATGGCAAGATATCTTCAATGTGATGAACAGAAAAAAAAATGCAGCCAAGAATCCTTTATCCAGCAAGTCTGTCATTTAGAATAGAAGGAGAGGTAAAGGTCTTCCCAAACAAACAAAAACTGAAGGAATGCATCACCACTAAATCAGCCCTACAATAGATCCTAAGGGGGATCCTGTGAGACAAAGTACCAGAGACATCACTACAAGCATGAAACCTACAGACATCACAATGATTCTAAACCCATATCTTTTTATAATAACACTGAATGTAAATGGAATAATGTTCCAACTAAAAGACACAGGGTATCAGAATGCAATAAAAACAAGACCCATCTATTTGCTGTCTACAAGAGACTCATTTTAGACCTGAGGACACCTTCAGATTGAAAGTGAGGGGATGGAGAACTATCTATCATGCTACTGGAAGTCAAAAGAAAGCTGGAGTAGCCATACTTTTATCAGACAAACTAGACTTTAAATTAAAGGCTGTAACAAGAGATGAAGAAGGCCATTATATAATAATTACAGGGTCTATCCATCAGGAAGAGCTAACAATTATAAATGTCTATGTGCCAAATATGGGAGCCCCCAAATATATAAAACAATTACTCATAAACATAAGCAACCTTATTGATAAGAATGTGATAATTGCAGGGGACTTTAATTCTCCACTTATAACATTGGATAGATCATCTAGACACAGGATCAATAAAGAAACAAGGGCCCTGAATGATACATTGGATCAGATGGACTTGACAGATATATTTAGAACTCTGCATCCCAAAGCAACAGAATATACTTTCTTCTCGAGTGCACATGGAACCTTCTCCAAGATAGATCACATACTGGGTCACAAAACAGCCCTTCATAAGTATACAAGAATTGAGATCATACCATGTACACTTTCAGACCACAATGCGATGAAGCTTGAAATCAACCACAAGAAAAAGTCTGGAGAATCTCCAAAAGCATGGAGGTTAAAGAACACCCTACTAAAGAATGAATGGGTCAACCAGGCAATTAGAGAAGAAATTAAAAAATATATGGAAACAAATGAAAATGAAAATACAACAATCCAAACGCTTTGGGATGCAGAGAAGGCAGTCCTGAGAGGAAAATACATTGCAATCCAGGCCTATCTCAAGAAACAAGAAAAATCCCAAATACAAAATCTAACAGCACACCTAAAGGAACTAGAAGCAGAATATCAAAGACACCCCAAACCCAGTAGAAAAAGAGAAATAATAAATATCAGAGCAGAAAAAAAAACCACTGTAGAATCTAAAAAAACTGTAGAGCAGACCAATTAAACCAAGAGTTGGTTTTTTGAAAAAATAAACAAAATTGATAAACCTCTAGCCATGCTTCTCAAAAAGAAAAGGGAGAGGACCCAAATAGATAAAATCATGAATGAAAATGGAATTATTACAACCAATCCCTCAGAGATACAAGCAATTATCAGGGAATACTATGAAAAATTATATGCCAACAAACTGGACAACCTGGAAGAAATGGACAAATTCCTAAACACCCACACATTTCCAAAACTCAAACAGGAAGAAATAGAAAGCTTGAACAGACCCATAACCAGCAAATAAATTGAGTGAGTTATCAAAAATCTCCCAACAAATAAGAGTCCAGGACCAGATGGCTTCCCAGGGGAGGTCTACCAGACATTTAAAGCAGAGATAATACCTATCCTTCTCAAGCTATTCCAAAAAATAGAAAGGGAAGGAAAACTTCCAGACTCATTCTATGAAGCCAGCATTACTTTGATTCCTAAACCAGACAGAGACCCAGTAAAAAAAGAGAACTACAGGCCAATATCCCTGATGAATATGGATGCAAAAATTCTCAATAAGATACTAGCAAATCGAATTCAACAGCATATAAAAACAATTATTCACCATGATCAAGTGGGATTCATTCCTGGGATGCAGGGCTGGTTCAACATTCACAAATCAATCAATGTGATACATCACATTAATAAAAGAAAAGATAAGAACCATATGATCCTGTCAATTGATGCAGAAAAAGCATTTGACAAAATTCAACATTCTTTCTTAATAAAAACCCTTGAGAAAGTCGGCATAGAAGGAACATACTTAACACTTCATAAAAGCCATTTATGAAAAGCCACAGCTAATATCATCCTCAATGGGGAAAAACTGAGAGCTTTCTCCCTGAGATCAGGAAAATGACAGGGATGTCCATTCTCACCGCTGTTGTTTAACATAGTGATGGAAGTTCTAGCATCAGCAATCAGACAACAAAAGGAAATCAAAGGCATTGAAATTGGCAAAGATGAAGTTAAGCTTTCAGTTTTTGCAGATGACATGATATTATACATGGAAAATCCGATAGACTCCACCAAAAGTCTGCTAGAACTGATACATAAATTCAGCAAAGTCGCAGGATACAAAATCAATGTACAGAAATCAGTTGCATTCTTATACACTAATAATGAAGCAACAGAAAGACAAAGAAACTGATCCCATTCACAATTGCACCAAGAAGCATAAAATACCTAGGAATCAACCTAACCAAAGATGTAAAAGATACGTATGCTGAAAACTATAGAAAGCTTATGAAGGTAATTGAAGAAGATACAAAGAAATGGAAAAACATTCTGTGCTCATGGATTGGAAGAATAAATATTGTTAAAATGTCAATACTACCCAAAGCAATCTACACATTCAATGCAGTCCCAATCAAAATTGCACCAGCATTCTTCTCGAACCTAGAACAAGCAATCCTAAAATTTGCATGGAACCACAAAAGGCCCCAAATAGCCAAAGTAATATTGAAGAAGAAGACCAAAGTGGGAGGCATCACAATCCCAGACTTTAGCCTCTACTACAAAGCTGTAATCATCAAGACAGCATGGTATTGGCATAAAAACAGACACATAGACCAATGGAATAGACTAGAAACCCCAGAACTAGACCCACAAAAGTATGGTCAACTAACCTTTGACAAAGCAGGAAAGAACATCCAATGGAAAAAAGACAGTCTCTTTAACAAATGGTGCTGGGAGAACTGGACAGCAACATGCAGAGGGATGAAACTAGACCACTTTCTTACACCATTCACAAAAACAAACTCAAAATGGATAAAGGACCTGAATGTGAGACAGGAAACCATCAAAACCCTAGAGGAGAAAGCAGGGAAAAACCTCTCTGACCTCAGCTACAGCAATTTCTTACTTGACATATCCCCAAAGGCAAAGGAATTAAAAGCAAAAATGAACTATTGGGACCTCATGAAGATAAAAAGCTTCTGTACTGCAAAGGAAACAATCAACAAAACTAAAAGGCAACCCACAGAATGGGAAAAGATATTTGCAATTGACATATCGGACAACGGGCTAGTATCCAAAATCTATGAAGAGCTCACCAAACTCCATACCCAAAATACAAATAATCCAGTGAAGAATTGGGCAGAAGACATGAATAGACACTTCTCTAAAGAAGACATCCAGATGGCCAACAGGCAGATAAAAAGATGCTCAACGTCGCTCCTCATCAGGGAAATACAAATCAAAACCACACTCAGATATCACTTCGTGCCAGTCAGAGTGTCTAAAATGAACAAGTCTGGAGACTATAGATGCTGGCGAGGATGTGGAGAAACGGGAACCCTCTTTCACTGTTGGTGGGAATGCAAACTGGTGTAGCCACTCTGAGAAAGAGTGTGGAGGTTCGTTAAAAATATTAAAAATAGACCTACCCTATGACCCAGCAGTAGCACTGCTAGGAATTTACCCAAGGGATACAGGAGTACTGATGCATAGGGGCACTTGGACCCCAATGTTTATAGCAGCACTCTCAACAATAGCCAAATTATGGAAAGAGCCTAAATATCCATCAACTGAAGAATGGATAAAGAAATTGTGGTTTATATACACAATGAAATACTACATGGCAATGAGAAAGAATGAAATATGGCCCTTTGTAGCAACGTGGATGGAACTGGAGAGTGTTATGCTAAGTGAAATAAGTCATACAGAGAAGGACAGATTCCATATGTTTGCACTCCTATGTGGATCCTGAGAAACTAGCGGAAGACCATGGGGAAGGGGAAGGAAAAAAAAATGGTTAGAGAGGGAGGCAGCCAAAACATAAGAGACTCCTAAAAACTGAGAACAAACTGAGGGTTTATGGGGGGTGGGAGGGAGAGGTGGGTGGGTAATGGGTATTGAGGAGGGCACCTGTTGGGATAAGCACTGAGTGTTGTATGGAAACCAATTTGACAATAAATTTCATATTAAAAAAAACTGGTTATATTTATAATTTGCTCATGGAATTAAGGAGACCATCACTTTCAAGTGTCTAGTTAAATACAAGCCAGGACCAGAATGAAGAACACATGTTAAATGTGGCCAGCTATCAGGAATCATCTACCTTGCCCTGCCATCCAAACTTCTTGACATCACTTTGATGCACCCATTACCCATGCTCCATAATTGAGTTAATGTCCTCTTCTTCACAATTAGACTGTACTTCCTAAAGGCAAGAAATGTCTTTAGTTCATCTTTATATTCTCAAGGCAGGTAGCAAAGTATATATCCCCAATATCCTCTTGTTGAACAAATAAGTTCAATGCACATCATTCAGAAAGAATTAGTTGCTAACACTGAAATAGCCAGGGTCCAGATACTCATTTAAATTATGTATCTTAAGCAAGACTGAAAAGAGAAGGCACCTGTCTTCTGTGATGTGCTCCAAATGGTGTTCAAAGTATTTGCCTTGCTAGCTGGAGAGCTTAAGCACAGCACTGTTCTGATACTACCATTTGATGCATTACTGACGCTTGGATTTCCTTTGACTTCAGGAGGAATCACTGAAGGATTCTTGGCATGTGTGTTCATTTGGCACAGAGTTTCATGAAGAATTCAAGGCTTCTGGAAGTCTATTCCAAAATAAGCCAGATTCGGATGCCTGGGTGGCTCAGTCGGTTAAGCGTCCAACTCTCAGTTTCAGCTCAGGTCATGATCTTACGGTTGATGGATTCGGGTCCCACATCGGCGAGCTCTGGGCTGGCGGTGCGGAGCCTGCTTGGGATGCTCTCTCTCCCTCTCACACTACCCCTCCCCTGCTCATGCTGTCTCTGTCTCCCTCACAATAAATAAACAAACAAAGTTAAAAAACACACAAATAAGCCAGATTCTAATTTCAATCCCAGAACCTTATACTCTTCCCCAAAACATACCAATCCAAGATGTAACTATGAGACACAGAAAGGTAAAGTCATCACAATTGTGCAAAGACTCCTAATTGTGCATGAGAAACATTTTGCATGAATAACAATAAATCTCAGCAAATTAATTTTAACTATTAATTTCAATACCCACATATCGCAATGCATTTATCATTAAGGATGTACTTAAATTTAAGCGAAGATAATATTGTGAAATATTATGACACCCATAATTATAAAATAATTTAGTGTTTGCAGAGTAATTTATCACTGAATTAGTTTTTAATAGCATATTACCATTTTGCATTCAAATATGATTAATTAACAATGGATTCCCTCTTCTACTTTCTTCCCTCTCCTCACCGATACTAATAAAATAAGGAATCCAAACGAAAAACACAATGGAAAGTTCATAATAAGGAGGCTGGAAAATTCTACCCACTGTATGACTGACACCTGAAGAGCTGAGAAGATAAATCAGGGAAATTATTTGTGATAAGGGAAATTCATGGAAATCATGCCGTTACCTATCAAAGGGGGGAGAAAAACTATCTGCATCTCTCCAAATAAACCCCCAATGACAGACTCTATTACAATTCTAAATCAGCACTGGCAACTTTGCATTCATTTCTACATCATTCCTTTAAACCTCAGAGACAGCACTGCCTTCCTCCATCTAATCCTTTCCCCAGATCTTAATTCCATCCCTCCCTCATCTTGTTCAGAACCTAGTTTCATCACTTCTTTTGTTTCTCAGACCTTTTCTCTCCCCAGGCTTCTTTATCTCAACTTATAAACACACTACAACATCACCCAATCTCCCTATCTTCCTCACCGGCATTACCTTCTAGCTGTCACCCCTTTTTACCTTTTTTCCTTCCTTTCTGTTCAGGATCATCAAAAAAGCTGTTTAAACTCTGCTCTACTCCCCTTTCATTCACTCTCACACCTCTGCAATTTGCCTTTCATTGAAAAGTACTTTCCCTAATGCCCCAGTGGCTACTTTTAAAACAGATTATCAAAGGAACACTTATGGGTCCTTCTTTCACATTGAACCCTTTGTAACATTGAGCACTGCTGACCTTTCCTTCCTTAACATTCTCTCTTCCTTGGGTTCCTGGTATAATAATTTCTTCTTATCTTTAATAATCCCTGAACTTTGAATTTAAAACCTGGTTCCGTCACTCTCTCTGTAGCCTTGGGTGAGTTGTGTGAACTCAGGTGTTAGTTGTACTGAACAAATCAGCCTTTGACCTTTCCAGCTGTCAGTCTGGGTCCCAGTGGGCAACGGAAGCCATACTAAAGAGAATCTAATCAAGGGAGTATTACGAGGATGGTGATGCAACAGGAAACCATTACTAGAGCCAGGATGGAGCTAGAAACTTGATAAAGGAACTATGGTCACGGAAGAATTCAGTCACTGCCCAAAACACAGTAAAGCTGGTTTGGGAAGAGGTAAATGCCCTGACCATCTCCTACTCCTACTAACCTCCAGTCTTCTTCTGGTGCCTTTCATTGGTCAAACCTAGCTGGAAACCCAGAGCATAGAGGCTGGGTGATGTAAACTCTAGAGCTCAGCCTCCTGAGACACATAGCAAGGTAGAGAAGGGGAGAGGATGAATCCAGATGGAGAACCAACAGGGAACAGCCAGGGCATGAGCACACTCCCTACCACTCCCTTATTCACTTAAAGATATTTAATGTTCCAGCAACTATTCTAGGGAATACAGAGGATTGCAAGACAGAAAAGATGGCCACTATCATTGTGCTTTCATTCTCCTTGGGGAAGGCAGTAAGCAATAACCATACAAACTTCAGATCATAGATACAAATGAAGAAAAGGACTACCATGACTCTAACGTAGACTCTATCTCTGAGATGAGAGAACTTACATAAGAAGGAAGGAATAATAATCTTTCTAGACACTAGGGGATGAGTGTTTAAACAAGAGAGATTAGCAGGGGAAGAGTGCAAACGTGCTGAAGTGGAAACCAGTTTGGCTTATCCCAGGGAGAGACAGGAGATCAGTGTGGCTGGAGGGAGGGTGGCAGGGGATGAGGCAGGAGTGGTTGGCAGAGGCTAGATCACAAAGGGCTTGGTAGACCAGGCAAGGAGTTGGTGGGGGGAGGTTCACTAATGCAACAGAAAGGTTTTACGCTGGAGGTGGGAGGTCAGAGTGTTTGTAAGTTAAGATATACCTACTTTCCATTCGTAAAATATGCTTCCACAATTCTGTGAAAAATAAGTTGTGGCAGGACAAGAATCCTGGTACAGTTTGCATTGCCCTGACTCGAGTTCCCACATTCAGGATTGCTGGGTGGTGTTTTGTGTAGGGGTGGCACTGTTTGGGTCAGGTCATGTGCCTGACACATGAGTAGCCCAACGATAGACTGGTTGGCAGCCCATGATGTGGTTTAGAGATAAGGGCTCTTGCAACTAGGCTGTGCTCCTCTGAAATGTGGATTAGAGGATAAGAAGATAATTAGTAGTCAGTAGTGTAAGGACAGATCAAAGAGGCAGAGAAAAATGGAGATCCAATGGGAAATAAATGAGAACAGCTTCTCTCTAGAGGTGACTTGGTTCCTAATAACTACTCATATATCCATGTAAACATTCCTGTTTTCATCCTTTCAGTTAAGGTGGTCACTGGGTCTCTCCTTCTTGCACGCCCAACAGTCTAATGAGTGCACTAATGTCCTCAAGATTCATTCATTCTTCTTCTTCACGTTAGTCAGAAGTGACAAAGATCTGCTCTGGTAACAAACCCCTGAAATCTCAGTTGCCTAAAACAACCAGTGTTTACGTCTCACTCACTTTAAATACCCATCATGAGGTGAATGGGACTCTTTTTGCATCATCCTCTCTCCAAGACCAAGACTTACAGAGCATATACTCTCTGGAACATTGTTGATTGCCATGGCAAAGGGAAAAAGAGTTCCGGAAGGTCTTGCATCAGCAATTAGATGCTAGGCTCACAATTCATGACAGAATGTGTCACGTGGCTCATCCCAGCTACAAGGAAGCCAGGAAATGCAATCCTACTTGTACCTGAAAGAGAACAGAAAATATTTGATACACTCACCACCATTCACTCGTCTATAACCACGGCTTTAATTGCTGCCTATATACCAATGTTAACATTTCTAGGAGATGCCCCATTTTCACTCCTTATCCATATTTTCAACTACCTACTGGAAGGCCACAATTGGATTATATCATAGACATTTCAAATATCAAGTACCAAGACTGTACCCTTTATCTTTCCCAGAAACTTTCTGTGTTCTTTCTCTTGGTTAATGGTCCCGTTATCAAGCCACTATATCAAATAAGAAACCCTGATGTTATCTTTGACTCCTCCCTCTCTTCCAACATCTAAGATGTTTTCCTCTAGTTTATTCTCATCCTACTAACTCCATGACCATTAGTTCAGCCCTCCATGGGTTCTTGTCCAGAAAATTCTGTTAGCCTCCTGTCTGGTTTTTCCTGCCTTAATAGGTTTTCCTATAAACTGTGATCATTTATTCATTCAACAAGTATTTATAGAGTGCTTACTGATTTTTAGTGCTCAGGTAAGTAATGGGCCCACCTTGAAATTCAGTCTGAAGACAAAGACAGTGATGCAAACAAAAATTTCAACACAGTGGACAAATGTGATGATAATTATGTAGCAAATAGTGTAGAAATGGAAAGGAAACATCAAGTTGAGCGTGGTGGTGATAGGAAGGTAGTTTTGGAAGCTTTTAGAGCAGAAGAAAAACTTCAGCTAACTGCTCTACCATGTGAACCACAGCAGTTGGAAAACGTGAAGGAAGCAGTGAAGGAAGTAGCATGTGTCTGATATCACTGAGGTACTTTTCCTGATTCAGCAAAATCAACGTGGATTGAGAACGCCATGAAGGAGCAACCAGGAACCTGATCAATAAGGACCCAAAGCGTCCTGGTCAGTTATCGAGCAGGCAAGTGGTGGAAAGTCATTCATCGAGATAAGAAACTCTAAAGGAAGAGCAGGTCTGTGGGTCTTTTAATTATGGATACTTCACATAGTTGAACACTGATTCCAGGCATAGTGCCAAGCATCTTACTTTATTACAGCTGACCCTGGGAAAATGTGGGGATCTGACCCCTACACAGCCAAAAATCCCTGTGTAAATTCTGACTTCCCCCCCCAAATTAACTCCTAATAGCCTACTGTTGACTGCAACCTTAGCAATAATTAGTTGGTTAACACACATTTTGTATATGTATTATATATGTGTACATATATATATATTTTTATAATAAAGCTAGAAAAAAAGATGTTATTATGAAAATCATAAGGAAAATACATTTACAGTACTCTACTGTGTTTATTGAAAAAAATCTGAGTATAAGTGGACCCATGCAGTTCAGACCCGTGTTGTTCAAGGGTCAGCTGTATTTTATTTAATCCTCACAACAGTTTTACATAGTAAAGTTGTACTATGATGTTCATTTCACAATTTAAAAGCAGACACTGGGATTCAGAGGTTAATGACTTGACTACACACACACTTAGTAAATCTATCTGTTTTGCATTGGAGCCCAAGTTGCTGTCTGTCTGCGAAGCCATGATGAACTCCACCTGAATGTGTCCACAGACTGGGGCACAAGGGAAGGACGGGCTTGGTGGTCATCAACACATGGGAAACACGGTGGGGTCAAAGTTATGGGCATGAATGAGAGGGTTCAACCAACTCTAAAAAGGGAGAAGGAAAGAAGGAAAGAGGACCTGGGGAACATTAAAGTTAAAGGGCGGAAACCAGCAAAAAAAAGTTTGAGCCACTGGATAGTGCGAATCCTTAACAAATGTCTTTCTGTGAACCTTTTTGAGAAGTCCCTAGTCCAAGTGCCTGGCATTCCTTAATGGACGTTTGCGGTCAGAAGGGGCATTCCGTCAAGGGTGGGCCTTTCTACCTAATTTCTTCATCCCCTGAAGGACCAAGCGATGACGTGAAACTCGCACGGGGACTTCACTACCTGGGGAGGTAAACAATTAGCAAATTCTCCTCAGAGCACATCAAGAACTCTTCTCCCTCCAGTGTCGCCAAAGGAGCTGTGGATGTGAGCGTCCCAAGAGTCGCTCCCTCGGATCAGAGGTTACTGCAGAAACGCCCAATAAGCAATGGGCAGGGATCCAAGCAGCTTGCGGACTGGGACTGGGTCCGGGGGCAAAGAGCGCGCGCCCGGATACGAGGCACGCGCGCGCCCGCCAGCGGAGGCCGGGAGCGCGCTGGGCCCCCAGACCGTCACCACACCCTCCACTTGACGGTCCCCTCCACCCCTCTCCGGTGCCCGCGTCCCCTCGGATCCTACTCTCCTCCAAACGGCTCCCCCAGCAGCCCCAGCCCCGGCCGGACCACCCGGCCGCAGACCCCCTCCAACCGGTCCTTGTAGTGGGCTGGACTGTGCGTCACGGGGGGCGGTGCCAGAACGCCGCTCGCGCTAGGCCCCGCCCCCACGCCGAGGCCCCGCCTCCTCTGGCCGAAAAGGGGCGGGCCTGGCCGGTGCTGGGTCCAGAGTTTTCACACTCTCCGCCGGACCCGTCCCTCCGCCGCTGAGTCCTTACCCTCACCCCGGGCCGTCTCCTGCCCCCTGAGCGGACGCAGGGAGTCCAGGCAGGGCGTGAGGGGCGCCATGAAGGGCCGCCGCCTGACAGGCGCCGCGGCGGGGGTGCTGGCCGGCTGAGGGCCCGCGCCGGCCGAGGCATGTGGAGCCCCGGCGGGAGCCTGCTCCAGGCACTCCCCCGGCTCCTGCAGCACGCCGCCCTCCAGGGCCGCGCCGAGCTGCCAGCCCGCTGGGCCACGCCGCGGGCGGCGGGCGGGGACAACGCGGCGGATCGCCTCCCTCGCGGGGGCGGGGCGAGCGCGGCAGCGGCGGCGGCGGCTGCCTCCGGCGCCCTGCTAGGCGCCTATCTGGAGCGCCACGGTCCGCCTGCGGCCTCGGAGCTGCCGGCGCCGGGCGGGGCCTTGGCGGGCGGCCCCGGGAGCAGCAGCGGCGGCGGCGTGGTGGTCGGCGTGGCGGAGGTGAGAAACTGGCGCTGCTGCTGCCTCGGCAGCACCTGTTGGTGCCGGAGCCTCGTGCTGGTGTGCGTGCTGGCCGCGCTGTGCTTCGCTTCCCTGGCCCTGGTCCGCCGCTACCTGCAGCACCTCCTGCTCTGGGTGGAAAGCCTCGACTCGCTGCTGGGGGTCTTGCTCTTCGTCGTGGGCTTCATCGTGGTGTCGTTCCCCTGCGGCTGGGGCTACATCGTGCTCAACGTGGCCGCGGGCTACCTGTACGGCTTCGTGCTGGGCATGGGACTTATGGTGGTGGGCGTCCTCATCGGCACCTTCATCGCCCATGTGGTCTGCAAGCGGCTCCTCACCTCCTGGGTGGCCGCCAGGATCCAGAGCAGCGAGAAGCTGAGCGCCGTTATTCGCGTGGTGGAGGGAGGAAGCGGCCTGAAAGTGGTGGCACTGGCCAGACTGACCCCCATACCTTTTGGGCTTCAGAATGCGGTGTTCTCGGTAAGTGGTATCCCGCTGCCCCCATCCGTTTCCAGGGCTGTTTTCCAGCGGTCTTGTGACGGCCCTGGGAGGGCGCTCCATCAGACAAATGCCAACAGAGAAGTGACATTGACAAACAGGAGTTCCGATCACTTTGCGTCGCACGCTGAGGAATCTTACACAAATAAAACCGATTTTAAGTCGGGGCCTCAAAGGGACATCTGGTAGAGAAAGAACTACTCCTTTTTGGCGTATAAGTTTGATTAAAAACGAAGAGTCCTTTTAACTTTAAGGAGAAATGAATGAAAATGTCCATGTTATACATTTGCCATCTTATTTCTGTAGCAGCTTTGGCAACAGTCAGGGAGTGACGGCTTCACATTCCTAGTTTTCCCTCTTGCCTGCATAAATGCATCCCGGGTTTTGACTCAAGTTTTTAAGGACACGGGGCTAAAGGAAGTGTTTGGATAAACAGTGGAGGGCGTAGCTTCAGACTCCATATTACAGAGTTTCCTAAAATTTGTAGTAGGCCTTTTCTCCATAAAGTATAAAGTAGTTTGCTTTAGTACAATGCAAAGGGAGAAATCCTCCAGTTCATTTTTCTTTGGAGGAACTTCATTTTGAAATCACTAGGTAGAGGATAAAACAAAATAGGACGTATGACCTTTTGCCTAGTGAGCATATATTTTTCTTTATACACACCTACCTTTTTTTTTTTTTTTTGCCCGATACTCGTATGTTCTGCTTATCCACTTTAGCTTTCTCTAGCTCAGTGCAACTGAGGAATAGGAATACTCCTAGTGAGGAGACTATCCGACTGGAAGAAAGGAAGCCAGTCTTTACAAACTTCATGACTTTGGAACGAATGATTAACTCTCTCTTCCCTTGCTTTCCTCTTTTCTAAAGTGAAGGGGTTGAACTAGATTACTGAGTAACCCAAATTCAATGATTCAAAACTACAAAGAGTTCATACAGAGATTTCTAGGAACTCAGCCCTTCAGCTTGACTTAAATAAAACTGTATGGAAGTTAAGAGACACAGCATTCAAAACCATAGGGATAGATGTATTTTATATTCTGTTAGTGATTCTGATACATTGTATTGCTTCAAAAACAAATTCTCTCGAAACTTTTTCATTTTGCTTTGTATTAAGAATAATTCCAACCACCCATTCCTAACAGATAAAAATTGGTATTTTTAGGAGTGTGGTATCCTTTTAAAGCCCAAATGACTTCTGATTCATTTTTGTGAATAATTTTTTATCACCACCAATCGCTCTTAAAGCAATATATAATTTTAACAAGCTGTAACCATCAGGTTAAACAACATGAATAAACTCGCAGTTTATCTAAAGAAAAAAAAAGAATTCTAACCAACCTACCCCATTTTTGTGATGAAATTAAGTTTTTTCTTTTCTTTTTTTAAACGTCTTTTGCAAATCTCATGTTCATTCTGACCAACATCAGCAATGGTTGTAGAATGAAGCTCATGGAGGCATGGAGATAGCTCAGGGGTTTTCTGTGAAGAGAAAGTTTGGTGTTTATGGTGGTTTGTTATGTTTTTTGACTTAAATTTTTCCCTTTTACAACAATCTGTAGTATGAAGTATAAACATGGAACTTTGACCTTATGTTGGATAATAATAGATCAAGTGTCCTAAGACTCTGGAAGAGGGTTGGGACTAAGGAACCCGAATAATTTCCTTCTAACGTTTGCTTTGTTCTCCAGTATGGCTTGCATCCTTGTGTGTTTTCTTGTTCACCTACTGTGTGCTTACTGTCCTAAGCTCTTCACAAATATTATTTGTAATCTTTAAAACAGCCCTGGAGAATGTGCTTATGCGTATAGTGTAGACTCTTGTTTAATAGTTTGGAGCACAGGACTGGTGCTCTAGAGGCCTGTCGTCTGCATACAGTCTGGTGACCTTGGTCAAGTTGCTTATCCACTCTGTGGTCAGTTCCTTATTTGAAAAATGGGGGAAGTAGTGGTACCTACTTCATAGGATTATTGAGACCGTTACATAAGGTAAATACATGCAGTAGAGCCTGGCTTAACAAACACATGTTGGTTTTTGTCACCATTACTATTTGATTACCCAAGGGCACCTAACTACTAAATAAATGGTAAAGTAAAACTCTGCACTATGGTTTGATGATAGGGTCTCAACCCATGGCTCTATTTCTGCATCGCATATTTAGTACGTAGTGTAGTCCTGGTTATATAATGAGGATTCATTATATATGTATTAATTAAAGGTAGGACAGTTTTTTTTTTATAATGTCTTTTTAAATCTGTGAATAAAAAGTTACAGTTTGTGCTTGGAAATAATTGAACGTAATTATGTAGTTGAAACCACACTTGACAAGGGGCAAGTCTCAAGTTGGTGCTGTGGGTTCAAGAGAAAAGAAGGAAAAAAAGAAAAATGTTCTCTTGAAATAGATATTATTGGCACAGTTTTACTGGGGAAGAGACAGAGGCTCAACCCTCCAGTGACTTGTTCAGGGTCACTCACCTACCAGGTGGGGAGCCGAGGTTGGGAACCAAGATGGGCTGATAAGGTGCGTTATACTGTAAAATTCTTACTTCTAGCCCTAAGCAGGGTGGGTTGTAGAGCCAGTGGATATAGTCTGTTACTTTCTCTTTGGTCATTTCTGTTATTCTTAACTATCTGCTTTAGTAGTTCTTTCAACCAGAAAGCTTACCGAATTCACCCAGGGTATGTGGATGAAAAGAAAGCTTAGGTTAGACTGATTTTTGCTATAGTTTGATTTTCTCTTCTGCTTTGTATAACATCATTCTACTTCTACCCTCTGTATCCCCATAAACCTCTGACTGCCCATAGCTGCCTGCTTCCCAGGCATATTTCTCTTGTTTTCTTTTTCCCTTCCTCTCTTTTTAAAGATCTTCCTCCCCCCTCTTTCTCCTCTATTCCACTTAAAACTCATTTTCTTAATGTCCATAATTAAAGAAATTTATCTGAGCTTACTTTAAGTGAGATATAGTGATCATGAGAGGCATAGGCTTTGGAAATAGTCCTTGATTAGCCATGATGAGTTATGAAGGTTAAATAAGCTAGTGCAGTGAAGGTGGTCTTTGCCTGACACATAGTCAATTCTCAGTCTTTGTTAGCAATTATTATTATTAGTGGTGGAGGTAAGTGGTATTTACATTTTAGAGGCAGAAGTTGATTGTAATGGTTAACATATAGAACAAAAGGGGTTTTCCCTTGCTTTGTGTCTGTTATTAACCATATTTCTTTGCTCTTCCCGTCTGTGCTAAAAAGGGATATGCAAGCTGACCCTCCACTTTTGAAACTGTTGAAATAGGAAAAAAGTACATAACACTCTATAGTATCAATTCTTAGGTCATAAGAAATATAATTTCCCAAGTACATATTTAAATTTTTTCCTTTTTAAAAAATGTGCTGGGGCGCCTGGGTGGCGCAGTCGGTTAAGCGTCGGACTTCAGCCAGGTCACGATCTCGCGGTCCGTGAGTTCGAGCCCCGCGACGGGCTCTGGGCTGATGACTCAGAGCCTGGAGCCTGTTTCCGATTCTGTGTCTCCCTCTCTCTCTGCCCCTACCCCGTTCATGCTCTGTCTCTCTCTGTCCCCCCAAAAAAATAAATAAACTTTGAAAAAAGAAATTAAAAAAAAAAAGTAGCTATTGTTTTTGCTGGGAAATAGTTAAAGCTCCTCCCTCCCCATTTTTAATGTTGTATCTGTAGTTATTACTGCCTATTAAGACAGATATATAGACTTATAGTTTATGTGTGCTTCTAACTACTGTTCTTTATGGACACACCTATAGGGTGAGCCTTCCTTCCTTCCTTCCTTGCTTCCTTCCTTCCTTTTGAGAGAGAGAGAGAGGGAGAGAGCACAAGCGTGGGGGAGTAATAGAGAATCCCAAGCAAGCTCCACGCTGTCAGTGCAGAGCCCCAAGCAAGTCTCGAACTCTGGAGCCGAACCATGAGATCTTGACCTGAGCCAAAATCAAGAAATAGCCGCTTAACTGACTGAGCTACTCAGGCACCCCTAGGATGAGCATTTCTTACAGCTTCGGTCGGGACAGGCTACATTGTGCGGTAGTGAAAACCCCTCCATCTCAGTAGGTTCAGAATTAAAGGTTTGCTTACCTGTTGACAGATCCAGATTCAGCTTGGTTTGGGGAAGGGGCAGGGAATCTTTGCTTTATGTCACTTTTACCCTGGGATCCAGGCTGACAGAGCCACCCTCTTTCACTTGGTTACTGGGACACAGTGGATTGCCTACTGGGTTTTAAAGCTTTCATCTGGATATAATCCCACTTTTCACTGCCTGAACAAGTTACGTGGCCAGCGCTGATTTCAAAAGAGCGATGCGTGTGCCAGGAAGGAGATAAAACTGGGGTGTTTGGGTAGCAGTCTTCATGACTCTGTCACTTGATTACCTCCTCTCTCCCCCACTTAATCTTGGCTAAACCCTGTGGATTCTGCCTCCCGAACACTTAGGTTTGGCCCACTGCCATCAGTCTGGTTCAGGCGTCTAAGCCTCCTACCTGGTTTCCTTGCCTTTGGGCTAAGGATTTCCAGTTTTTTCTCTATCCAGAAAAATCTGATTTTGTTACTCCCCTGCAGGAAACTCTCAAGTGGGTTTTCTTTTCCCCTCAGGATAAATTCCAAACCCTCACAGCATACATACCTCTGCAGCCTGTCTCCTGCCATTCCTTGGTTACTAAGTGCCTTTTGATGTGTTAACTTCTTGAATCCCAAGCATTCTAAGAGGTACACATGATATTTCAGATTCAAACAGCAAGTCTTGCCTGTAGCCTTGCAACTTCCAAGTTTTCCTTTTTATCAGTTGCTGGAAAACACACTAGTTCTTAATAGAGAAGGACGGTTGGTGGAGGTGTAGAAGGAGCTGGAATCCTAAAAGAGTAAAGCCGTCTAGCAGAAACTTGTCTGTAAAGTTGAAAACTGAAAACATTCACAAGAACATCCCATCCTATATTTAATGAGCATTAGAATGGTCTTGTAAGTTCTGTTCTAAGATGCCCCCTTGGAGACATCTGGACTTTTCTACAGTTTGCAGTTACCTTCTGTGAAATGTCAATTTTAATCCCCAAAATATTATGTGATAATTGGTTGTTATGAGTAACAGAATTCATAATGATACTTGCAGCTGCCAGAAGGGAGATCCTAAAAGTCATTCTCTTTTTTTACTTTGGTCATAGAAAAACTTAAAAAGTCAAAGGTCTGGTAGGTTCCTTTTCTTACATAGTTCCCCATGGGAAATTTTGTTTCCATCATCATTTAATTTTTGAAACCTAAAATAAAAACATGAAGCAAAGCGTGAAAGATTCTCTTATTCATATGTTATATACCACTTGGCAGTTTGCAGAACAAATTAACATACATGATCCTCCTTAATCGTTACAGCAGTCCTCTGAGGGGCTATCCTTGCCTAAAAGGTAGAGTGATATAGAGGACAGATATCACACCCTTGAAATCAGATTTGGTCCTGACATTCAGTGTGACGTCTTGAGATACTTATAGTTACTCTTTTGAGCCATACTTTCTGTTGTAAAGTGTGTTTAACAATACTTGTTACGTGATGTGATTAAATATATAGTTTGCTCATTATTTACCATTTCCTTCTCTCTATCCTCTGCATTCCAAAAGGAGGGCATTGAAACTCAGAGTTTTTTTTCTTTTGTAATTTAACAGAAATATTTGTATTGCACTTACTAACTGCTAGGCACTGTTCTCACAGGCACATAGTGACTTGTTTGATGCTCATATCAACCCTAAACCTCATCTTACCACTAAGGCAACTGAGATGCAAAGTGGCAAAGTAACCCAAGAGCATACAGTTAGTAAACGGTAGTCATGAACTTACCCAGTATTCCATTGTTGTTCCAAGAAGAGCTGAATTTCTCAGAGATTTCTTGGTTCTAGTTTCAGAGCACTTGGCCTATAGCGCATCACATAAATATTATGGAGGACTTCCCACGTGTCAGGCTCTGGGCACAGTCCTACATAGTTGAATTAGACATCATCCCAGGACTCTACAACAGGGGTCAGCAAACTGTGGTCCCTGACTAGGTCCACTGTCTGATATTATATGGTATACAAACCAAAAATGTTTTTTTCATCTTCTTAAAGTTTATTTATTTATTTGGAGAGAGAGAGAGAGACAGAACTTGCACGCAGGGGAGGGGGGTTGGGGTGGGGTCGGGAGGGGCAGAGAGATTGAGGGAGAGAAAGAATCCCAAGCAGGCTCTGCCCTGTTAGTGTGGAGCCTGACACAGGGCTTGAACTCAGGAACCATGAGATCATGACCTAAACTGAAATCAGACGCTTAACTAACTAAACCACCCAGGCACCCCAGGTTTTTTCATTTTTAAATGATCGGAAGAAATGTCAAAAGACTATTTTGTGCATGTCAGAGTTACATGAAGTTCAAATTTCAGTGTCTAAATAGTGTTATTGGACTACAGCCATGGTCATTCATATTTATATTAGTTGTGGCTCACTTTTAAGCTAAAATGGCCCCGTTGCAGTAGAGACCCTATGGCCTACAAAGCCTAAAATATTTCTTGCCTGGCATTTTATAGAAAAAGTTTGTATTAGAGCTTCATCAGTCACTGTAATAAAGCAACCATTAAGCTGAGCCCTGCAACTGTAGGAAGAGACCCTTAAGCTCTGCTATGTGTCTTATTTACCTTTGTATTTAACAAAATTAAATATATTTTTTAATAGTGTGGGTTTTTTTGTTTTTTGGGGGGGTTTTTTGGTTTATTTATTTTGAGAGAGAGAGAGAGGGAGGGAGAATATCAAGCCCGCTTCACTGCCAGCTCAGAGTCAGATCTGGGGCTTAGACTCATGAACCATGAGATCACAATCTGAGCCAAAGTCGGCTGCTTACCGGACTGAGCCACCAGGTGCCCCTGACAAATTATGTTTTTGAAAACAAAAGCAATAAATATATGTGCACTGTGAGTAAAATGCAAACAAAATAGAAATGAATAACTTAGTAAATTTAAAAGTGCACGGCCTGACCCCTCACCCTGGCTCACTTCTCATTGGAACCATTTTAAAGAAGTATGCGTTAGCTGGGGTGCCTGGGTGGCTCAGTCGGTTAAGCGTCCGACTCCAGCTCAGGTCATGATCTCGCAGTTCGTGAGTTCGAGCCCCGCGTCAGGCCCTGTGCTGACAGCTCAGAGCCTGCAGCCTGCTTCGGATTCTGTGTCTCTCTCTCTCTGCCCCTCCCCCGCTCGTGCTCTGTCTCTCTCACTCTCAAAAATGAATAAATGTTAAAAAAAAATGTTTTCTCGTCTTAAATTCTTTGTCTGTATCGTGGATATAACCACAGATTCAAGTATAGTTGATGGGTTATGATACTTGTCACTGTACCAGTGTATCTAATGATCCTTTCTTCTCCCTGTTAAAATACACTGATTCACTGCCAATGGTATAGTTTGGAGGGAATAGAAAGACGGAGATCAGGCTGTATTTTGAAGGAGCTTGGGGTCTGTCTCTGAAGGGTCACATATGGCCAAGTTGACAAATGTGATGCCACCTGAACTCACACCCTTAGGCCCCACAGTACACGGAGTACAACTGGCCATTACTTCCTTGACACTGTTTGCCCCTCTTGGTGCTTTTCTTCAGTTATCTCATCAGTTTCTGTGGTTTTTATGCTTCATCTTTGGGCTTACAATTCACAAATCAGTATCTCTAGCCTACTGCATCTTTTAACACATACTGAATGTCTTATTACCCCTTCCTAGGTAAAAAAAAAAAAAAAAAAATTCTTTAAAAGCAGACAAGTCTTATTAAAACTTACTTCAACAATATTTATTTAGCAGTGTTCATTGTAAAATTTGCAAAGTATAGTAAGTACAAAGAAGAAAACAGTCATTAACATTTTAGTGTTTATTTTTCTAGTCTTTGCCTTGATGGCTGCATGTGCTTTCCTTATATAACATTGTGAGTAAATGTTGTAAATGATTTTTGTGGCCTCTTACTGGATGTAATGAACATTGTGGTTATTAAATTTGGCACAGAATGACAGACAGTGACCACACAGTCAACTATGGTTTTCTTTGTATTTTTATCCCTGCTGAGAGCTGGGTCTTATGTATAGAAGGCATTTGATAAATTTTTGTTGGGTGAGTAAAAATAATTAGCCTATATAGTTTTTCAACTCTATAATAAGATCTTTTTGACTGTGTTCCAGAAATTATATGCAGTGAAGTATAAGTTTATTTATTTTCTGGGGAAAGGGTTTAGTAGTGTGTGTGTGTGTGTGTGTGTGTGTGTGTGTGTGTATGTGTGTGTATTAATCAGATTCTCAAATGGATCCGTGACTCTTAAAATATTTAGGAACCATTAAAAACAATTCCTCATTTAGGGACATCAAACTAAGGAAAAAGTCTGTGTATGTGAAGATGGCCTCTGCATTGTAAATAGACCTACTGACCTAACCATCTTTGTCAGTAGAAGCCTGTACATTGAAAGCCTCTTCAGCTGTTAGAGTAGGGTCTCTCAGAGCCCCTGCCTTGTTTTTTTCTTTCCGGTACCAAGACTTTCTCAGTACTTTCCCAGTTGCCACTTAACCAGAAGGTCTCAGCCTTGACATTAGTTTGACCTCAGAGATTACTGGAAATGCTTTTAGTATTTATTCAGTGTTCACTTAATAAGTAACTAGTAAGTGTCTAATCTGTGCCCATGGCTGTTCTAGATGCTAGAGTTATCGCAGTACATAACGTAAAGTTCATCCCAAATCCCTTAAGGTGCTTACAGTCTAGTGGAGAAATCGCATTCTGGGTATACTATGGCATACATTTTGCTGATAATTTCCATTTATAACATGATTTCCTTTTGGGGGACAGAGGAAGGTATTCTCAATTTCAGAACAGATGATTACAAGTAGACTTGCATCCTAACCTGTTTAAAAACTGGCAATTATTGTAAGTCTCCACATTTAAAAACAGTTCTGATGTTGATACAGTCAGCATCCAATGAACATATATTTAGCACCTAATAATATATAATGGGCATCTTGCTGAAGACTAGAGACACAGTGAAGAATAAGACAGATAGGTCCCTTTCTTTACAAAATTTATAGTCTGGGGAAGGGGTGAAGGGTAAACAGATGGTGAAGTCTTCGGTTACTCACTAGTGTGAAGGGGACTGGGGAGTGACAGTGCCTAGTGTCCTGTCAGAGAACTCGAATGCTGTTCCTAATGCAGACCTGGAAGCTTAGGGAAGGTTTGCTAGAGACACTGATGACTGAGTAGTGAAAGACAGTGTAGGACTTTTGCCCAAGTAGAGGAGTGGGAGGAGGTGTGAATTTCCTCTCCAGAAGGAACAATGTACAATGGCCCAAAAGGAAAAAAGAGCAAGAAGTGTTCTAAGAACAAGAGAATTTTGATGTGCCTGGAACATAATGTGATTTGACGCATGAGATAATCAGAGGCTAGGGCGTGAAGCACTTTGCCTGTTGAAAAATGTGAACCTTATTCTGATGGCAGTCAGAGTTAAAGCAGGATTAGATTTGCATTCTTAAAGTTTTTAAAAAAATTATTTTATTTTTTTTATTTTAGAGAAAGAGCAGCTGGAGAGAGGGGTAGAGGGAGAGAGAGAGAAACTCAGGCAGGCTTCACCTCAACGCAGAGTCTGATGCAAGGCTTGCTCCCATGACCCTGGAATTATGACCTGAGCCAAAATTGAGAGTTGGGTACTCAACAGACTGAGCCACCCAGGCACCCCTGCATTTGCATTTTTAAAAGATTTCAGCAGGAATTAGCATAGGTGGTGAGTGCAGGTTAAGTCTGGGTATGGAGACTAGAGAGGAGAGATTGAATAGGAATAGAACAGACAGTAGGTAGATTTCGTAGGTATTTAGAAAGTGGAATTGACAAGACAGGGCAAATGATTGGATTTGGGAATGAGGGGGGAATGAGCTGTGTGACTGACTTGTGATGTGTCTAGCTAGGGGACACAGGGAGAGGTATTTTGGGAGGGAGGGAAAAGGAAGGGAGATGGGGCAGTTAATATTTTTTCTTAAACTGGTTTTGAAGTTTTTATATTTCTGGAAGTGAATACTACAGTTGACTCTCAATGCACTGAACCCTGCCCTCCGCTCAAAAATCTATAAATAACTTTTGACTCCCCAGAAAACATAACTATTAATAGCCTACTGTTGACCAGAAGCATAAGGAGCCAATTCACAAATATTTTGTATGATTATTATATACAAATAATGTTTTATCCACTATGTTCTTACAATAAAGTAAGGTAGAGGAAAGAAAATATTATTAAGAAAATCATAAGAAAGAGAAATGCATTTACAGTATTGTATTGTATTTACTGGAAAAAGTCCATGTACAGGTAGACCTGCACAGTTCACACCCTTGTTCAAGGGTCAAGGGTCAAATAGTTGCCATTTCAAACTATTTCTGAAATACTGATAAAGTATTTTGAGGATATATATATATATATATATGATAAAACACACAGTTTATCAATAAATAGTAATTAGATGAAAAGATCAAACTGTACTCACTTTTCGTTTCCTTTGATCATTCCTTTCTTAAAAATTATTTTGGGCCAGATGGCCAACAGGCACATGAAAAGAAGCTCAATGTCACTCTTCATCAGGGAAATACAGATCAAAACCACACTGAGATACCACCTCACGCTGGTCAGAGTGCCTAAAATGAACAAATCAGAAGACTATAGATGCTGGCGAGGATGTGGAGAAACGGGAACCCTCTTACACTCTTGATGGGAATGCAAACTGGTGCAGCTGCTCTGGAAAACAGTGTGGAGGGTCCTCAAAAAATTAAAAATAGATCTACCCTATGACCCAGCAATAGCATTGCTAGGAATTTACCCAAGGGATATAGGAGTGCTGACGCATAGGGGCACTCGTACCCCAATGTTTATAGCAGCACTTTCAACAATAGCCAAATTATGGAAAGAGCCTAAATGTCCATCAAATGATGAATGGATAAAGAAATTATAGTTTATAAACACAATGGAATACTACTTGGCAATGAGAAAGAATGAAATATGGCCATTTGTAGCAACGTGGATGAAACTGGAGAGTATTATGCTAAGTGGAATAAGTCAGGCAGAGAAAGACAGATACCATATGTTTTCACTCATATATGGATCTTGAGAAACTTTAACAGAAGACCATGGGGGAGTGGAAGGGGGAAAAAAAAGTTACAGAGAGGGAAGGAGGCAAACCATAAGAGACTCTTAAATACTGAGAACAAACTAAGGGTAGATGGGGGTGGGGAGAGGGGAAAGTGGGTGATGGGCATTGAGGAGGGCACCTGTTGGGATGAGCACTGGGTGTTGTATAGAAACCAATTTGACAATAAATTATATAAGAAAATAAATAAAAATAAATATTTTGGGGATTCATGATTTTTTTCTGTATAATATTATTAAATACGTGTTTAATTGTAATTTACCTTAATGCAACCTTGTCAATAAAACAGCATCCATGTTGTATAAACCAAGAAAATTCAGGAAAGCATAATTCACTAAAACTAATATTAGATTCATAGAACTGTGGATAAAATTTGAGTTCCTCTGAATACAGTAGATCACGTTTATATTCTTAATTAGATCTATGTCAGGATACTCTATGTAAAAATTAGATAAAGTTTCTTAGTGGATTAAATTAAAGCCGGTAAAACCGTTGTATAAATAGCTATAAACTGAAAAAGTGGAGGGGCTTGAGGCAGGGCTGCCTGGCGAGAGTACTTAGTACGGTGCCTAAGAGGACAGCAGGCCCTTGGCGAGGGTATTTAGTACAGTGCCTAAGAGGTCAGCAGTCCCCAGGTTCCACAAGCAGTCGAGTGATGCATCTGAAAATAGAGGTTCTCTTACTGTCAGCCCCAAACGTAAGTCGGCTCTTGCTCTTCAGAGTTAAGCATTTTTTTTTCTTTTTCTGTTTTTTTTTTGGTTGTTGTTGTTTTGTATTTTCCTTCTCAGGTGGGCTGTTTGTTTTCAGGATCTATTTGGTATAAGGGAAAGTTCTACATTAACCCCCACTGGCCCAGAGAAGTGAATTACATCCCCAAGTAAAAGCCCAGTACCTTAAAAAAAATTTTTTTTTAATGTTTATTTATTTTTGAGACAGAGAGAGACAGAGCATGAACGGGGGAGGGTCAGAGAGGGAGACACAGAATCCGAAGCAGGCTCCAACCTCTGAGCCGTCAGCACAGAGCCCGACGCGGGGCTTGAACTCAAGACTGTGAGATCATGATGTGAGCCGAAGTCAGATGCTTAATCGACTGAGCCACCCAGGTGCCCCAAAAAGCCCAGTACCTTTGGGAGTAAGAATGCATAGGATCACCTGGGTGGTTCAGTTGGTTAAGTGTCTGACCTTGACCTTGGCTCAGGTCATGAGCTTGGGGTTCCTGAGTTCAAGCCCCACAGGAATGCATATAGTTTTATGGTGCTTCTAGAGTATTAAAAGCATGGGAGGATGGCAGTCAAGTAACATTCACCATCCCTAAAACTCTTACTGGAGTATTTATGATCATAGAAACCGACTAATAGGACAACAATGGCATCCTAGGTTGAGGTATCTAGGAGTTCTTTGGAGTAGGAAAACAATCTTGAGCCAAAATCCCAGGATATTATAGGCAGGAATTCCAATGGAAATATTCTGGGCTCACATTTAATGCCTTTCTGGCAAGTAGGACAAGCAGACAGATTTTTAAGAAGTTGGTGGATAAGAACTTACTGAGAGAAGTTTGGATAGGTCTCTTTGGGAACAAGTATTCTCACTTTATTATGATTTTCAAAGAATGGAGCTAGATGCAGATTCTGAGTAAGATCTTAGCATGTAGCATGCTTTCTTTGGATATACATCTTTTCAGAAAGGGCATGTATTTGAACAATAACACTTGCTTTTTCCCTAGGATGAGGTTTTGTCAAAAAAGGGTTTGATGAACTTTGCTTTCTGCTTTGGACAAAGGACTAAAGAGTTGAGTTGCAGAGTTGTTTCACATTTATGAGATCTGTTCTTAATATCACCATTTGGATATTACTGATGTCCTATCTGAATGTCAGTTTTGCATTTTAGAGAAACTTCATTACTTTATTAAGTCTTCATTTAAAGACTATGGACTAAAGCTTTGCATTCTGACATTTTGGGAATTGAAATATTTATTTTAAAGACAAATTTCGGGGCACCTGGGTGGCTCAGTTGGGTAAGCATCTGACTCTTAGTTTCAGCTCAGGTCATGATCTCATGGTTCTGTGAGTTCAAGACCCACATCAGACTGCACTGACAGTGCAGAGCCTGCTTGGGATTCTCTCTCTGCCTTTCTCTCTCTCTCTCTCTCTCTCAAAATAAATAAACTTCAAAAAAGTAAGATAGCTTCCAAAACATGCAATGTCATCTTATTAACTGCAGTATCATAGTTTTTGTGACTCATTTTTTTGTCATATTTACTCATTTTATATATTTGACATGTTTATTCTAGAGAAAGGTCTCTGTTCCTATAAGTACTCCAAACTGACAGAGGAACCTTTCTTCACCCGATTCACATCATTCCTTGACTATACATTCCCCAGTACTTTTCTACTGGGTACAGACTTATTTCTCTTTTCCCTCCGGGCCCCTAACAAGTATCACCCAAGTATTTGTCCTGTACAGGCTTCCCTTGCCTGTGCTCTGTAAACAATCCAAACCTCACTGCCAACTTCACTGATACATCCTGTACTTTCTGTATCACATTTCCTTGTTCGTTCTCTTCTTAGAACGCCTTAGCTTCCTCATCCCACCTATCTCTGCTTGCCAAATGCATATTTAGGTTTCAGAGTCCATTTCGAATGCTGCTTTTTTTTTTATATGGTTGCCCTTTGGCCCCTATTCCTGCAGCTCATACTAATCCCTGTTTACTCTTTAAGGCTCCACACAGTCCTTCTCAAGCCCCCCTTCCTGGGGTAGTTGATGTGTCCTTGTCAGTTTGTAAATCCTTTGAGGTAGAAGTTGTACCCTACTTTCTGTCCCTTGCAGGCACCTACCAGAACATGTTGGCCTGGGCAAAATGGAGTCAGTGATTGTTTAGTTGAATTGTTAGCCAGTCACTATAGTATTCTTTCCAGACCAGCAGTGGCACGTCTCCAGTTAATGATCTGTGCAGAGAGATGAATGTAGCTTTACTGAAAATAGGACTTACGGGATTATTAGATTAGATTGTAGTTAGACTAGCTGTAGGTTACTCTTTTAAGCATATCAGATCTTCACATTAGCAAATAGAAGTTTAGTAAAGTGGCCAGAAACTTTCTTACATACAAGTAAACCTAGATGGGGCTATAGAAAAGTTACTCTCAAAATTAAAAGCAGGAGCAACCACAACACAAATGCTTAGAGATAAATGAATAAGGAATGTATAATATGTGAATAAAACCATCAAACTTTAGTAAGAGATGTGAAAGGTTTTGAATAATGATAGACACATTTCTGGATAAGAATAATTGAATGTTCTGGGGATTTCAGTTCTATTCAGATTTAGAAATTTACCTTAATCCCAGTAGAAAATTTGCTGATTTTTTTCTTTTTGAATGATAGAATGGTCCTAAAATGTATCTGTAAAAATGAATAGGTATGAATAGTTATGGCATTTTTTTAATTTTTTTTTCAACGTTTTTTATTTATTTTTGGGACAGAGAGAGACAGAGCATGAACGGGGGAGGGGCAGAGAGAGAGGGAGACACAGAATCGGAAACAGGCTCCAGGCTCTGAGCCATCAGCCCAGAACCGGACGCGGGGCTCGAACTCACGGTCCGCGAGATCGTGACCTGGCTGAAGTCGGACGCTTAACCGACTGCGCCACCCAGGCGCCCCAATTATGGCATTTTTAAAAAGAAGACTAATAAAGGGGTTTGCAGGATAGGGAATTCTGTATCCAGATATTAACTGATAGTCTTTACAACAATCTGGTTTCAATATAAGATTTAAGATGTCAGTGGATAGTGTTAGAGCTCCCAGTAGACCCTTTTACATATAATTACTTTATTTGTTATAAAGTAAACATCACAAATCATAGGAGAAGTTATTAATTATTCAATAAGTAATGCTAGGAAAACTAGCTACTGGAGAAGGGGAGGAATAAGGCTGTATCTTCACCTTTAATTAAATTCCAGAAGGAATAAGTGGTAAATGTTAAAAAGGAAAATAGAATTAGAAGAGAAATGCAGGTAAAAAAAAATAAATCTAAAAAGACCTTTTAAAGCTAAAAAAAAAAAAAAAAGAAAAGTCACAGGAAAAGATAGGTAATATTTGATTATACAAAAATTATGAAACATTTGTATGTCAAAACATAAAATTAAAAGATAAGGAATACTTTAGAGGAAAATGTTTGCCAAATATAATGGACAAAGGTTGCCCATATATATGAAGAGCTCTTATGAATAAATAAGAAAAAAATTAACATTCCAGTAAAATTGGGCAAATATGAACAAGGAAAGCCATAAAAAATGCAAACAGAAAAATGTATGTTTAAAACTAATATTAATATATATTAAAATGTATAGATTAAACAATCATAAAATATCATTTTTACCCCATCAACTAGGAAAGATTGAAGTTTAATACTTAAAGTTGGTAAGAGTATATGAAATAGACATACTTATGCATTATTTATTGATAGATATGTAAATCAGTGTGAACTTTTTTGGAAAACAGGTTTTATTGTTAGATCCAGTAATTCTACTCCTAGTGATGCATCCTAAATAGTGGAGATACATATTGTATTAGTCATTTCTTCCTGTATAACACTCCAAAAAGGGGGTGACTTAAAAATAAGCATCTATTATCTCAGCGTTTCTGTAGGTTGGGAATTCCTGTGCAGCATAGCTGGGTGCCTCTGACTCAGGTTTCTTTCACAACCCTGCAATCAAGGCGTTGGCCAGGACTCTAGTTATCATAAGGCTTGGCTGGGGGAGAATCTGCTTCCAGGCTCACTCATGTGGCTGTTGGCTGGCCTCAGGTCTTTGCTAGCTGTGGGCTTGAGGACCCTAGTTCCTTGCACATGGCGCTCTCCATGGAGCTACTTACCTGCTAGAGGGACAGCTGAAGGTCCATTCTTTTTGTAACCTAATCTTGAGAGAAGCATCTCCTCACTTCTGCCATAGTCTGTTTGCCAGGAGTAAGTACTAGGTCCAACTCACATTCTAGGGGAAAATATCACATAAGGGCATGAATACCAGAGGAGGGGTTTGGTTGGAATATTTTAGACACTCCCACACAGGTTAACATACAAAGGTTTGCATCGGAGTGTTTTTTTTTTTTAACTTATAATAGCAAAAATATAAATACATAATCACATATACACAAAGAAACAAATAAGGAAGCAATTGAAATATTCCATAGCAGAAGAATGCTTAAATTGTACCGTATCCACACAGTGGTAGTATAATTGCGTAGTAATGATCATGTCTACCTTTTCGAGAGTCAGTCCCGTGCTAGGCATTTGCTCCTGACTGTGCTAATATTTCTGATCCTGACAACAACCATGTTATTACCTTCAGGTCACAGCTGAAAATGCTGATTCTCAGAGACAAAAGAGTTCATTGAATTCTCAGCACCAGCATGCCATTATAGGGTTATCTGGCTTCAGAGCCCAGTAACCACACTGGCGTTGAAACACGCTTATGAAGATTTCTCATGACATGAGGAAAACTTACAAATCTGTTTTTACAGAGTGATCCGCGTGTGTGCACATTTTATTTACATCGAAGAAAAAGATTGTCACCAATGTTATCTTTTAGTGGTAGAATCATGGAATATTAAAATTTTTCTTTAAACTCTTATTTCATTCTCAATCTACATTCTACATGTATACCCTTTATAATCATTTTAAAAAATGAGAATGCTTTGTAAAATATTTCAGCTCCTTCTACTCCCAAGGAAAAACCATTAGCAAGACTTGTACACACAGTTTTATGTAAAATTGAAATTTTACTTGATAACGAATCATTCCCTTTAATCTGCTGTTCTAGATTACTGATCTCTCCTTACCCAACTATCTGATGGCATCTTCGGTTGGACTGCTTCCTACCCAGCTTCTGAATTCTTACTTGGGTACCACCCTGCGGACAATGGAAGATGTCATTGCAGAACAGAGTGTTAGTGGATATTTTGTGTTTTGTTTACAGGTGAGTTTAAGGCTAAGGGTTCTCTCTCTCTCTCTCTTTTTTTTTTTTTTTCTTTTTGTATGGCATTGCTTATTTTAAACCTAACAGATTTCATTGAGAATGATTTAAGAGAATTTTTCCTTTTTATTTCTTGTTCTTTCAATCATACTTCATATTTTTACAACATTTACATTTTAACTGTGGATATATGGAAGTGTATAGAACTGAACTGATCCTTCTTAAAAATTCTCTTAAAACAAAGGGAATGACAAAAATAGGGTTCTTTTTGCAGTGATTTTCAGTCATCGCTCTATTTCGAGTTTTTGTGAAGTGTTGTTAATACTATGTTTCTGAAGATAATTTTAGTGAGATTTGGTAGGGTTGGGTTTTTATCTGACTTTATCTTCAAATTATTGAACTCTCTAATTGGTATTTTTAAAAAATATTATACTGGCAATGTAATTTTTTTTCCAGTACAATTTGATGTAGAAAAAAATGGTTTTTTTTAGAAAGGATTGCTTTATAAAAGTGTCTGAAGTATTCCATTACAAATTCCTGTAAGATTTGCATAATGGATTATTATTACCATGCAAATTGTAATATAGTTTAGGGTAATACAATTCCATATAAAAGGCTGATAAAAGAAAAAAATCCTGTTATGTAGGCACATTTATTCAGTGCTTTTAAGTTGCAATGGGAAGAGTTCAAAATTCATTTCGTTAGTTGTGCTATGTTTGCTTCCTGAGATTTATGAAAATATAAAATCACCAAAATTTTTGATGGTTTAGTAAGACGATGATAATAACTTTTGAGAGCTTTATATGCCATATATTTAAGCTCATTTAATCCCTACCAAAACACTAGAAGGTATGTCCTTTTCTTATGTCCAACTAATTGCGTACATCTCTCCCCAACTCTTCGGCAACATCAGCAGTGGCAGGAATATTTATACTATGGAAAATGGCAGGTGCTCCAAATCAAGACTCCTACCTCTGATCTCCAAGAGCTAGTTTATCAGCACACCAGTAGATAGTGATTTGTCTAAAGTCTCAGCTGCAAGGGGTTGGACCAGGACATGAACCAAGGTAGTTGGCCGTGGGAACCATGCTCATAGCCAGGACGATAGTTTACAGAGCAGATAACACTGAGATAGCCAGCTTATCTTCCTGGTCTCTTCACTTGCTAGGTTTAATTTATAGTTATTAAATATATGCTAATCATATTACAAATTTGCTTTTAGCATTATTCTTAATTTTTAAGTTACTATAGTAAAAATACTATGATAAATAAAGCCAGAGTTGATTTTCTTTGTGCTTATGTAGTAGAAGTTTAGTAAGTCCAGGAATATTTACATTGAGCCATAAATAAAGCTTATCAATTGAATGGCTTACTTTAAGAAAAAATTTGTAATATTTTTCCTATTCGGGAATCCATTTTGTTTTTACTTGTTTGTACAAAGTGATACATATGTACACACACACACACACACACGCATGATATATATATATATCATATATATATATATATATATATATCATGCGTGTATGTGTATGTATTTTAAAGAACCTGAATGATAGATTTAAAAAAATTTTTTTTAAATGTTTATTTCACTTTGAGAGAGAGACACACAGAGTGTGAGTCAGAGAGGGGCAGAGAGAGAGGGAGACACAGAATCTGAAGCAGGCTCCATCCAGGCTCTCAGCTCTCAGCACAGAGCCTGACATGGGGCTCAAACTAATGAGCCGTGAGATCAAACCTGAGTTGAAGTCGGACACTTAACCAACTGAGCCACCCAGGCACCCCATGAATGATAGATTTTTTTTAAGTTTATTATTTATTTTGAGAAAGAGAGAGAGAGAGTGGCTGCAAACAAGGGAGAGGCAGAGAGAGAGAGAGAGAGAGAGAGAGAGAATATCTCAAGCAGGCTCCATGCTGTCAGCACAGAGCCCAATGTGGGGCTCAAACTCACAAACTGTGAGATCATGACTTGAGCTGAAATTAAGAGTCAGAGCCTAACTAAGTGGGCAACCCAGCTGCCCCTGAATGATAGATTTTTTTTAGCATACATTTAAGCACATTTTATGTTTTTTTTAGTTCTCTGAAAATGAGTAACCCATTCAAAATACCTTTTTTCCCATTACATTATGTTTGCGTAATTAGAATTGGTCATTATCAGTAGTTTTCATAAGTTTTTCATTATTTGATATTTTGTTTCTATGTATCTTAGTAAATCACTCAACTATAATTAGTGGAGTTATAATAGAACAAAGTAGTTCATGAATTTGTCAATAGTGCTTCTAAAAATATAGGGTCTTGTTTTTTTCCAACAACTTCTTACCCCTTTGAGTTGACAAATTCAGCTTAGGCTACAAGATGGGGGAAAGGCAAATATTTTTTAGCCCAGACGTTTATAAAAACAATAATAACTGCCACAACAAAAAAAATAAAGGCATGTTTAATACCTCAGATTTATTTGTTGATGTTCCTTATAACTTAGTATATTTCAGAAAGGATTTCATTCAGCTTACAAAAGAACACAGAATAAAACAAGAGGGAAAAGAAGTCCGCGTGAAGAGGGAAACTAACATGGGAACAAAGGATGAAGCTTAGGTTAAAGTTAGTAGAGTAAGTGTATTCGTGAGGTTTCTCATATTTGCTAGAAATAAGTCACTCGTCTGCCTCTGAGCTTTATAGCCACCTAAATAGAATCCACAGCGTCTGTAAAATTAAAGCAATACAAAATAGATGTTCAGAGGAAGGAACAACTATTTCGTGTACAAAAATCCAACTTAAGATGCTGTGGTCTTGCAATTCAGTTACAGTTACAGTCCATGCCCTGTATTTTTCGGTGTACCCACCGGCCAAAACCCTGGATGAATCCAAGTTTTGGTATGTTTCGCACCTGTTGTTTTGGGGGAAGTCATACAACCACATTGGTAATATTTAATTCATGATTGCAAAACTTCTGGTTTCTCAGTATTTCCCCATAACTTAACTGTTTCCTTTGTCTTCCCACCCCCCATTTCCTCAATGACTATGGCAAACCTATCTTCACTCCTCGTAATTTTGGCTCCTGTCCCCACTTTCCACTTCATTCTCAACAGATTGCCTTTCTTGATTAACAGAAAAATCCGAACCCTTCAAGTGGGAAACCCCTCAATTTCCATCTAAGAAATCTACTAACTGTCTGGTATTCTGCTCATGCTCTCAGCCTGCTGTCTAGTCGATGGTGGAGGAGATGCCTTTCTGTGGAAGGCTGGTCCATTTGTTTGTGTTTGATTCTTTTGTGTTCATAAGGAAACTTTATAAAACAGGTTTTTGTTCCTTTTTTTTTTTTTTTTTTTTTTTTTACTCTTTAATAAGGTAGTATGTTGGGGAAAGAATCAGCACATATTGCCAGGCCTTGGGTCTACAAGGGCATCTGGGGGAAATCCCATGTAAAGATTTTACCCTCACTGGAAACCTGAAAAAGTTTTTCACTAGATCTAAGCCTACTTTCTGTGGCTGTCATCATTAATTTTGTCAAAATCAGATATACTTTCCAGTTGTCATCTGACTTGAACTCTCAGCAACCTAAGATTCTTTTTAAAACGCTTTCTTCCCTTAGCTGTTTTGATTTTTTTTTTTCCCACGTGCTTGGTTCGTCAGCATCTCTTCTTCTTTGCACCCCACAATTGATATTCCTCAAGATTCTAGCCTAAGCTTTGTGTTCTTACTCTGAAAGCTCTTCTTCCTGGAAATGCAGTTATTACGGTGGCTGCTATTAGGTTTATTTGCATAAAGACTCCCAAATACACATCTTCAGCTCAGCCTTCTTTCTAAGCTCTGGACCCTTCACTGCACTGCCTTGGATATCCAACAGGCACCTCAAATCCAGCATGTCTGAGGCAGAGCTCAGCAGCTCTCCCGTACCCTCCCCAAGTCAGTTTTCCACATCTTTCCATGGTGTCACCATAACGCTGATAGGTATCAAACTTATGTATCAGTTAGTATATCTTGTTTTTTTAGGAGAGCAAATACAGCATTTGAAGGCCCACCTTTATAATACCTAATTTGCTCAGAATTATGGGGCACCTGGGTGGCTCAGTTGGTTAAGCATCTGACTTGGGCTCAGGTCATGATCTTGTGGTTCGTTAGTTCAAGCCCGTGTTGGGCTCCATGCTCACAATGCAGAGCCTGCTTGTAAGTTTCTCTCTCTCTCTCTCTCTCTCTCTCTCTCTCTCTGTCTCTCTCTGTCTCTGTCTGTCTCTCCCTCTCTGTCTCCTTCCCTCTCTCTGCCCCTCCCCTGCTCTTGCTCTCTCTCTCTCAAAATAAATAAATAAGCTTAAATAAGAATTTTATTGAGTACTGGCTACCCATTTATCAGTGCCCCCCCTTGCACAAGTTCCAAGTTCCCCTCGCTAACCCACCCCCACTATGCTCTGCCTTGGCACTTCCCTCACTACCCTCAATGCTTCTATTTAGAATACTTTTCCCACAAAACTGTTAAAATTATGGATAGGCTTTTATTTTATATCATGTTATATTTTAGGGTCACTATGGTTAGAGTAGCCTTTGAAACTTACTGGGACATTAAAAATTACCTGTCCTAACCTTGTTGCCTGAGAATATTTGCTCCAAATTCGAAAGAACTGACTTACAAATGAAGTTTGGAATAAATACCGTTTAGAAGATATGTACTGCCTAGACATTCTGATGAACTGTATATAGAATGTTAAAGCACATTAACATATAAAGAGGGACCACAGGTTCCTATAGGACAGTGGGAGAAGCCTCCCTAGTGATGTGAAATCACATCACTAGTTGAGCGGTTAAGTCAAGACTAGCACCGGATTTTGATTTCAGTGTGTTTTTTCATAGCCCTTTGGCATTTTTTTTCTTGATCATCATGTTTTCCTTTGTTTTTGCTTTTCCTTAAGTACAGACAGTTTCATGTTCATGATCTCTTGTTAATTTCTTTTGAAGTTTATTGACATTTCACTTTTTTAAAGCGGTTCATAGTATTTTAAAGTTTGGCTGCACCAGATAGTTCATTTGTAAATGGTAGTGCTTCTCTCTAAGTGGGCTTGGGAATACCTGTGGACATTTATAGTCCTGCAAAGATATATTACATTAATTACATTAATAAAGTTTAGCCGGCTGTTGCCTCTTTTTAGACTTTTTTGTTTTGTTTTGTTTTTTTATTTTATTTTTTTTATTCCTTGAAGGAAGCTGTTTGGTACCAGGAGACGAGTTTGACTTGTATCAAGCAAACATCATTTATGTGGACTAAAAAGGATGTATGCGTGCTAGCCTGATATCCTCTGATGGTTACTTCTAGATTTCAGCCCTCTCTTCCCAGTTGAAGCAGCCAAGGAAAGAATGAATGGAAACTGTGTGTAACCCATTTAAAAATCTTACCTGACCATATTGGAGAGGCATCCCGTTTGAAACATTTCTAAGCCAGATATTTATGGGATTTATTTCTCCATGTTTCTCTGTGTAAAATATGATTAACTGTCATGTTTTATTTTTGTCCACAGATTATTATAAGTATAGGCCTCATGTTTTACGTAGTTCACCGAGCTCAAGTGGAACTGAATGCAGCTATTGTAGCTTGTGAAATGGAACTGAAAACCTCTCTGGTTCAAGGCAATCAACCAAATACCAGTGGCTCTTCATTCTACAACAAGAGGACTCTAACATTTTCCGGAGGTGGAATCAATATTGTATGACTCTAACAAAATGTATGGTTGTCGAGAGCTAGTGTGCTGTCCAAGGTCTAGTGGTCACCTTACTAGTGGGCAGAGACAAGTTCTAATTGTATTACGGCACAAACAAAACTGACTCGTTTTTAAATTGCACAATTTTTTTAAAGGAAGAATCATTTTCTGGATATGTAAGTGTAACCGTAGATGCAAATTTGGGCTGCACCTCTTTATCGTTTATTATGCCCGCAATGGCCTATAGGTCTGCACTTTAGTGTTTTTTAATTGTTTTCTTTCTGGGTACTTACGAACAAAGAAATAACCCAAATATTTTTCTGCTTAGTGTCTTTATTTATAAAGTCCCTGAGTAGTTGTTTGCATCTTCCCTACTTACAATGATGAGTAGAAGTATGTAATTTTAAATGTATGACATTATTAGGTGTTCTTTGTCCTTTCCAGAAAAGATAATGTTTTGTTTTGTTTTGTTGTTTTAAGAGGGACCACTTTGCTTCCCTTTTCTTTACTAGTTAGAATATAGACATTAACTTTGGGTTGAATGTATTTTTGCAAGCATCATTGCAGGGCCATTTACACCTATTCACACAAGCTTAAATCCTACATTGTGGGACTGAAGTGCTCTTAAGATACCTTTTTATTTTCACTGTGTAATATGCAAGGCAAAAGGGAAATTATTTAATGGATGGTGGCTCAAATTAGAACTCAAGTTCTAATTCCATTACATTGGCTTTACGCTCATTAGATCTTTCATCAAAGGGCTGTCCCATTGCAGTCTTACTAAAAAATTTTAGTAAAGTAAATTTCTTTTTCTTTTTATATTCATCATTAGGCTTTGAGATAAAGATCTACTCTTTTAAAATGATGGGCTTTCCATCATTAAAGATGTCACTCAGGTGGCCTTGTTTGATCAAATCGCCTTTTTAAAAAACCAAGCTTTAAAATCATGTTTATAATACCACCGAATTACATATATATTTGTCCCCATAGTCTTCAGCTTTAAAACTATAAATGTAACATTGACTTAATACCCAAATTTGTATTATTTGCCCTACTATAACGTAGGTTTATTTTGTTTGTTTTTTGGTACTTGTTTTTCTCTGATAAGACTCAGGAATTCTGAAATGTGAAATTAAGTCTCAATTCTTTCTCTTGTAGCATGAATTGAGTGTATTTATTAATAGCACTTAGGAGTGTAGCATACAGTAATTTGGCATATGATCCATATGACATATGTAGTATTCATTTATCATCTTACGTTTTTAAAATGGTTTGTGAACTTAATGATTAGGTTTTTACAACCCAGATTATAGACATGAATGCACATTTTCTGGTTGGTGTCTTTTTTGGCTATGAAGAGTCTACCTTATCAGAGACCTCCCATTTGCCTTTTCCTCAGGGTAAAACCTTTGCCCTGATTTACTAAAGTGCAAAAGAGTTCTTTTGGGAGCAGGTTATTCTAGTCTTATGCTAGAGAATGCATTGCATTTAATCATTTTAATGCATAAGTTTTTTGCCCTATTGCAGTCATAATTGTTTTCCTTTCCTCTATAATGCATAAATTTTCTCACCTTTGGGTAATGGTGAAGTTCACTTACATGTCGATGCCAAGAAGACCTCAGTGCAAGTGATCTTAGAGGCACCTGGGTCTATAGTACTTAATTGGCCTCCAGTCTTTCTTTCATTGATAGAAAAAAATATATATAATACTGGAATATTCTTATTCTTTTTTTAAATCCTAATTACTTGTTTAGGTGTTTTTGTTTTTTAAAAGAATTTGTTTAATAATCCCAGTGAACAATATGTTTGATTTATTCTTTTCTAACTTGACAATATTTTTCTTGTGCTTCTTGTTTGTTGGTTAGTTTTTGTTAAAGGAATCATTTAAGATCACTACTTTCGTACTTGTGTTACACTTCATGTATTTTGAAGTGCATTTATTTACGTAGCATTTTGTAACTTGAATAATTTCACCAAATGAACCCCTTTTGGTAGTTTGTAATGAGTTCTCCCAGTTGTTGCATTTTGTTTCATACTTAAATATGTAAAGGTAGAAGAGAAATAAATTTTCTGTATTCTGCCCATCATAATTTTATATAATAAAATCATCCATTTTTACTTAAAATAGTATGGTTTTACTGTTTCTGAAATACTAATCTAAAGCTGCAGTTTTCCTTTTCGTCATTATTTCTGGTCTCCAAGTAAACAATAATCCGTTATATTCATGCCATTTGCCAGCTGATTTTTGGTTACTGGGTTTTAGATGTGCTCCCTAAAAGTTGTGCGAAGTATCGCCATGCCTCATTCACTCCATCTTTAACCCCGCATCCCCGATTTATGGCAGCAACAAGTTTCTCCCGGATCTTTTTATGTTGCCCAAATAATGCCTCCAGTCATACAGTGTGTGTGTTTGTAAAATAAAATCTTTTTGATTTCTCAAACTGCAGCATAGAGTTGCTTTATGCACATTAAAAAAAAAAAAAAGCATACAATATACATAATTTCTAAATCTGATGAAAGATATGCTCTATTTTTGGTTCTTTGGACCTTTCCCCTAGTTTTCCATACTTTTTGGTTTATTGTTAACGATTTTATGTACTCTGCCAAATTTTGTCATGTGGACTATTTTAAAACAGCACCTCTTTTTAAAAAACATGTACATAATTAAACGTGCTTTCATGTCCATTTTCGTTTGATCATATGATTTGCGAAATACGTTGAAATCTGTACTCTGGTTTATGAAAATACCAGAACCCAATCTCTGTCATTAGAATGTGTGTTTTGAGTTTGTGTTCAAGAGTGACTGTGTGGGTTTGTTCCCCATACTCTTGTTTTATGTACTTTGTAACCAACTGCAAACCTTGCTAAGATGATTTTGCTTTGATAGGGTCAAATATATGACTATGAAACATTTCCCTCCTTGAGAGGCTAAGTTCACTAGTTACTCTTCCTTGTTCTTGCTGTAACTGAGCTAAGTGGTGTAGCTACAAGCATTTCCTGGCGTTTCCGTGTGTGTTAATGTGCAATGCTGATTTGGACTGTTCTTGGGGGAAGGTGCTCTGGCTTATTTATGTATTTGTGGGACTAGCTTTACAATGCTTGAGAAAGCAGCTAGGTATGTGCCGGGTGATACAGGTAAATCCTCAGATGCATGGTAAACTAAATCTGTGCCATTCAAAAGCAAGTGGCATTTGCAGAGAAGAAGAAAAGTATATGAGGACCTCAGGAATAGTGATACTGACCTAGGTTGATGACTTTGGTGATAGAATCAGAGGCCATTCAGGGTATCAGAATGATGGTCAAAATAACACTATCTGGTTTTCAGAGTAGATGTTGCTAATTTCTGTTATAATTAGCTATTTAGAAAATAATTTTTTTAATGGTCATCTCTTTAATTTTAAAAACCTTTAAAGAAGGGAGAGGAATCTGTTCCACAGGATATTTGAAACTCAGGAGTTCTAATAACCTTGC